>NC_042521.1:14388026-14694548 GCF_900963305.1 Echeneis naucrates
ACGAAGCCAACTGTTGTCAAACTAATTTTTCCTTTTGTAGGCCAGTCTGTACTCATCTTTTGATTTCTCTGTTGCCAAGGAGGTTGTATCTGAACCAGAAGTCTTGAGAACCAAACACAAGCGCAATTTTCAGGGAAGCTTTAACGTCTGGTGAGTGATAGGAAATATGATTTATTTTCAGCTGCTACGTCACAGACGCTTTGTCTGGCTTTTCCTGTGACCCTCTCCCCAATAACATGTTTGTTTTCAGGTCTATATTTGTGTACCCAAATGCTGCCTGTGGGGAAATCCTGTCTGACCTCTCAGCCTGTCCCGATGAAAACAGTGGCAATAGGTGACGTCCAGGAGGTGGAATGTTAATTTTTCTTCAAACCTTATGTAATTCTGGGCCCTAATCTTTGTTTGAACAGGCGATCCTTGGCACCTCGGAGCAACGCATGGGCCTAACCTGGAAGCAGAGGCCTTGGTGGGACTCTCAAACATTCCTTACTACACGAACGACGAGTGCTGCATCACACTTGCGTGCTCACACACACAAACACACACAGATGGTTGCAGTTAGACTGTAATATTTTCATTGGGGTTTCATGTCTGGAAAATCTGAGTCATGCTTGTTTGACAATCATCTGTGATCTAACACGGGCTTTGTTTAATCACCCCATGATGCATTAAACCATGTTTGTGAGTGAAACAGATACTCGGATAATTAACACACGTCAGCATAAATGCGCTCATACATGAATGTGGGCTTACAGTATGATTAACTGTCCAGTGCCCACTAATTCTCTGACAAACATCATTACTTTTTCTTAAGTTAAGGGTGTGGAGAGAAATGAGACCAGAGTAGATAACACTGGAACTGCACGTGTTGCATCAGTGTTTTTGCAGAGCTGTTAGTATTGGCTCTGTCTACCTAATGACTGTATATATGAGTACTCAATAGTTTACCACTACTGTGTGTGCATTACCCACTTATGTAGCTCTAACGCCAAGCTCTTCCTGGTATGCACTGATCCTACTGACCACCCAATCAGCAGATTGTTTTTGGGTAAACACACCAGAGGAGAAGCTGAGAAACGTGTTTTGTGTGCGTTTTGAGCAAAATAGTTGCCAAGTGCATTATTTGTTGTTGGGACATGTTGAAACAGGCCAGTGCTTACTGCACATATTCACCGTGGTTAACAATAGCTTTTGTGAATGAAAATGTGTGTGTGTGTGTGTGTGTGTGGTGTCTGTCTGCAACCACTGATCCAGACTTCCAGGCAGTCCCAGGCGAGGTGGCACAGCAGGGTGTGAGGGGGATTTCGACCGGGCCGTTGCCACTGGACCACCACTTCCCATCATGCTGTTCAGTGTGGCCAGTTCTGAATAAGTGACTCACCAAGCCCCACTTCAGACATTTTTATGTCACTGGTCTTGAACAAAGAAAGAAAAGCAACACAATACTCCCAATGATGTGCGTGTGTGTGTGTGTGTGTGTGTGTGTGTGGAACCCAGGCCTTCCCCACCAATCAGACTCCAATTGTCACTTTCACAATCCCTAATGAAGACTGAGTGCGTGTTGTGTATTTGACTGATTGCGAGAGTTTTCCTGCGCTCATGTATTTGTATTTGTGTTGCCACATGCATACTCACACTCTTTTTTCTCACACTCATTCACTTTGGCATTACAGAGACACTGATGGAGTTTTGTTTCCTGAGCAAATACTTTAATCTTTTTTTTTTTTATGCGTCATGGTTGATCAGCCTTCCCTTTAGACCCAGCTCCATTGTTTTCACAGGGATGAACAGAAATAAAGGGCAACATGAGTTTGGCAGTAGTGCATTGTGGGAGGATTTTCTCCTCTATGGTACATAAAAACCTGACATGGAATCATTCATTAGGTGTTGCTGCTTTAAAATATAGAAAAGTAACAAGTGTCGGTGCAGGTCTTATATAATGGGCCATATAAAGAGCAAATGTGCCTGTCATCTGCTGGAGTAGTAAAACAATGGGAGTGAAGGGTGAGAGATAACAGAGCAGTGCCCCTGCTGTGATAATAACACTGTGTGATGGCTAAATTTAGGGGCTCACTTTCTTAGAGTTGCATTGTGTGTGTATGTGTTTGAGTGGCAGTGTATGCTGGGCTGCCCACAGCTCAGAGCTATGCTGCGAAAAAGCTCATAACTTAACGTCACCGCTACAATCACTGTCAAACTGCAACAGGGCTGTCAAATAAAAAGATAGGTGCTGTGTTTTATTTTACAGCAACCACTTAACTTATGTATTTGTCCCTTTTAAAACCATCATCATTTACTATGTAATATGATACGTACCACGTGTTCTCCTCGTAACAATTCCCGTACAGAGTGCAGAGTGGGTACACTGACTCCAGGTGTAGCTTTGTTTACTGTTACACATGCACTCACACTCTGAGATCCACTCAGAGTTTTAAATTTGACCTTTCCGTAAACGGATATTGTGGCCTTTCCCCTGCATTCTCCGGCCGAAGCACACCACTCATTAAACCAGCACCAGAGCTCGCTACCAAGAGCTTATCTCCAATAAAAACAGCTCAGGCCTGGACAGCGGAATAATGACTGTTCACTCGATTTTTTTTTTACTTGGGTTTAAGACCAGCTGATGCATTTACAGGAGGTGCAATAAGGGTTCTCTGCTTTGTGGTCTCTTTCTGTGCTCCCAAAGACACTAACACTTCAGTTGGCTACTTTTGCTTGTAGAGAATGCTCTGAGAATAGACTCTGATTCCACAGTAGACTTTTTTCCATGACCTCAGTCACAACGAATATTTTACAGGTGTGATTAAAGAACTTAAATGCCATTAATGGTATGAAAAATCCACTTAGAGTGGTATTGTACATTTTTTCTCACTGTCATGGATTTGTGAGACATTTAAAAGGAAATACATTTCTTCAGTTTGCTTTATAAATTTGTCTAAATTGTCCATTGGCATACCTAGGTATAACCAGAGGGCAAGAAGAGAGGGGCAAACATATTCAAAGGTTGAATATCCCGAGGGGCTGTAGGTGTTTGAAGTGATATCTGTTCTCAGGGGCGTGTGCTAGTGAACAGACTCTGTTGCCTTTTTGCCCTGCTGGTGGTTTTCTGGCACAATTTCTGTTTTCATCTGAACAAATCATTTGGATTTTGGGGGGCAATAAAAGTAATACACAGGCTTCTGTTGGTTATATGGTGTTGTTAGCACCTGCTGGACTAGGCATTGGACTGACTGCAGTTGCACTGCAGAGTGTGGAAAAACTGGATTAAGCCAGGTAAATGTTACTCCCATGTTGCGGTGAAAGGAAGGAAAGACAGAAAATGGCACAGAGGGTTGGGAATGTAAATTGGTGGAGCTAACGTGCTAATGGCCTAATAACAGCTAACCTGAAGTAAGCATATCTTTTACCATCATTGACCACTGTGATTATCTTTGATATGAATAAACCAAAAAAGTCCGAAAAGTATTCAGCATATCCGCATGTTGTATGTTGTGGTGCTGCACAGGAGTCAGAATAGATTTAAAAAACAGATAGAAAAGTGAAAACATTGAATATTGTATATCACCATACAACAACAATGTCTTAATTGCTGCTTAATCAGTTCAACACTTTTGTTTTGATATGATTGGAATATGTGTTATTCTAACATATGAGTGATACGGGACTGGCCGACATTTAAATAAGCTGCCTCTGAGGGGAATTTCATGATGGACAGGCCATATCTGCTGTACAGAAACGGAGACCTCAAGACATCATGCTCCTCGTGGGTTCACTCCTTTCCTGCTAGCATAACATGTTTTCTCTCCATTCATTGGTGCACCGTGTTCTCGAACTTGTTTCTGCTGGCTGGCAGCCATGGTTACTTAAGCCATCACAATGAGATAAGCCAATCAGAGTAGCCAGGTTAGCCCTTGGGTTATCAGTACTACTGTTTACCTAACCCGGTTCTCCATACGCGCTCAACACGTGAAGATGTCTTTTGTGCAAGTTTGCAGCTTTAGTTGGCTTTCTGAACAGTGTACTTTACAGTATTTCATTGTTATTATATGAAACAAACCATCACAGCAGAGGTATTTGGATGTCCCAGGCTATTAGACATCGATTCCACACACATAAACACGACTGCGCCTTTCTTAGGCACACCACTCCCCTCCTCCCTTTCGTTGTGTCTTCAGATTCAGGACAGATGTGTCAGGATTTGGGCTTATGCCAGTTTCAGAGATACGAAACGTTCAGACACAGCCCTGCAGCGCAGATTCTCCATCGAGCACACACACACAGCGCACACAAACATACACGTACCTCTTCACCTCCCCCTTCTCTTCCGGTTGAATTTTGTTCCCACTGTTCTGAGAAAAAAGAGGCTTGACTTTTAAAAGGGAATGTTCTGGACCTTGTCAGCAGGGTTCGGAGCTGGTCATCCAACTACACTGGGCCAGGACAAACTCACACTCTTACGTGTTATATCACGCCCTCCAGGATTTGCTCCTGTTTGACCTTTTCCTGCCACCTTCAACGGAAAGTCCTGCTGGGCACAGACAAGGCAATAATCTAGACTTCTTGTTGCTAAATCAAATTGGTGACTGTTCAGCACTGATGCGAAGGCTGTAACTTGGAGTTAAGTTAATTTGTAATATGACCACACCATCTTCAAGCTCTGTGCCTTTCTTCTTGCCACTGTCTGCAGCATCCCCCACCCACACGCCTTATTTGCATACAATAACCCCTTCAATATCTCAAAACTCCCAGAAAATAACTGCAGCCAAAAATTACTTCACTGAGATTGTTGGACTCTGACTGAAAGAGTTGGATTCAAAAACGAGCAACATTGTCATGTGTGTTGGGGCTTGTGCACTAGATGTCGCTGTTTTACATAGGGAAGTTGTTTCAACAGCTGAACTTGCTTTATAGTCCTGACCACATGCTTTTTAGAATAAACATAGTCATACGGACATTAAATGAAGAACTGTCTGCTCGCTTGTTAATGTGAGCGCTTCTTGATTGAGGCAACATCGTAAAGTAGAATCTGACTTACAGATCTATAACTTGAATCTAGACAAAAGTGATAAAGGTCGCTGATCTAAAGTGGTCGTTGGAGATTAAATGGCTCAAAAAGCTTTTGGATTCTTGATCTTACAGTTGATCTTTGTGCAGCAGAGCTCACAAATCACCCTCACTCCAGCTTGGCTGGCGTTCAGCAGTGAGAAGTTGCTGGCTGACGCATATACAGTGCCCCACCTCACCAAGTTTAAATGATTAACCTCTTCGATCGACTTTTCCATCTGAAGCAGTTAGAACATCGGATATCTGTTTAGTTTATCTCTCATTCCTCTTCTCCATGCTGCCAGAGCCATTTGAGTTCCTTTGTATTGTTTAATGGACACTGAGCTCAGCTTTGACCTAAACAAATGTGGTTTAGATTCTGGCAGCGTTGCTATTAATATCCAGTCAGTCTTTTGGCAGCAGATAGCTGATACTTAAAGAGAGAGGGACAAGGCACGATGGGAGGGAACTGCCTGGCTGCCTGGTGCACAGGGGAAAATCTGTACATAACCTAAGAATACTTTGTTTTAATCTGTTTCACAATCAATAGTTTAATTATTTTGGGAATCTATAATTACACAGCAGCTTTTACAGTGGTATGAAGAGTATGGGACTGATAAGCTCTGACTGGGGTGCAGTGTCTTCACCTCTGTGGTACCAGAGAAGTAGTTTAAAGAATCAAATGAATGTGCAGTCTTATTAAAACCCTGGCAGTGTTGATTTGTAACTCTTATCCATAATCGCGATTTAAATTAAAAGACAATTTAAGTTTAATCTAGATGGACATTTATTGCCAAAGAATTGAAGCATTAAATGACATATATGACTCAATTACAAATACCTTAGCTTTATCGCAGCTAAAATCTCATTTACACAGATTTTTCATGCCAGCTTCCCTGTCTGGACTCATATGTCCTCCTCATAATGAAAATCCCTGATGCTGGGGCAGATTCAGTTTCTGAGGTGCAATGCAAACATTCCAAATGATTTAGCTCGGTCAAAATTAAATTCCTTAAATGATTATTGCTCAAGTCATGCAGGTGCAGGAAAAACATTCTTCGATCGTGCTATCGCTATTGAAAGGGGAGTTCTGTTCCCTGCTTTCACAGTGCTCTATTCCTGTAGCCTACAGAGCCCGAGCCAGATTGAAGGGTGGTGTTCCACCACATGGTGATCCAACCCAAACATCTGCCTGGCAACAGCTGAGGCCTTCTCACAGAGACAAAACACAGGCCAGCTCTGTGTGATACAATTACAAATGATTATTCTTTTTGATTGGGAATGGCTGCTGTACACTGCCTCCTGCAAGAAGATGCTGGGTTGGGAATACATTTCAGTCTAATTGTGGATGAAGGAGGACTACATGTGTTACCTCACCCAGCCATCACCCAGTTAACCTAACATTAAGTTAGCCTTCAATCAACCTTCACCCACATCATCTAGCATTCTCTTTAGACTGCAAGTAGTTTCTATGAATTAATCTACTTATTTGCCAAAGGTGTAAATTGGACTCTTCTATTATTATCCATTTTTGGGTCGTGGGGACAGGTCGCCAGTCCATGGCAGGGCCAACACACAGAGACAGACAGAGACAAACAACCACTCACACTCACACTCAGGCCTACAGACAGTTTAGAGTCAGCAGTTAACCCAAACATGATGTCTTTGGACGGTGGGAGGAAATGACAATGCCTTTCTGGCAAGCTGCTCTTCATGGACAGTGGATTTCACAGAGGATGGTGCTTCCTGGTTGGTCTCTACCCTGAAAAGAAACATTTTCCACTACCCATCCACTTACACTGATTCCAAATGCTTGCCAGTCATGCTTACCTTCAGAGTTACTTCTTGTTTGCTTCCTAAATTATCTTAATCATCCTGACTTATGAGTTCTCTCAGCCACTACGTTCCTCTGGGTAATGTGGTCCGGCACTGTCCTGCCTGCACACAAAGCAAACGCAGACCAGGCTGTTGATTTGCGGCCCCCCTGATCATTGGTCAAGTTACCAAATCTACTGATCAAAACAATCGTGTCCCTCCATCTTAAACAACCTCTTGAAAACTCTTCCACTTAGACTCCAACATGCCTAATTAACACTTACTCTCAGTGCACTTCTTCTCCTTTTGCTTTTTTCTTTTGCATAAGTAATATTTAACACTTACACAAGGTCTCCTACTGCACTCAATCTGCAGTGTTTTCCCTCACTTGTACATTCTTCTGAATGCAATTTCCTGTCAAATGATGAAATGTAAATGTAGTCAACTTAATTTTGATTATATTTCAATGTCTCTGACCCCCCCGTGACCCAGAAACGGATCAGTGGTTGAAGATGAATGAGTGAATGAATGAATGAATGTTTCATTCATGTTATTTCTACTGACTCCAGAAAAGATTTCATGCATTTGAAGTGTATATGAAAATAATCAATGTAAACTTTTAGTACTCATCATTTCTGTAAATGTACAGTAAATAAACTTTAATACTGTTTATCCTTTTTATGACTATAGAGGCAATGAGATATATTTTCTCAAACTGCTCTCATATGTACCAGTTTGTTAAGGAAACAGTCCACATATTGTGGGGACATGTAAAGTAGCTGTGATTAAATTTACGTTTCCTAATGTGTTGTGTGACTGTAGAGACATGGTGGCACTGACGTACTAGCCAGCTGGAGAGAAAAGAATGTTCTGTTATTAGTGGAAAAGCTCCTGTTATGTGGATTAATCTACAGCTTCGACTTTGATCTTCTGACTCACTCTAAGCGACTTTGGAGGGGGAGTAGAGGCCAGGGTACATTGCAGATATATACACACACACTGCACATGCTGCAAATAATGTCCACGATGAGTCACATAATCCAGGTTGAAAATGCAATCTGTTTCATTCAAAATGTGTCGAAATTATTTGTCCAATTTCCCAGCGTTTAGTTGATTGGGTAATCTACAGTTGCATAATACTTCTGAGGTGTCAGGACGCTTTTATGACATTTCCTCCTCTAACTTACCCTGAACAAATGAAACTACATTAAAAGTTAATGTGCCCTGGGATGGACTGGTGACCTGTCCAGGGTGTACCCCACCCTTGCCCAGTGTGAGCTGGGATTGGCTCCAGCAACACCGTGACCTGGAAATGGGTGAGTGGTAAAAGATGAATGAATGAATAAATAAAAGTTAATACAATTCCCCTGAGCAGAGATGCCCCCTTGTTAAAATAAAACTACTAAAGCACACTTCTGTGTGTGTGTGTATGTGTTTCCTCTGTAGGCATATGAACACCCAAAAAGGCCAAACTCTCTGAATCCCACATTGTTTCAAAGTCTTAATAAGATTTATGTTTGTAATGTAGATGCTTAATTATATCCCAATCCCATGTTGCGGCAAAAAACCCCAAAATACTTTTGTTACTAATTTAGATTTAATGATTACCAAAGTGTGAGCAGATTAAGGATTCTTCGAAATGCTGTATAACAACCACAAAAACAAAACAAAACAAACAGAAAGGAAAATTCTGAATCTGTTTTGCTTTGGTGGGCTAAAATGCTAATAAGAAAGTCACCGGTATAACGGAGGCAGCTGTAAACGCCCTTTGTTCAACAGGTGTTAGTTGTCGAGAAACCAATGAGAGGTTTGATCTGAAGTCCTCCAGCGGTAGTCCTTCCTCATCCTTCTGACTTCTGACCTCAGTGCAATCCCTATCAAATACCTAACTATAATTCACCCTGACAAGAACATGAAAACAAAATGGACAAAATTCCAACATTTCTGGCTGCTTGATCTGTCTGGGTACACTCTCAGAACCAAAAATGTAAACCTCATGGTGGCACCAAAAGTTAACTTCAACATTAGTCATTACATTAGGGAGTGCCATTGTCAGAGGAGCGCGTGCCAGTGCAATGCCATCCTGGACCTCATTCTGGAGGTGACCAGATCTCATGATCATCATTAGAGGACTGCTAAAGAATGAATCATCCCTGCTGCTTTATTCCATACTGCTTCTTCGCTCTGGCAGACTCCTCTTCCACCTCTCTAAACCAAACCTGGCTTCGACATGATATTATATTTGGAAAAGATGCAGCATTCCAGCTCAGAGCTGAACATCAATAAAAAACAGCAGGTTGTCAACAGCAGTTCCCAGACCACCCAACCACAGACACGTCGTCCACATAGACACACCCACAAATACAGACTCACACAGTGAATCACCTACAAAACAAACGCACACAATGTACTCTGAAGAAGATCACATCCACACACAAACACACAGATGGAGGCGCAATGTCAGGGTGACCCAGTCCCAATGCTCCTGGATACAGTTTTTGTTTGCTCTTGGACAATTTAAAATGATTGCAAAACACTGAGCCTGTGTCCCATCCATTTATGGTATTCTAATTGTCTCACACTTTAAAGGGCACAGTCAGCCAGGATAGTGCTTTGATGTTACTGACAGTTACACATCACATGTGAGCATGCTGTACATTGTATTTACAACTGGAGGCAATTTAGTCCATTGTGGTGATGTGAGCAGCGGTGTGTGTTGTGTGTGTCTGAGTTGACCTCTCAAAGCCCCAAGAGACTCAGATTCCACCACATCTGGGATGCCTAAATATTTCCCAACGAGGAGCAGAGGAATTTTTATGTAACAGCCACGCTTCTCATATGTTTTCAAAACACAGCGCATGTTCATGTGTTTGTGTGACCGACCCATTTCAGTGGGAAGCATCAACCTGTTTCTGTTGTCGATTGCGTAACTGTGTTACACTTTGGCCATGAATGCAAACAAACAGAGCAGTGGGACTGGCTGGTCATCAGACCAAGTCAGACCTTAGCCTCTAAAGTTTGTTGGCTTTCCTAGAAGGCACTGTGCTTTGAAGTGGTGGAGCAACTCATCTTTTAATGTCCCATATTTTTTAACAGCATGCAGAGTTTGGTGTTAGAATCCACCATGAATCCAAGTTGAGCATTCATAGAGACCTCAGCTATTTGTAAAAATTTACTCAAACAGAGCCCCTCCAAGGATTTTTTTTTTTTCCTTTTTCCAAGTTACATAATTGTATTTTCTTCCAAACCAACATAGCTTGTTAAAAATTGCTAAATGAAATGATGCCATGGACAGCTGACCAAATTGAGCATACCAGTATCTTGATAAGTAGAGATTTCCCCAAGTCGACTCAAATGTTACAAATCATATTTGTGAGATATTTGTAACACGAAATGAACCTGTATGATAAAGACTAAGTTGTATGTTTAAGGTTTTCAAAGTTTGAAAAACAAATATGATGATGATTTGATGATACAGTATCTTCAGTGCATTTGTATTTCACACACTTGCCTGTTTTGTGAATGGGGAAAACATTTAGTGGCCAGATGTGGTCAACAAACATGGGTGGGAAGGCTGCTGGCTACAGTGGAAAGACGGTGCGTCAAAAAGCTTCAAAGGAAATTCACAGACTTATTCTGCATTTCTTTGCCGTTCCTCTAAATGCTAACATGTTCCAGAACATTACTCTTTTGCTCAAATGCAATACACTGCACTTAAGACCTCAAGTCGAGATCTCGAAGTCCTGGTTTTTCCATGAAGGGCACTGGCATCGTTGGTTCTCGCTACTTCATTAGAGTGAGTTCAGATGGATGAGATTGCTCCTGTGAGCAAAGATACTTTCTGCTTCAGCTGCTGTGAACACAAGCCAACTGCAAGTACATATCTAATCTACCAAATCACACGCTGCTTTAAATGTTCAGATGTAATTGCAGTCCGGTACAATGATACGATGAGTTCAAATGCTACAGAATTGCTGCAGATGTCAGAGAGGTTCTGCCAAGTTCTGTAACTGAGTGTAAACACTCCCATGTGATGGTTAGGTGGTGTGATGTATGTTTTTCCAGTAGGCCTCCTGGTGCTGGCTTTGTAAACAAAGCCTGACGTGGAGCGTTGATCCTGGAAATAGTCTGTACTTCTAATGTACAGACATGGGGAAAGGCCCCGAAATCAAGACTTTTAGACACCGGGATCAATTCAATAGTCTTTAATCTGGGTTCGGTGCATGAGAAGTCAGTCCAAAGTCAGTCAGCATAAAAACAAAGAGAAGAGGCAAAAGACAAGAGCAAATAATCCAAACAGGGTTGGAATGTGAGACATGCTACAATGATCTGGCAAAGAACAAAAGGGTGAAGTGAGATATATATAAACAGAGGGAGGTGCTTAGACAGACACAGGTGAGATGTTCGGGCATCCTAGGAGCTGGGAACACGCGGGGCCAAGAAGTAAGGCGGCCTGAAATGAGACAGAACATGAGAATGAAAATTAAACAGGAAGTGGCACACAAACACACACAGACGACAGGGCAAGTCATGACAGCACCTTTGACCTGTTTGCATAGCAAAGCTTTATCTGAAGATGTGGTGAAGCTTCATGCATATGGCCTTGGGCTCATGTCTGTGCAGGCTCATGTTTGATTTCTGGCAGGCTTACACATGTGTATATATGGCCTGTCAGAGGCAGGAGGATGCCTGCCTGGAGCAAGAGAAAGGAAGTTGGTGGGATTCTGCTCCATCTGGGCTGCCCTTGGGGCATTTATGTGGCAGACAAGCTCCAACGTAAAGGAGTCTATACACAGCTAACCATGACATCAGTGAATGTTGTGCTCTTATGAATATGTGATATTATATATATATATATATGTGAACAGTTAGGTACTCTCACCTAACTGAATCCTCTTTTTCAAGCCTCCTCCTTATCTGCTATCAACCCCAACATGTGTCCACATACGACAGGTGTGACAGTGGATAAGGAGGCGGGTCTAGTTAACATGAGTGGGTGAAACCTGAGGTTGTGAATGGCTGCTGGCTGATGGATGGGTGAAAGGGGAGGAGGTGTCAAAGATTATCTAACAGACCAACAACCATTTATGAGCTGTAAAAGGGATTCAACTGCACAAGAACCAGAATTAGTACATAGATGTCTGTGTTGGGAAATAATTCTGTATATTTCACCACTTCACTCTTTATCAAGCTCTTTCAGGACTCAAACTAATTAAAAAAAAAATCAATCTATTGTTGTGCTTCACAATTGTTTTGTGTTGTACTAGAGTTAATTTCCAAATCAAAATATATTTAAGGGAGCTATTTATAAGAGTTGAGACTTGTTATCAAAGAGTTAAGGCCAGATTAGCGCTCTCTGGCTCGCTTGGTAAATGTGGAACTTGAAAATACATAACAAAAATAAAACAGAAGGTTTGCTTCGCACCACTGATGGCAGCGGGTAAAGGAATAAAGCTTGATACCGAACTTGCATTGTTCCCTCAACGTAAACAGCTGCTGGTGTTGATGTGTTGATGTTATCCACGCAGAGAGAGTGCCGTGAGTATGTGTCTGGTATGGTTTTGCTCGAACACATCCAGGGGACTATACATGCGGTTTCTCCTGGTGTGAATAAGTGATAATGTTCGACGGGATGAACATGTGCTGTGGCTGTGAGCTGCAGAGCAGGTACACAGAAGTGACATTAATGACTTCAGTCATTGTGGCTCACAGACTGGAGGCCCCCACCTTCCACTTGAATGGTTAAAAGTCAGTTCTTGGACACACTGTAAAAAATATCAGCACTCAGTTGTTTTCAGTTTTAAAAACAGTGAGAACTCTTGCTGTGGAATGACAGACTACATGATAAAATAAAAATTTGGTTTGATGGGGGAAAAAAAAGGCGATTTTCTGACTTGTTTCGATAAATGCTAGATTAGTTTATGGGCCTCCAGTTTGAGAAGCAGACAGTGTTTTTTTATTTATTTTTTTTTTTTGCAGCGTGAACAGGGCGGGGCCGAGAGAGGAGGTTTCCTTCAGAGAGGGG
This sequence comes from Echeneis naucrates, assembly GCF_900963305.1. Taxonomy (NCBI): domain Eukaryota; kingdom Metazoa; phylum Chordata; class Actinopteri; order Carangiformes; family Echeneidae; genus Echeneis; species Echeneis naucrates. The sequence goes on from NC_042521.1 coordinate 14,400,910, forward strand.
GAGTTAGAGAGCGAGAGTGCGCGTGTCTGCCTGTTTGTATGCGTGTGCGTGTGAGTGAGTGAGTGAGTGAGTGAGAGAGAGAGGAGTCAGCTGGTCTGAAAGTGCAGGGTGAGAGCGGTGTGTGTGTGTGTGTGTGTGTGTGTGTGTGTGTGCGCGCGTGTGCAGGCGTGATTGTGCGTTTATATGTGTGTGTACGTGTGCAGAGGACAGCACTTCGCGGGGGGACAAGGTGAAGACAACAGAGCAGCCGCGGGACGGGAGTTTGTTTTAATTTGTTTTGTTTTGTTGTTTTGTCGTTTTGAATTCAGGGAGGGGGGGAGAGAAGCTTGAGTGGACGTCCAGGCGGGGACAGTCGAGGTTCGCCGGGTCCTGCTCCGTCGTGCGTCCTGGACTCGATCCCCGAGCCGCGTCGTGCCCTTTCATTGCCGTAAGCTCTTCGGTTATTTGTTTGGAAAGTACTGTCTCCCCGTTGGAACCTATAGTGTTGAAGCAGTCTTCCTATAGACGCTCATTTCACCCTGCACTGGAATGCACCGGAGTCCATAGGCGCTTTAAAGTTCTTTAAATAGCGTTTTATTTGTTCTCCAGCTGTGGCAGGAGATACAAACCGTGCTGCAGGGAGCACATCATAGTGCTGCTCAGGAAACAGAGTTCGCCTCTCAGGAAGGAAATATGTTATTGATTATACTAAGGGCATCATAGTGGTGTAAGGGAGTTTCAGTCTCTGAAGATGTAAAAATGACATAACTCCTAATGCAGCAGTCAGTCTAGATGCTCCATCAGTGTGAACGAGCCTCTGCATTGACTGTTTCATATCTTCCCTGTAACTCTGAAAGGGAGTTATCTGAACCTGTAGCACATAAAGGAGCTTGTGCATTAGAAAAGATTCGGTGTGTGTGTGTGTGCGCGCGCGCGCGTGTGCATGTGCATGTGCATTGATGGTCTGCCATAAAGTTCCATTAGTTGCAACTAAACGCAGTCTAATGTCTGCACACTGCAAAACTCCTTCCATCCTGCTGCATAAAGACTTCAGGTCTGCTAAATGTCAGGTATCAGTGAGGCATATGGGAGGATGTGGAAGTCAGGCTTATACTACTGTGTGTAAACTACAGGCACAGGTGGATGGTAGACTCAGAGTCCATTTGTGCTTAAAATGATGTAGTTGTGGGTGTATTATGTCCACAAACACACACACAAGTGACATTATTAATGGTTCTCTACCTCATTTAATTCCCGAGCTCTCCCCATATGACCAGTAAAGCTGAATTACTCTCTTCCTTTGCAGGAGAAACCACAAATGTCAGCAAATGTCAGCGATTGGATATTTGGCTTTGCTTTCAGGCTTATTAGTTACACATATGATCTGACTTGCTTGCCCTTTTGGCCAGCACTTTAATTGGTGTGAACACACACATAAGCCTATACAAGAGCGTGTGAGATATGAAACCGGTCACAGTAGGGGGAAAAAAGTGTGCAATTATCAGCATCAGAGAGGCTGTCTTTTCAGTCTGTGTGCAAGTGTGCACACACACACATTTAGACACACATTCTCAGTCAGCAGAGCAACCTAAAGATAGCAGAGCCCCAGTGGAAACAGTAATTAGTGGGGTGAAAAGAGAGGGAGAGGAGGAGGAGGAGGAGGAAGAAATATTGTTTGAACCATCTGATATCTGTTATATAATGACCTGTACAATGGAGACACACTGGGAGAGAAAGTGAAGAGAAACCAGCAGAGTCAAACAGTGCGAGATGTTATTTAGTGAGAGAGATGGAGAGTTCAGTACGTGCACGCACGTGTGTGTGTGTGTGTGTGTGTGTGTGTGTGTGTGTATAGATTCAGTTTGTCAAACATTTGTTAGAAGCAGCAGTTGCAGCAGTTCCCTGAAATGTGTGTGTGTAGGCAGCAGAAATATTCATCTTAACAAATCATTTCTTGCTGCACTGAATTTTTTTTTTTTTTTTCTAAATTGAGAGAAAAAGTACAGTTCATGAGTTCAATATCTCTAAATGTTATTACAGCTTTCCATGAAGAAGGGTGAGCAGATCAGAGCCTTTAAAGGGACCAGTCAGTTAGATTTTGATGGTGATCTGGGGTTTTCACCATTCGGCATGGAGAGGATTTACTTGCCAGAAAGGAGAGAAAATTAAAAAGTTGGAGTTGAATACTTAACTCAAAAAAAAAAAAAAAAAAAAAAAAATGCAGGTCCAAGGAACCCATTTATCTTCTATCTAAGTGGTTGGAATGAGTTTTGGGGTGTAGCTGCAAGTTGGAGAATAGTATTTTTTTTTTATACTTTAGCTGGCAGTTTGCAACAAACAATACCCCTTTATTCAATAATGCTAATGCAGGAAAATCAACTGACTTACAAACATATCCAGTAGTTTTTATGCTCCAAGCAATATATTGCTCAATGCTCAACACAATTGCAGTGTGTGTATCCTCTTTCCAAACACACACACATGCAGAAGTTGCCTCTGCTTACTCACAGTAGACAATGCTGCACAATGCAGTAGAAATAGCCGACTCCTATTTCAAGTTCCTTTAGACCCCCCCCCCCCACCCTTCCCTTTCTTCCCCCTTGCCTTCCCCAGTCTGCAGGTGGAGAGCTGTCATGTGTTGCTAGCTTGGAGAGGGTTTCTCATTTAGTCTTAAGCCCCAGGCTTTGTGTGTGTGTGTGTGTTGTACACAATGGCTGTGTTTACGTTGGATTCAGTGTGCACACATTCATCCTTGCATGCACATTCATTCACACATGCAGGCTTTGTTTTCTCTTTAGAAGACTGGTGAGTTTAGGGCTTTTGTCTTCTTTTCTTTCGGTATACCAAAAAGATAGCAGTTTTACACAGTTGTGTTTACCACTAAACTCACCTGGGATGTTAAGTCTGCTTCTCCTATTCACTCCATTTTTGTAACTTACTATTTCTATTTCTTCATCATTGGTCATCATTTGTTTATTCTGCAAATATTGTCACTGTCACTGAATTATTAAAATAATTTCCTAAGTCATGTTTTTACAAAAATTCTTTTTTTGCCTAAATATCATTTATTCAACTAATGCTTCAGTTTTTTTGTGTTTCCTGAAAAAAGGCGATTATTTTAAGAAGGCGTCGATATGTTTCTTTTCTTTACTCTTTCCTCAGTTAAGCAATCGGTGCTATCTTCCCCCTTTTCATTTAGTCTGTTTTCTTTGCTATTCTTCCTTCATGTGCAGGGTGCTGGAGAGACCAGTGGGTGTCATTCTCCAGAGAGGGAGCACTGAAGGAACACCATGGCCTTAGCAGGATGCCCTGACTACTTCTTACGTCACCCAAACTACCAGGTAAACATTTTGTGTCTCCAGTGTATGGCGACTGGTTCCTGAGTGACTTCCCTCAGTGGACCATATTTTTGCATAACCAGATCCCACTCTTTCTGAAGAATAGTGAAATATACAGTAGGTCGTGGTCAGTTTACAATAACAATGTAACCTTCATCACTGTCATCAATCAACATCAGGCCTCAATGTCAGTCATGTTCAGTCTTGTACTAGCACTACTAAGATGAATCCCAGCGGGTTCAAGATGTCCCTATGAGTCTCTTCACTGGACTTCTACGCATGCCTGCCTGGGCATATTTTAGCAGATGACGCAGACACTAGTGCATGCACACAGTTGCTACTTTCATGCTATTGTTGTTCCATCACTGGCCATCTCATGTTAAAATTGTACTTTGTCTAATACTCTGCTCCTTCCTCCTTCTTTTTCTCCTAAAATTACTTAAACTGACATTATCCAAGTACCACACAGGGTTGTTGGGTACCAAACTTCTTTCCTGAACAACAGTCACAGCTTTCAAAAGTTTGAAAATAGGTCTGGTGACCTTCCTCTTCAGTTGTCTAGCCATGCTTTCGTTAATCTGCATTATATACAGCTTGAAATAGTGAACCGTAAAAAAAGTAATGTGAAATTTGACTTAGATTGAATAATTAGAACAGTAGCATGTGGAGAAAAAAACAGACTTCACTTGCACAACATCACTCAATGGAAACACAGACCATGTGCAACTAGTGTTGTGTCTACTTTTCTAAAAAAATCACTTCTATTTTGCACAAAACTGCAGTGGAAATGTGGCGCGTGTTTACAGACTAGCCACTAACCTTGCATGATGTTTGGTGGTGGATGTCATTGTTTAGTCCAACTTGAAGTTTTCAATTAGCTTCGGTTCAGAGGAGAGTTTTTACTTGTGGGCCATGGGAAGGAAAATAGTGTAGTTTGAGATAAGTCTTCAGAGTCAAAGAAACCTGTCTGTCTTTCACTGCGTATCAATATGTGTACAGTGCCTTTGTGAGTCTACTTGCCTCAGAGTGAGTGACTCCCAGCCTAGTTGAAATATGGCGTCCCTGCATCACAACAGACCCACTTCCACTGTCCAACTCCTGCAGAATGAGCCCTTTGTTCCTCGGCTCAGATTTTCTCCTCTTCAACCCTGCAGTAACCTAAAGAATTTGGCTAGAGAGCATTGTGGAGGTCTATAAATAGAGTGCTAAACAAACAACAATAACAAGCTGTGGGCTTTGTTTTGTGACAGCCCTGAAAGCATGGGATTGATGGCATGACGTCTTACTGGGACTGCTGGAACGATGGAGGTGACGTAGCCTCAGCTGCCTTATTCCTCTTAGTGGAGGTACAAAAATCCAGCTCCCTGCTAACTCAAACCGTGGGACTGCTGAGTCCCTGTTGAGCTGACATTAAGTTGGATTGGTTCACGTTAGCTTCCAGGAAGGGGTTTTGCACCAGTAAGGCTGCAGTGAATAGTGAATTGAATCCCCATAGAAAACAACATTCCTCCACCCTGCATCTAGCAGAGAAAAAACAGAGTTTGCTGGTTAGAGGGAGAGAAATGGGTTACAATATTGCGGTGTGTGTGTGTGTGTGTGTGTATGGGTGTGTGTGTGTGTGTGTGCGCATGTGTGTTATGTAAAGCTTGCCAGTTGATATGACAGCATGGCACACACATACACGCATACTGTATACCCCATGGAGTCTCTGTAGGCAGCGGCTCTAGGTTTAGTGTATATAGATAAAGAGCAAATGAGCCCTCTTTTCTGCATACTTACATAACGCTATACATAACGGCAGACATGTTTGGGAATCTGGGCAGCGTTCCAGGACTGTCTCTGAAGTGTGCATCTGTGAGAGTGTTTGTGTGCGCGCATGCGTCTGTCTATCTTCGTGAAAACTTTGGATCTGTGCCAGCGATGTCTCAGAGGAAGCTGCCAGCGACTCTCGTTTTCCTTCTCTTGTTTCCTTGTGTGTGTGTGTGTGTGTGCGTGTGTGTCTGTTTGCCAGTGTGCATGTTCATACACTGCAGAGCACCAAGAAACCACAGTCCACAGACCCGAAGCTCAGCTGAGTTACGACCTTAGCGGAAAGAATGAAGTGTTTAACAGATCCTCGCCCCTGAACATTAGTATTTGTGCCAGCAGCCCTGACCGTGTCTGTTCTGTCTTAGAATATAAACTACAGTTCTTTATTTCTGTTCTTAGAGGTCACAGGTTACGCAGCAGTTGTCACGGCAATGGGTTTGTGCTTGTGCTTTCGAGGAACCACAGCCTTTGATGCTGCAAGCGAAAGAACCCTGAAATGCGTGTTGATGCCCTGAGCTATAGGGTGGAAGGATAGAGCTTTGTTCACGATGAAAGACGTGTCAAAATATAATTGTCTATCAATGGATGAAAGCAAGCCCAGAAGGTCAAACAGATAGAAACAGCAGCTCCAAGATTTCCTCTTCAACTTCTGCTGACTCCAAGAGCAGTGACATTTAACATGCAAATTTTAAGACTCCAAAATCTGTAACGAGCGATAACTCACTAGAACCGAAGCAAACAACAAGAGACAGAGACGACGCTTCACTTTTTCACACTTGTGCTTGTCGAGCAGAGAGATTCTGGAAATCACCGTGGAAGGCAATCAAAGTAAGCAGCCCTCCAGAAAAAAAGAAGCATAAGGTGACAGCATCTTTCAAAGCTTGCACTCTTGAAGATGGCTTCTTCAAAGAATGTAGTTAATCCACCCTAGAGGGCCGTTTAATAATGCTGCAGACCTGCATTTCCTCAAATAGATGAAGCACCAAAAGAGCATCATAGACACGATACCTACTCAGCATTTGCATGATGCAATTATGTTTGTCAAGACGTTGCATGAATAAGGCTGTATTTATTACACCAAATCTGTGAAGTCCAGTCACTTGTATCGTATTTGTTTAGGTTTGTTTGAAAGTTTAGAGAACTTTCCGAATCGTTGAAACAGCAGGAAAAGACTCAGAGAGGTTCCATTACAACCTGGACTTAACACAATGGAAATATACTGACAGACACAATATATAGTTCCAAAGAAATACAATCTGCTGCGGAGATTCAGTCAGTATGTTATTGTAAATACTAAATTAACACCTGCACAAAAATCTCAGCATTCCTATCAAAATACCACTTATTAAAACTAAAAAGGTTCTTGTCTCTGTGATGGTCTGAATGGAAACTAATAATATCAAGAAAAATAAAAATTCACCAAATGGACTGTTTGACTGATGCTCTTGTGAAACTTAAAACACAAGACCAGGAGGGACTGGCTCACTAATCATAAGCTGTACCACTTAAACCTTTAAGACTACTCGTACCAAAATGCTGTTTATAACTATTGGCACATTGTGCAAAACAGTCCACATCTGGAAAATACTTTAACTGGGGAAAAATTACCTACTATTAAGAAAGGGAATCATGATTTTCACATTTTGGCTTGTTTGTCACTCAAAGTCCCAGTTGAACTAGGATCAGAATGTTAAATCCTCCTACTAGAGTCAGGGAAAGTGCATCATGGGGAGTTCACAATGAGGTTTTTATGGGGAATGTAGCTGGTAAAGCTGAGTCTTTTATTGCCCGACTGCTGCAGATGGGAAAGGGTCGTCTCTGAGTTGACTTCTAGATGTATATTAACACTGTTCCCAGTGATATCTAGGACACGTCCTGCCTTAAACACCACTCGCAGCCACTAATTTCCAGGAAAAGGCAATCTCCAAACCTGTGCTGACTGTGCTGAATGAGGAATGTGTTAGTTCAACCCCTTCAACTGGTTTTGTGTATAATCTTTATTATACACAACTATAATCTTTATGACATTTGACTTCCATAGAGTCTAACAGCCGGTATCTTACAAGATTTCATAAACAACTTGGAAAATGGATATATGCCAATTTCCCATTTGGTCAAATTAACTATCAGGTTAGCTCAACTTAGCACAGAGACCTTGGGTTGGAAACTCAGTTGGAAACTATGCAAAGGTAACTGCAGTTCCTGAGCTTACCAATTCACATGTTACACTTTGTTTGTTTAATCCGTACAAAGTGGAGTGTACTCAAGTGTGAAAATAGGAGTTGTCAGTTTTATGAAATTATGTGCGGGATTGCTCGGCTCAGAGGGACTGCCTGAAACCCAGATTACCTAAATGGGAAATAATACCATAATTATTGAGTTTTACAGAAGTGTTAGTAGATATTTCTTTCGTCTTTGTAATGAGGCAGGCTAACTATTTGCCCTCGTTTTGAGTCATTATACTAAGATATCTGGCTGCTGGCTGGAAATTATTTCCCAAGATGTTGAACTGTTCCTTTGAAGATCTTTGGTATCTTCAGTAGTTGAAGTCATTTTCTGTGCACTCAGTTTGTTTGATTTTATGATGAGATTATCTCATCTCTGTGAACAGGAGTAAACTTTTTTAGCTCACTGTTTAGTAGGTAAGTCGTTCGATCTCAGCTGCAGTCGAAGCCTGCAGACTTTCTCTGTCAGGCCATAGCCCCTGCAGCCAAGCTGCCTTCCTTAGAAAGCTTTTGGCTGCTACTTCTTACAGCTATAAATCTGACTCTGGGCATTTATGGATGTTTTCGAAGCTCTGAGGGGAGCTGCGAGTGTGTGTGTGTGTATGTGCACAACAGGACCTTTTGCCACGAGCAGTTCCTGGAAGCAATGCTTCCGCGTTCCTCTTTTTCCTGGAAAAGGGAAGATAGAAAATTTTGGATTTTTCCCTCCCTTGCCTCTATTCTGCTTCAAATTAGACAATGTGCCAAGAACTTGACAGCATGCCAGTATACTCAGAAGTGTGAGATTGTATGCAATGTACTTGAGCTTTTACATTTTTGCTCTAAAAACGATGAATACATTTTTGCTTCATTTTTTGTCTTGCACATTGTAGAAGTTTCACAAGTGAGCATTTGCAGCAATCAATGTCTGAAAAAGAAAAAGTGAGATGGAGAGAGAGAGAGAGAGATGGAGAAGGTCAGGGGGTCACAAAAACACAGTGCCACAGGGTCAAAGGGTCACTAGTACTTGAACTTGAACCCAGATGTTCCTCAGGAGAGGAAGCATGAACCCACCCTTTGTCTGACCCGCTGAACTCTGTGAAAATGACACATTGTGTTCTAGGGTATGTGACATGTTATACTCACTTGATGTTTTTTTTACTGCATAAGTTTTTTTTTTGTTTGTTTTTTTTTCCACAGGAAAGCATGGACCGCTCTTCCTCTCGGAGGCCTGAGGAGCTCATTGTTCCAGGCTTTCAGCGTACAGCCAATCAAAATTTGCCACATCACCATGGTAACTCTTCCTTTTCAACAATATAAAAATAAGTAATATCGCAATTATTTTTTTATGTAACCTTAAAGTGAATAATACAACAATTCTGTCTCTATCTTTTTCTTTTCACCTGTTATTTTATGGGACACCACCCCCCACATCCTCTCCATCTAGGACCTTGTCTCTCTTCTTCATTACAGGCTCTGCTCTCCAGATGGAGATGATATAGACAAGTGCTAAAATCCTAACCCCCCCCCCCCCCCCACACACACACACACACACACACACGCACACTTTTTTTTTTAGCACTGCTCAGCACTTTCCTGCAAACACCCCCTCCCCCCAATCTGCACACACATGCATTAGCCTGCTTTCAATATATTCCCAGAAATCCCTTCAGCCATTGTGGAAAATCTTGGGAATCCTTTTGGAAAGTAGCCACCCTGAGGAGGGAGGTTGTAAATTCTCCCTCCTCAAATCGTTTTTTTTTTTTTTTTTTTAGTGTTTCTCCCCTGGGTCTGTCGTGCAGTAGATTGACTGCTCTGGTGATGTGTGGTGCTCCATGGTCAGGAAAGACTATTGTAAATATGGCCTCACATGAATAGGGTGATTGGAGGTGGTGTTTATATAGGCCTGTAGGTCACTCAGTGCTGGAGAGAGGGGAGTTTATATTAAGTAGGCCATGGTTCTGTGGGGCAGGGGTGGGGATAGTTGAAAGGTATGTGGGTTCATACTTGAACACATGCAGTGACAATCCAGGAGTGATTAGTGGAGTTGTTTGTTTAAATTCCTCTTTCTAGTATTTCTTGGCCCAGTTTATTCACGAGTGTACATGTGGTTTTGTTCTCAAAGATAACTAGTGAACTAACAATGAGGCATACAGGTGAGCTGTTTCAACTGCTGCTTTTAAAAAATTGTGTTGGACCTTTTCTTCTTCGAGCAAATTTTCCACTGGCGTTAGACTCAATGTACCAAAATGCAATGCTGTGACATTCTTCACCTAGTCATAAAAATACACAGCTAGCAGCTTTTTCATATTCGATTTGTGGTGTTATTTGTGAATATAACAGGTAAAATGGAACAGCATTAAAGCTAATTGAAAGTTGATGAGTCAGGGCCAGAGGGAAAGGAAAAGTAAATTACAATATTACATTATGACCGACTTACACTAAAGGTGTCTGAGGGTATTCATAATGTTTGTGAATCCATTTGTTGAGTTATTCAGCAAAGAGATGCTCTTCAAATAATCATCATTCAGGGTCAGGTAAACATGCAACAGGAATATTATATGAAGCGTGTGGTGAAAAATAGGCCTTCATAGTCATATAAGCCCAAATCTGTATCATCTTGACTTCAGCTTCTAGAGTTTGGATCTTTCACTGACAACCAACAGGAGATTTCTTGATTTGTTGGAAAAAAATAAAAATAAAAAAACACATCTACTAATTGATGACTTGAGTGAAAAAGAGAGAGTCAAAGTCATTCAGCTATTGTTTCTTCTGACTTTGCATGACATCCACTACATTGATGAATGTGCTGTATATTTAGACCGGGCCAGGCTCAGGTTAGTTGCCCTTCATTTATGATAGGAATGTCTTAGTTTCACTTTCACTTTATTGTCCATCGATAATACATACTGCCACAATGAAATTATGAACACAATGCAAATACAGAAAAAGCAACAACCACAAAAACAAAACAGTGTTAGCTTTGAGTGTAAAATGTAGACAAAGTGAATTTATATGCTAAATAAAGTGCATATTTTCATTGCCTGTTGTTGCACTTTGCCCTTCAAACTTCTAGCTCTGTCCGAGCTCTAGCCTGGCGTCAGAGATCGATGATTGCAGGTTGTTGGGGCCAGGGACAGCGAGCACTCATTCAGAGTATTCTGGGATCTTGCAGGAATGAATTGGCCACAGTAGTATGATAGGTTTTGTCGTCAGATGGAAGCCAAACTGCTGCAGCAGTTCTTTCACATTTAAAGTTAGTAAAGGAGAGGGAGGAGAAGATGTTTTCTTTCTATATGTGCTCTGATTTACTTCACTGAAGCTATCAAGGCATTGTGGGCTGAGCCAGCAGCAGCAGCAGGAGGAGGGAGGAGGAGGGAGAGGAAAATTATCAGCTGAACTCACAAAGTGGTGCTGCAACAGAGAAGAGCTCCAACAGAAAACATTTACGATAATTAAGATGATATGGATTTTGTTTTTAAGTGTAAGTGCAAGCTTCTTTGCCAATTTGACCAAAGAAAACCTTAACTTTCTAATGGTAACTAAACTAATGACCTCCTTTTCACTCAGAGATTATAGTTATTTTCATGTTAACTCCCATAGAACCATCCTAAACTGGAGCTCTTGCCATCCCAAACTGAAACTGTAGCAACCCCCAAAACAAGACATGCCCACTAATATTTAAAACTCTACAAACTGATTTTGCATAGCTCACCATTATTATTTGAAAATTCTAGTTAAAGTTTCTTAAAAGGAATATTTTGGCACCTTACTACCTGCCACCAGCCAGTTAGACTGTCTTAGCAAGAAGTCCATTTTCTGCATTTACTCAGATGTGAGCTTGTTGGTGCTAGAAGAATCATGGACTCAGAAATCCTTACAAAGCTACAAATGTCCCTATAAATGCAATAGCAAGCTGGCCTGGCAATAAAAAGCACTTGAAGTCTTTTAGCACTTTCTTTCCAATCTAGTGTCTGTCCATCTGTTCAAAAGCTCAAAGGTCAGCTACGTGATACCATAACTCTGTAACAAGATCTGTGTAAAAATGCCTTTGGCCATTATTCAACATTGGCTGGCAGAAGAGCTAATGGAGCTAACCATGTCAGACTGTCCTCATGTGCTCATGTGCCCCACCAAATGGACCCCATCCTACGTCTCAGTCATGAACACCAGCATCTCTTGACCTTGTGTCCCAGGCTGTCCCCTTAGTCTGCCAGTGTGTGTCATGTATGCCTCTTTGGGATTGGACAGACTGATTTTGTTTGGTACAGAGGCTTCTTTTCAGTTTTGTGGTGTGTGTATGTGTATGACCATACATGAGTGCGTGTGTGTGTGTGTGTGTGTGTGTGTGTATGTCTGTACATGCAGTACCATGCAGAGCGTTTTATTTTAATTCCCCTGTGTAATTACATGCTCATCAGCTCTGCATAGTATACATGGTGTCCTAGGTTCCTCTGTGTGTGTGTGTTTTGTTGCCCCACTTTGTCCTGATCATTTGGTCACCATGTGCCACGAACAGGCTGAACGTTCCCTGAGTGCTGTAATTTCTCTCTACAGGAATGTCAGGAATTCTGTATGTGGTGTTGGTGTTGGGGTGGGACGCGTATGTCCAAAGAGCTTTGGACGTGCACGCGCGCACACGCACACAGACACACAAATGCATGAATACAGAAACACATGTAGACATACTGCACTTCTGAGGACATTCAACAGACCCACTGAACATAAAACCAGCCTTTAAAGTTTGTTTCCATCCTGTTAGTACACATTTCCCTCTGGTTCCCAGTGCACAGTTGCTATTAAGAGTTATGGATTTCAAAAATGGATTTCTGTAAACTTGGGTATTTGAATTTGTTTCATCCCTGGAGGCAATTTATTTTTCACTATAAATGTCTAGAAAACATCTACTGATTAACGTCACAAAAGCCACATCCTTGGCTGACTCCAGGTAATTAATAAACAGGTCAAGTTAAAAAACAAAGATTGACTGACTGAATGGCTGACGGCCACAATGACCACACTGCAGCAGCAGCTCTCAAGGCCCTTTCAACCCTGGTTTGGTTTGCAGGGTCGTTTAGTCTGTGGGTTATTGGTGGTTCCAAAATCCAGTGCTTGATAGACATGTCAGGCCCGTGAATGACAGGTTTCACATAATCTGACCAATGGCAAGCCAGTGAGTTTGTGTACAACACAGTCACTGGAAGAAATCCAAGCCAAAGTGAAATTCAACTTGAGGAGGAGCTTAACTCAAAAACAAGACTGTGTTTTGTCTCTTTCTCTCTCTCTCTCTCTCTCTGTTATCATGCTCAGTCGTTTAGGACTACAATGTGTCTTTGGTAATGTTTTGACAGTTCACCATGTGAAATTATGACAAATTAAATGCGCAGATGAGAGGAGCACAGTAGGAATGGGACAAGAGGTCAGAAAAGCATGATGTTTGACCTCCCCCACTTTCAGGAGCTATAAAGCAGACTTCACACCTTCAAGATGTCAATATCAATCAATCAATATCAATATCCGTTTTTGGGTGACGGGGGGTGCTGGAGCCAATCCCAGCTCATGTTTACTGTCGCGAACTCCTTCCTTTCACCTTTCTCTATGTCTCCCACCTCACCCTACACCTGGTTCCACAGATGACGACGTTGACTTGGAGGAGCTGGTGAATGAGATGAACTCTTCCATGGAGAGCGTGTACTCTTCTCAAGCAGATACGGCACTACTCCTGAACAATGGCCATGTGCACACTCCGCACAACCACCACCACCACTACCACCATGTGCATGTGAACGCTGCCTTCCCAGGACAGGGACAGGCCCACCGTCACCACACCCCTCCTCTTCCCACAGCCTCCCCCTCCCGCGATAGGCTGAGGCACTCTCAGCCGATGCACATCCAGGCCGTCAGGTAGACACACACACACCCTCACGTCTAGGTTGACTTCTCTGTTTTATGAAGATAACGACACCTGGATGCCCCGGGTTGTGTGGATGCAACTCTCTTTTTCTTTCTATTTCAGGTTTAATTTTAAACTTGTGGATGTACAGTATTGATTGCACATAATTTTTGTCCACATTGATTCAGCTACAGATCTCGGTCTTTAATTCCAGTTCGAAATAAATAAATAAAAAAAGTGAGTGAGCTGATACTCTTTGAAAGTCCGAGCTATTAGAAATGTATGAGAGAGCTTATCGTTTCTCAGTCTGTCTGCAGTAATCCGGCCCTCTTCTCCATCTCACCCCCCCACTCTGTCCCTATCTCTATCATGTATGAAGACAAAAGGCATTTTCTACACATAGTTGGCACCAAAATAACTAGCGGTTAGTTCTTTCTGCTATTCTGTGTGATTCCACTACATGACTGCAAATGGCAGCAGAAGCACTTTCACATTAATCAACATAAAGTTACAATGTTTGCACTTTTTAGTCGCAACACTTCACAACTTTACAAGGTTTAGTTTGGTATTGAGATGTTGTCAGAAATCCTAAATAAATGCTCTAATCAACTATAAGATGTGGGTTATATCTCCTCATACAGAAATGATTCCTATGATTATGTTTGCACAATATTGCCTTTCCTTGACTGGTGAGTCGATACAGTGACAGCAGTGTGTGTGTCTCCCTCTGCAGGTGCCTGCAGGAAGAGCAGCAGCTGCGTCCTGCCTCCTTGCCAGCCATCCCCAACCCTTTCCCTGAGCTCTGCAGCCCAGCAGGCTCCCCGGTTCTCAACCCCATACAGACCTCTGACAACCACGTAAGTATGCTGCCACTACCTCACCAGCACTAATTCACACAACTGATGTGCTGCAGTGTTGGAGAGTTCCTCACTGAATGGCTCCCTCGTCGGTTTGTGGCAGTGAAAAAACTGCCTTTTCAGTTTTCAGCGCATCGGCTGTTAGTTCAGTGAAATTATGACATATATAGAGGAAATAAATATACATGGCTCCCTGTAGTGTTATGACAAATTCTCCCAGTTTTTCAGTGGTTACTACTCAATACCACTGTGGTTCCGATGGGTTTTGAACTCCCAGTATTTGTTGTCCTTTACTTGACCACTAACACAAATGAGGGAGTGCCGTTGTGTGTGTATGTGTTTGTGCGCGTTGTGTTCACTCTCAAACCAGCTGACTGGCCTGTTCAAGACAGAGCAATGTTGTGTTGACTTTGGCAGCGTCCAACCTTTCCTTCCATTACACAACAGCTCACCCTGGGTTATCTGACTGTGTACGTGTATATGTGTGTGTGTGTGTGTGTGTGTGTGTGTGTGTGTGTGTGTGTGTGTGTGTGTGTGTGTGTGTGTGTGTGTTATTCTGGAAGCATCATTATCAATCACATATGCACACATGCAAAAAGGAGACTGACGCACATGTTTTGCTTTGGTGGGCGATGAGCAATGTCTCCAGGATGCTGCAGACAGAGTGCAGACTCTTGTATCAGAGCTTGGAATATGGCTGGGAACGTCAGCCGGTCGGATCTCCCTCAACCTTTTAAATCCGTCTGCTGACTCTGGCAAGACAGGCACCCATTTCCGGTTCACACGCTTCAACCCTGGCTCTTAGCGTCACTGTGTGTGTGGGTGTTAGCCTTGCCCTTCCTTCCCCGGTAGAGCCTCCTGTCCCAGGAATGTTCCATCTCTCTCAAAGATGTTTTCAGGATGCCCACCCTGAACAATAAAAGAGTTATTTTAGATGCTCACTGAATCCCCTCCTCCACATCCGAGCACACCCAAACTGATGCACACACAGAAACACTCACAGGTGTCATTATTCAGCTCATATGCACACATGCACAATAAATGCGATAAGGGAAAGCATTATTTTTGAATTTCGTTGACTTATCGTTGACGTTATCTCACATGGTCTGGAGTCAGTTTGTACAAAGGTCCTTACTGAGTGTTTGTTTTATGAGAACTGAAGAGATGTTGCCTCATTTCATTTCAACATGCATGAGATACAGTGTTTTGTGGTTACTTTGAACGTTTCAACAGCATTTTTCCTAAATTTGTTTAGCATCATCTTTGTATCTTACATCAGTGACTCCTAAGTGCTTTAACTTTTCAAACAGATTACCGCTCAAGGGCTTGGCAGCATTTTGCTCTTTTTTTTTTTTTTTTTTTTTTAACTTCATTTTTCATGGCATGTCACCAGGTTAGAGTAGACAGGAAAAGACTGCTCAATGGCACAAAAACAGGAAGGCTATAGTATTCTTCCATCACAAAACAGTGATAAAGCTGATGCTGGAAGGAATGAAAGGCACATGGAAAAATCACTTCCCACATTCCACTGTGTTTATCATAGTCAGCAAAGGAGAAAAAAAACCCTTGGTGGATCTCTTTAAGGGGAAAGAAGAAGCAGAGGAAGTGGCTGGGACAGTATTAAATGTGTTATACACCAATATCAGCAGACATATTTATTATAAATGGATGAATCAAGATTACCCATTATTGGGAAACTGATAAAGAAATGGTTAAAAAGCCTTGATAGCGCCACTTAAGAGAGCGTATCAGTGTGTGTGTTCGATGGATCTCCATATATGGACATTCGTGATTCCTAGATGATGTTTCCAGATGAAGAGTCGCTGTCATTCACCATAAGATTGCCAGTGGTGTGATGTAATAGGTTAGCTTAAGGTCAAAATTCCAAATTGTTGGGTATTTACCTGGAAACTAGATGTAGCTTGTGTTTCATGCCAGTTAACAAGCATCTGATGGTGGAGGTAAACCTCTGTGCCCAAGTACGCCGTCTCAGAGCTGTTAGCATGGCCGTAGACCTCCAGCTAAACCAGCTTTGGCATTAACTGGACTCCTTCTGCCTACGCAAGTGGAACCATCATGTACTTTAATCTGCTTTCATACTTAAAGTGAGCCGTGACTAGTCTCTGTCTGATTGAATGAAACTCTCACTGATCAGCAGGACCGGCAGCAGACTGGCAATAAGTTGGCCTTTAGCCCCAGACGTGCTGCAGCTGCCCCGATGTTATCTAAGGTCATGCATAGCTAGCCAGAGTTTTGAAGGTGTTTGAGCACATGTGGTTGGTTTACTTATGCAGTCTGAGGAGCACTGAGGATTGGCTTACACAGCAATGCAGTGCAATTCGAATTCAGGCAGCAGTGGAGTTGGATTCTGAACATTCTTCACTAAGTGTCAGTCTTTCTCAAGGGGATACACAGCTCACATTATGAGCCAGTAAAACTCTGTGCGACATGGCAGGTTTATGGCCTGCATTGCTTTTGATAACATAAATGAAGTTGTGATCTTGCCTGACCAGGCTGCTATGAATAGATGACATGACACTGGATCTCCATCGGATTTAATACTTGTTTCATGGTAAATCTAATTTTCTTTTAAAGTGCCCTGGTACATGCTTCAGCCAAAAGCTTATTTAGCAGTCTGACTGTAATGTCAACGCTGAACTCTGATAGAAGCTATTTCCCACGCAAGTTGTGACAGTCTTACACCATACAGGTCAGTCATGTTACCCCCGCTTTCACAAGGATTTGGTCAGGTCCTGTCTGTCGTTACTGGGCAAATGGGTTTGGTTTGGCACCAGGACTGTGGCTGTAACGCAACTCTTGCTTTTATTTGTGGCCGGAGACATGGCATTACGAACACCAGAGACAGCAGGGAGACACTGTCTCTCAACCAAAGGTCTCGGGTTCAAGCCCCCTGTGTTGGCAAGCATCTATCCTGCTAATGTAGATTTAAGCAAGCTTTTGAACCCCTTCCAGCCCTGAATTCAGTGCTCTGAAGCTGACCTTGACCTCTGACCTCCCAGTGGAAGCAGGCAAGAGAAAAGAAGCTTCTAGTGAAAAAGACGGATGTGAAAGAATCAGTTTCTCAGGACTTGTTGTTCAGTGCGTGGTCTGATTATTGAAATATTTGGGCTTGTGAAATTTTACAAAAGTTAAAAAAGATTATTGACAAAGAGCGATCATACTTCTGTCAATCGTGTGTGTGATCTGGCTCAGTTACTCTACCACTTTGAAATAGTTGATACAACAACCGGACAAACCGCCTTGGCATTCTTTACTGACATTCATTCGACCCCGTATCTCTTCACTTCGCTCCAAGTGGAGGTTGATGTTTTTGTTTTTGTTTGTATTCAGAAACGGGCCTCAAAATGAGCTGGGTTTTTTGGAAGTTTGTGAAGTCACAACAAAGCGTGTCAATGCCCCAAGCCCTGCCCACTGGGACCAACTCAGAGAAACCAAACCAGGGATTAGATTATAGGTTAGACATCTTCATCAGTCAATCTGACCTGATGTTACTAGAGCTGAAAAGCTCAAGAGAAGAAATGTCAAATTACACTTTGATGGTTTTTAAAACAACAAATATCTTTCCTCATGGATATTGCAATGTTTAATAAGATGCTGGGAAATTATGAAATATGGGACCTTGATTCTGAAAGCAGTCTATACTTCGCAGTTGAACAAGACTACTGTAATTTATGTACATTTTTTCATGTTGTCAGTGTTTAACATTGTGACACTACATCTCAGCTGACAGTGGAATTATAGGTTTGTTTATGATTCACCCCTACAGCAATATTTGACATGATGGCTATTTTTACTGCAGCAGTGTCATTAAACCTAATTTAAGGCTCACTTTCTGAGTCCCACACTCTCAGTTTAGGACTCATACCTCCTCCTTTGTCTGTGGTCAGCTGATGTACTCCTGCACGCAATGGTCTGCTGACCCACCGCAGTCAGATCAGGTGCACATACGTGTGTGTGTGTAAAGGTGTCGGCGAAAGCTGGTTGAACACAGTGCGCTTATACTGACATAGATGTGTAAGATTCATTGTTAGATAGATACATGTGCTCCCTCATACCGATCAGCATACTTCACTGTAATTTAAATTTCTTACCGAGGGAGAGTTCAAAGTCAGAAAGCCGAATTCTCTGAGTGAATGTCTTTGGGTATGTGTGTGTGTGTGTGTGTGTGTCTGTGTAATGAAGATTTACATGACTTTTGAGTTCCTGCCATGCAGTAAATGTTTTACATGCTGTGGCAGTGTGATGATGCAACTTCATAATTTGCCAGGGAACATAAGTTATTTGACACACACAAACACGTGCATGCACTCTAGATGTAAGTTTTTCCATAACATTTATTCAAACCATTAAAACGCTCAGCTCAAACTCATCAAATTTCCTTTTGAATCTGAAAGTTGTCTCACATTCTTACATGTAGTACCTTAAAATTGTCATTCCCGAAGAAGACACCTTCTTTGTTTCAAGGGATTTTATTTGATGAGATCAGCAGTCGCTCATTTTGCTGTGAGAATGGAGAGCTTTTTGTTTCCTCCTCACACAAATTAGATAAAAGATGGCGTGTGGATGGATGGATGGATCTTTGCTTGGCTAAATGAATCATTGTGTTAACTCTGCTAAAACTGCTAGCAGGTCAGCATTTTGACTTGTGTTTTATTGGATTGACTTCATCAACGCCCATGGGACTTAATTTAGTAAAGAGACAGAAGAGATTCTTAGAAATGAGCGCATCAGTCAGTTAGAGGAATTTTGTCCGACTGCGTATGCATTTATCTGTGTCCGTGTGTGTCTGAGACAGTGCCGTTTCACTGTCGGGTCATGGGAAGGTGGGGAGGTGAGCCACTCAGTGAGGCTTTGTGGTGGTGCTCCACAGAGGTGAAATTGAGTTTGGATTGTCTGCAGAGCTAATCAGCTCTGTCTGGCTTGAAACCTAACCACTCAGACATGAAAGACGACTGATGCCGTAATAGACCTGGGTGAGAAGTGACCAGCAACCAGCATTCAAATGCTGACATTAGATATGGGTGTGTTAGTCTGCTATGGCCGCCTTCAGACATTCAGCTATCATCTGTAGCAGCTCGTGTTATATTAACCACAGGATAATGCAAAAATGGGCTTATAGTTCAATCTCTTTATCCATTTAGTCAAATTTGTTTAACTTGCAAAGGTTACACTATTTACATTATAAGTACTGACATTTAATAAAAACAAACCTAAGCTGTTCAGGGGAAAACACCATGTTTTAGTGTCTCTAGGCTTATTGCTTTGGAGTTCGACTCATATCTTTGCTTTGTTGCTTTTAGCTTTATTTCCAGCTTTAGTAGTCAGCAGTTTTTCAGCAAAACAAGGTCTGATAAACACACCCTCTGCCAACTTCTCAACCTAAAACAACAGACAGACAAACTAAACAGCTCGCTGGTGGATGTAGTGGCACATTTAGCAGCTCACGTCTCGGGGTTAGTGGAGAGAAAAGCAGAACTGAAAGGAGAGTGAGATTACATTCATCAGTCCGAGCACACAGCCGCAAATTATTTCCAACCATGCCACGTTTGAGGGATGTGTATCTGGGAAAATGTTTGCTAACCTGTTCATTGTCCCAACTTCATAAAGTTATGATGTGCTCATGGAATAATTCCAGTGACTTGTCACTTGCTTGAGATGATGATCAATTCATGTGTGCCCTACATGAATGGACTCTTGTCACTTTGTCAACATTCTAACTGAGAAATATTTCATTTCTATGCCCGATGAATGTCAAAATTGGCATGACATCTATAACGAAAGCAAATATTGCAGACCACATTATGATGTATCATTGTCTCCCACTCTGCTCACAAGACTCTGGTTAGCCAGAGGATCAGGTTTAGCCAGAGACTCAAAAGTCCACCTGTGGTGAATTCAAAGGATTGTAGATGACCTGGAAAGGCACACAACTGTAAGGACTCACAGCTGGGAATGCATGTCAGAGCAAACAGCAAAGAACTGCTCACAGAGTTTAGGGACAGGATTGTGTCAAAGAGCAGATCTGGAGAAGGGAAGTACAAATTTCTTAAATTAAAGAGGTTTGGAACAACCAGGTCTCTTATTTGGCCATCTTACTAAACTGAGCAACTGGGACAGTCTCTCTGGGTGAGCTCCAGAGATTCTGGAAGAAGAGGGACAACCATGGGCTTTATGGCAGAGTGACAGAAGCCTCTCCTCAGTCAAAGATACATGCAAGTCTGGTTGGAGTTTGCAAAAGCAGTGAAAGGACTCTCAGACTGTGAGAAACAAGAGTCTCTGGTCTGGTGAAACTAGGATTGAACAGCTTCTGTCCTTAAGGGCGATGTCAAGATGAAAACCAGGCATTGTCCGTCCTCTGGCCAGCACTGTCTGGTGGTGCTCATAATGATGGAGGCTTATTGAGTAGAAACATTGTAGCACATGACAAAATGCAGCTCACAAATTATTTTTAACTTTTTCCACACCTTTTTTAGTTTAATAGTTATGGCTGTGTTTTACACATTTATTCATTTTCTCTCTCAGCTTTAGGGCTGTATAGCAACATCACATTCAAACAAAATCAACTCTTTAGTCCCTGTATGGTTTTCTAAGTTAACCATTTTCATTTGCCACCATGGATGAGAAAAAGTTTAAATGTCCCTAAAAAATGTACAGACCTACTCTATCTGCTCCATGAATCAAGATTTATTTTACAGTCTGAGTAAGAGATCTGCTCTGGCTTAAAATAACCAGACCAGTGTGTGTGTGTGTGTGCATTTCTTCTCTGGTGTGTGTGTTTGCATGTATCCTGAAAGGTTTTGGGGCCCATAAGCTTCTTGGTCAAGTGGGTCTGACCCGAGTGCAGATTATTGTTTTTGACCTCTGACTCTGTGCTTACTGTGTGTGTGTGTGTGTGTGTGTGTGTGTGTGTGTGTGTGTGTCTTTGTTTATATACACACAGGTGTCTGTCCATTACCCTTCAATTCAATATGATGCAGCTCCAAGGCTTTTTTTGTGTGTGTCTATGTGCCTGTGTGCCTTTTGTGTGAGTGTCTGTGTGGACTGTACTTTTCCAACGCTCACCCTCCACTGGTGGAGAGGAAGTGTAGGGGAGTGGATATGGGGAATTGGGGGGGGGGGGGGGACAGGCCAATGTGGGTTAAATTTTATCATGCAAAAGATGAAACTCAGTAAAGAGAAACATAAACAGATAAACAGATTTTTCTGTTTTTAGGGCTGAAACAGTTAATTCAAAGTTCAGAAAAAGTCAATGAACAAATGAGATAAGAATTCAGAAAGAAAACAAGCAACAGAAGGAGAGAAAAGTGTGAAAGTGTGTTGATGAGCCATACTGTATAATCACAATGGGTGCTTTTTTTTTATTTCCTTCAGTTTCTCTGTCTTTCACATGCAGTCATAAAATACATGAACATGCATGATCCTCCTATAAATACATAGACACACATGTTTGTACACTCAGTATGAGTTGTGTTATACTGATCCCCAGATGGCTGCAAAACTGCTGTGTGCAACTAGAGAAAAAAGGACGAGCAGTCACAAAAATCTGCTGGAGCTGGTTGTCCTAGTTTACAATGTGTGTGTGTGTTAGTATATATACATACATACAGTGTATATATATGTGAGTGCGGGGGGTTCATCGTTCTCATGCACATTGTATTAGGGGCCAGCTGGGTTGGCCTCCGCTCTACACATGAGCCTGATTATGACTCAGTATTGCATTACTGACATTCCTCCATAGCTCTCTCTCTATTCTCTACCCCCCCTTCCTTTTTCTTTATCTCCTTCTCCCTCTCTCTGTCTACCTCTCTTCAGACTGGGCAGATTTGCTGAGCAACCGACCCCCCCCCCCCACCTCCCGCCCTCCCTCCCTCCCTACCCCTCCCTTGACCCCCTCAGCCAAGCCCGAACTCTCAACACGTGATCCATACAGCTGCAGATCACCTCACCGTTTTCCGCCTTTCTTTTTCTTTCAAAGCGGCTTTCAACTGCCTTCTTATTAAACCACGAAGGCGTCACCGTGCAGTACACATGTTGCTCTGGTCCTAACACCATTGCATAGTATTTCACATACAGCTGAGGAGAAGGAAGAGGAAAAGGAGGCGGATAAGAGGGAGGAGGGAGAAATTGAAACCATCAAGCAGTTCAGAGAAAATGTCAGTAGATGCATAAGAACAAGGGGTGTGTGTGTGTGTGTGTGTGTGCGTGTGTGTGTGTGTGTGTGTGTGTTGTTGTGGGTGTGTTTTCAGGAGAGAAACTGTTGGTTTTTGTGCAATGCTGTCAAGACGTCCTGACAGTGACTTTTTCTTGGTGGGGGGGGGGGATTTGAACGCAGCCCTGAAGATAAGGGTGTAGAGTACGTGACAGGTATCAGCTCACCGTTTAAAAATCCTACACTGGGTTAATCCAGTGTGAGGGAAGGGGGGGGGTTATACCACTCCTCTCTGCTCTGCCTTTATGCTGCCCAACACAAGAAGAAGGGGCAGGCTGACTCTCCTTCTCTCTCTCTCTCTTTCACTCTGTCTTTCTTTCACTCTCGTCCTTCCTCTTGTCACTTCCTCCCTCCTTCCCCCTCTTACCTCTTGTGTTCTCCTTGCCAATCTGTCCCTCCCTCCCTCTCTCTTTTCCTGACTTCCTCCCTCCCCTCCCTCTCCTCCTCCTCCTCCTCACCCTCCCTCTCTCTCTCTCTCTCTCTCTCTCTCGCTCTGTCTGTGTCACTGGAGAGCGTCTCAGTGTGAAAATGCCATCCTGCTCTCCAGACTGTTGCCTCTTTCAGGCTGTGGAGGTAAGAGACTTTGTGTGTGTGTTCATCTTTTTTCTGGTTGTCTATCATTAGGTCTGTGTGTGTATGTGTGTGTGTGTGTGAGTGTGTGTGTGTTGGTTGCCAATTTGAGCGATGAGGACCTTTTGCATTTTCTCCCCTGATGTTTCTAAAACTTTTCTCACACAAAGCTCATGCGTCATAAATTCACATAGAGGGGCGTGAGAGAAGAGAAGAGGGAGTCTTGTGGCTTTGCAGGGATAGAGAGCACTGTGACGTTCTTTCTGATTGCATTTTGGTTGAGTCTCGTATCTTGGCGTTGCTGTGCTGGCCACCGTTGTTGACAATTCTCTGTATTTTTGTGTGTTTCCACTTCTCGATGCCATTGTTCGACTTCATTTTCCCTGCCTGCTCACCCAGGCCCTCACCCATCTCCAGCTTTGTGTCTTGTTTCATTTAATTTTCAACAGTTGTGCCTCTGGCGGGTTTTGTGTGTGAAGTGCGGGATGGCAGAATCCCTGCTGTGGGTATATGGGTGTATGAGAAATCACACACAAACATACGCACATAGACAGTTTATCTCTTTTTCATTTAATGATGCTCATATTGTGTGTGTCTGTATTATGTACCATGTGAGCGCAAGCTCACCACGACGTGTGCGTGCATCTGCTCATACAGTGGGGTGAAGCAGCTGGTCTGTGCAGAGTGACACTCGAAGAAGGCAAAATTACCACCAATTTAAATGTTGCTGTGGGCACTTTGCTGAAATAGTTCAAAATGGCGCACCAATGGAAGTTACTCTGGCTCAAAACTGTAAACTCAAAAATTGCTATTTGTTCCCAGCTGTGACATTTTGGTGGACGAAAAACAACATGTGTTATTCTACTGTCCAAGTGTGAATGTGTGTTTTCCCTGTTTTGTGGACTGCAGATGCATGTGACAAAGAAACGTCTCTGTGGGTTGTACGCAAGCAGGTTTACATGCATATGTGTGGAAGTGCGTGTTAGTAAGTCTGGTTGAGCTGAGAGCGCAGCGGCCAGCCGACCTTTCCAGGACGTCATCCTTCCTTATTTTATTTGCTTTTTTTTTTTTTTAAGTGCTGCTCACGTTGGGATGACAGAATAATATGAACAGGATTTCACCAAAGGGTGGACTTCACAAAACACCTGGTTATGGAGGTAAATGTAACTAAACATTTGCGCCACATGCCTTTTTTTTTTTTTTTTTTTTTCTCTGCAGATTTGATTTCCTGAAAGCAACTCAGGACATGTCACAACTTTTTACTGTCTTTTTCCTGTCTACTGCTTCCAGCCAGGGAGAACGTGACCTTCACTGCTCTTATCGGCATATATTCCCACCATTATTCTCGTGTACATTTACAGATAGTGAAGGTGTGGAGCGAGGATGGAGCTGGTAAAGTTGTGGAGATCCCAGCAGACATGACAGCCAGAGACGTCTGTCAGCTCCTGGTCTACAAGAGCCACTGTTTGGACGACAATGCCTGGACCCTGGTGGAGCACCATCCCATCCTCGGCCTTGGTAGGGATGTGCCTGTGTGTGCGTGCCTCCTGTTATGGATTTAATGAACTCTTGTGTTTGTGTGTTTGTGTGTTTGTGTGTTTGTGTGTGTGTGTGTGTGTGTGTGTGTGTGTGTGTGTGTGTGTACTCCACCCCCCAAAAGAATCTCTGCTGTGTGTCTCTGCTTGTACATTACTTGTTTGTACATACAGTGTAAGATGTTCAGACAGCATCATAACTTCCAGTGAGGCTGAATCTGTCACATCAGTTATGCTGCGGCCAGTTTTAGTCCTGTTTCAAAGGCCACATCTTTCTGGTGGGTTTGCCTTCCACTGCATAGCAGTATCTTAAGGAGTGTCTTTTCAGCAGGTGTGTTTCACTCTCGTATGTTTGTGTCTGTTTCTATACCCCTTTTGTGTGTCTCTGAATGGGTGGGGATACTCTGTTGTGTGTACCCTCAGTGTGTATGTTCACTTGAGCATGGCACGAGTGCTTGTATGCCTTCTATAGGACTGGGGCAGGGAGGTGCGGTGGTCATAGGATTAAGTATTTTCCATGTTCTGCTCACATGCCTGTTCCCTCCCAAATAATTCACTGGTTGGAGAGTGAAGGATTAAAAAAAATCCATCAAGACTCATGTTTTACGTCTCCCATTGAATCTTTATTGAAGGGATTATAATTTTTTGCTCTCTGTCTGTCTTGGTCGTTTGGGAGGCTTTCTGACACCCGAGTTATAATTTTAGAGTGAAAGGATCACTTTGTGTTTTGCTGCTTGATCTGCGATTCTGGAAAAAAGTGCAGTGGAGAGATGGAATGTGAGGTGAGGAGAGAAAGGGAGGGAAAAAGAGGGAAAGAGACGAAGAGATGAAGGGAGAAAGAAAGAGAGACAGAGGAGAAGAGAGAGAGCGAGGGGGGGAAGGGCGGAGAGGTCTGGACTAAAGCGTCATACCAGAGCTGCAAGGAACCAATCGTGGGTTGCCGTTGGACGAGCCCCTAGCCCTCCTAGCCAATCAATCTTTCCTTAACCCTCCACAGGAAATTCCCCTGCTTACAGCCAGCACACACGCACACACAAACACATACACACCCATATACAGAGCGAGCCCAGAAATTTCCACCTTTAAAAAAACTCAAAGAATACTTTTCTTTTCTCTATTTAGCAAAAACAGCATCCACTGATGTACGCACAAGCCTGTGTGTGTGCCTGTGTGTGTCTGTGCGAGTATGGGTACGTTTGGCCTTATCAAAACAACACTGTATGAGTTAATCTGGAAGACTGATTAAGTGCTAAATCCTGCTAGCTATCATTTCGTGTGTGCGTGTCCATCCAGAACTGGAACATCCTGTCATAATCAATTTCTAATCGGCCGCATACATACATGAGATCATACGGCCTCAATTTGAAGAAAGAAAGAGTGCAGCACGCACACTCATACAGAAAGTAATCAGGCCTCTGTGGTGCAAATTGAGCTGGTTAGGTCTGTGTGAGCTCTTAATGTTTGCTTGTGTGTTTGTCTGTGGCTTGTACTTTGCTTATGGCTTCGCTGCTCTCAGCAATCAGTGCAAATACATGACATCACCACCCCCCACCGCTCCATCCCCTCCTCATCTCCACCTTCACCTCCTCCCTCCCTGAATCCCAGTGCTTCATCTTTTCACAGCCCCTCCTCATTTAACCTCTCACTCCCTCGCTTGTCTCTTAGTTACAGGCGATTTTTCTTGCTGTGTCATTGTATACAATGGTGTAATCAGGGATAACAATACTTACAATATTCGCAACAATAATACAATAATGACAGGAGTTGGTTCCACTCAGTTATGGCTATTCTTATACTGAATTTTATTTGTCTCACAATATACTGCCAATAAGGTATTCACGACTCTGAGACAGTATAAAGATGGTTTTGTGTGTCAAAAGGTATAAAAGACCATTTCTCTTCATTTTACACCAATTACCCACCAAAACGAATCAAATATTTATTTTTAACCTGAATGGATGTTCACTGTGATTTTTTTTTTTTTTTTTTTGGTCATAGCACATGATAAAGTTGTGATTTTCTGCTTCCACAGCTCTGTTGAAACTATGAAGGGTTGAAAACAGTTCACGCCAAACAAGGCCTTTTCAAGAAAAGGACATTTCAGAATATGCTTTCAAAATGAAGAACAGAGTGCGAGGAAATGCATTTAAAAGAGCTCCATATTATGCTGCAACTATGAATCTATTAGATAGAATGCAAATGTGGACTGGACTCTAACATTCAAGCAGAAATAAATTTAAATAATAATAATGAGCCCTAAAGGTATATGGGAAAAAAAAAAAAGTCTGTTTCCACTCACACTATTTCCCCGAGGATGACTCAGAGATGACACTGTTTGTGTGTGTGTCCTCATGCAGAGAGATGTCTGGAGGACCACGAGCTGGTGGTTCAGGTGCAAGCTTCCATGAGCAGCGACAGTAAATTCCTCTTCAGGAAGAACTATGCCAAATATGAATTCTTCAGGAACCCCCTGGTGAGTCTCTTGCATCTCTGAAATGACCTTTCTCTGACTGCTTCGTCTTAGCACGCAGCCCCCCGTACACGCACACACACACACACACACACACAGCTGTTCTGCAGCCGATGTTCCAGCCGTGATATTTTTGGATTAGAGCTGCGGACAGCAAAAAATGTCATGTTAAAATTTGTGACAAAACCTGCAGGCACCAATTGTTTCTGATCACACATTCTCTTGTAAATGTAGCAAACCTTCAGATTTCCTCAAAGTCATACCTGCTAACATACTAATGCTGGTAGGTATGATGTTTAACATGGTGAAGGGTATTAGCGAGATAAGATTGGCTAATTAGCACTAAAGAGGAAAAGGCTGATGGGAACGAATTAGTTATAGCTGGCTGAAATCATCACTCATAAACCAAATGGTTACGTGCGTATTGGCCTATATGGTAGGGACAGATTTGTGTGTGTTTCATCAACTTTCCTGCCAACTGTGATCAGACAACAAAGCTCAGCACTGTCAGTGGACAAATTGAAATTGCTGTTTTGATGCTGTCACAAGATTCAGACCCACAATGACTGAATTAATTACCTCAAAGTGGACCTCAGTGGGATCATGGGGATCCTGTTGTTGAGAAACCACAAATATTAACTCCACTGCGGCACTAGAACAAAAGTCAGGCTATCACCATGTCTTGGATTCAGCCCCTTGGGTCCATCTTTTCTCCTAAGAGAGGACCATAATGGTGCCTGACAGACCAGCATCATCCATCAGTACCTGCGCATTATATCCACCTACTGACTGTCACTGCTGACAATCCAATTTTTATGCTTTTTTTTTTTCTGTGAATCTTCATATTTTTTCAAAGCCCTCTATTGTCCCATATCACTTAGCTTTCTACACAATACTGTATTTGTGTCATCTCCTGGTGTGTTTGGCCTCACTGTGGTCACACTATATTTTATTTCTGTCCTCCCTCCGGTGATGTAGAGGCTTATTCTACTTTTTCTTCAGTGCTTCTGGATAAGAGCTAAAAATCTACAATGCAAAGCTGCTTATCATTTTTAAAGACACAAAAGCTGCCTGACAGCCAACAAGTTGGCATTAGCCAGCTTCCGTGGCATCTTTTGCTGATGTGGACTCGGCGTGGGGCTCTGCTGTTATGTGCTGGCTAGGTGTACAGTGACATTATTGCTGTGGTGATTTAGGTGTGTGTCAGAGCCAGCAGGTGACCTCAGCTCTGTGGTAATGAGCACAGTAAAACACCAGAGTGCTGGCCGCGGCCTGTCAATCACGCTAAGAGTAGCACTGCTGGCTAAAGGGGATTACATCAGCGGGTGAGATCATGCTCCATCTACTCCCAGCCTGGAGTGCCATCTCTCTCTCTCCCAGCACTTTGCCGCTGAGTCCTTGCACTCATCACACACACACACACACACACGCGGACGCCTGTGTGCACAGAGTGAAGATTCTGAACAGACACCACCACCCCATTCTGAGCTTGCATATGCACCAAATGTTTTCTTCTACTTCAGTCTCTTCCTCAATCTGCGTGTTTTTCCATCCAGAACTTTTTTCCAGAGCAGATGGTGGCCTGGTGTCAGGAGTCTGATGGCTCGATCCTTCAGTCACAGCTTTTACAGGTGAGGTGATGACTAAGTGAAAGGACACATACGCCTCTAATAGCACGCGTGCAAAGACTTGATTCATTACCTAACGGCGAAGTGTTACCTCAGCTTTAGTTTAATCCTACACCTAAATCTCAGCTCTGAAGTAGCTGCACTATAAAGAGAGAAAACAGGAAAATGTTCTCACTGTGCAACACTTTTTTCTTTGTGAGGACATCTACTAATCCAAAAATGTGCATGCACACACTCAGCTTATGCACCTAGATATTTTAGGACTGTAGAAAGAAACAAAAACAGATCTCCGATGTATATCCAGTTCACAGCCGTGTTTCCAATAGAGGCTGTTGTGTGTTTTTTCCAGAACTTTCTGAACTCCAGCAGCTGTCCAGAGATCCAGGGCTATCTGTACATGAAGGAGCCAGGACGCAAGTCCTGGAAGAAGCTCTACATGTTCCTCCGACGCTCTGGTCTTTATTACTCCACTAAAGGAACATCCAAGGTGATTAATGGATGAAATTTTGTCCAAAAAAGCTGACTTTCCAAGATTATTTTTATTTTTAATTATGCTCATTCTAGTTTTTCTTTATGGAAATTATGTGTCCTATTCCGAAATGTTTTTTTGGTCGATTTCCATGATCCTTTTCTTTGTGTTGTTTTTGACGACCCTCTCTGTCGACCCGAACAGGAGCCCCGACATCTGCAGCTCCTGTCAGATCTGGAAGACAGTAACGTCTTCACAATCATCACAGGCAGAAAACTTCACAATGCCCCTACAGACTACCAGTTTTGCATCAAGGTAATATGCACACTCACACAGACTCCTTGTGGCAGAATAGATGAGGCCATTTCGCTATTTGTTCTCCTTTAAGTGTGTAATACATCAACACATCCTGTCAGAGGTAGATGACAGATGTAGTATTCAGTCCATAGTTTAGGTGCAGAGTGTGTGTCCAGGAGTAATCTGTGGTGGTTACCTGCTGATCTGGGATAAGCCCAGTCGGATAAACTGGGACGGTGCAGGGAATCTGCCCCCCCATTACCTCTCTGTGAGACACACACACACACACATGACGCCCAGCATGTCAGATGCTGTCAGCAGGGGTGACAGTGCAGGATTTGGTCTGGGATTTTACTGTGCTGCTGGGGTGGGGGGGTGACTGGATTGTTGCTATGGCAACGTAAATGAATTTGTCAGTAGGGATTGTTTTTAAGAAGCAGTGTGTCTAACATCTCTTGTTACTGGTGGAGGAGGATACTGAAAATCTGCACTGTGAGGTTGGACTAGTCTTCGCTAGTAGAGGTGCACGATATGGTTGTTTGTGTAGAACAATTGCCGGAACATTTTATCAAATGTCGTCATCAGCACTGAACTGTCAGCGTTGCTACCTGAGAAGGTTGACAAGCTTTCAGTATCATTCAGAGCTTTAAGAAGACTTTATTGTCTCTTTGAGGCTACAATGGGCTGCTATTAGTAAGTGCCAAGAAATTGTCCCGAATAAAAGGATAAAGACGACAATTAATATTTGTGCTGCTTTCGGCGGTCGGAGACACCTCCTAGTGAGTATAAGAATGAAGTTTCTTCTAAACTGGGTTATTCAACGCTTCTAGCCAATGTGTGAAACTTAGAAGTAGTCTCTCTGAACACAAAAATTCCACAAAGACCAACTTTAACTAAAAAAAAAAAAAAAAAAATTAGAGTAGAAACAGTGGTATTAGTTTCTCTGCTAACATTATGACTTACGTTAACTCATCACTGGTATATGTGGTAACAGTGGCTGATGTTGGCTTTAAAAGGACCACAAATAACAATGTTATAGGTATTTTTGTTGCTTCCCAGCCTTTGCATTGCTTGTATGGTGTATTTGAGTGTATATAACCAACCACTAATCATTATTTTGACCGTCTCTGGCAATAACTGAAGTTCTACCTTATGTGGTGCTGTAGGTCTACTGTAGCAATGCTGTAAACCAGAAAATATTACTTATGTGTTGATGGTGTGCATGTCTTTAAGCTAATGTCCCACTGTGCTCGCTGTTTGACAGCCCAGCAAAGTGAGGAGCGACTGTAAGGAGCTAAAGATGCTGTGCGCTGAGGACGAACAGAGCCGGACCTGCTGGATGACTGCCTTCAGACTGCTCAAAGTACTTTCTTTGTTTTGATCCTACGTTGCCGTAGTCAGGGCAGCATTTGTCAACCCTCTGCAAGCTGTAACAGTTATAGATATAGACAGAGTGAATTTCCACTCGGTAATTTGCCTGGCAGCACTTTGAAACATGAACTCCTGTCTTCACAGTATGGGATCGTACTTTATCAGAGCTACAACATCCCACAGCAGAGGAAGACGAACCTATCACCTTTCTCAGCACCTGTGGTAAGGATCTGCACTCTGCCCTGCTCTAATGCCCTCCATCAGCCAACAGCAGTCCAGATTGACCCATTGGTTAGATGATAGCGAGCTGGAAACGAGTTCACTGTGTGACCACTTTGCTCTTCTACACAACGTATGCAATTAGCATTAAAAAAGATTTGTAAAATACTTAAATGCATTACCATCCAAATAATCATTGCTGTTCCGGACGTTTTGTTAATAAGGACAAAGTAGTTTTACGGTGAATGGATTATTATCCAGATTCAGGTCAGGCTATAACAAAAGCAGACCCGTCACATAACATCTTATCCCAGAGCTGTTTACAAAGGTGAAGATTTACATAATGCTCAGCCACACTACAGCATGTAAAATATTGAACACTCACACAACGTATGTTGTGTTAAACTGAAGACTTCTCACCTCACTGCACGGGTTGGTAGAAGTCTCATAAGCTCCTTGAGAAAGATTGTGGTTTAAACTGAGTGAGAAAATCTCCAGAATCTGTACAGAGTTTGTTAATGGCCTTGTGGTCATGTAACTTTTATTCTGGCGCACACGTACACACACGCAAATCGTCATACCTGCTGCAGATATTCACTATCAGTTAATCTGACATGCTTTTGATTAATTATTTAACCAATAAAAGTAAAGAAAATAGTGAAAAACATCTCAACGTGTTTCAAATGTCTCTACAATAACTGACAAATTATTCAGCAGTTAACAAACTTGACCAGTCTGATGTACAGATAATAAGCGTACGGTATTAATTACACAAAATATTTCTTTTATGTAACAATTTACAAAAATATTATACATTTCATAATGACATGTAAAAAAATACTTAGTTATTAGGTATGATTCATCCCATATTTTGAAATTTAAGGCAACAAATTTTCAATGTCAATTTAAATTCTTGAGTTCCAGAGGTTTTTTGAATGTGGCTGTGTTCCTATATTTAAACTTAACTTAGAAGCTAAACTTAAAATCACTGCTTTAATCTTCAGAAGGTGTGTTAAAATCAATGTTGTTGATCTATAATGGCCCCCGTCGTGCACGAGCATCATCATGATGGTGAATATTTCCTTTTTAGCGAAGTGAAATGTGGCCATGTGATCGTGACGAATCGTAGCTATTTGTGCACCATATCCTCAGTGGAGCCAGAGCTCTCAGTTATTACCTAAAAAGAAGCAGAATAATTTGAGCAGCAGAGGCTGGTTCTGCTCCTTGGAGAGGCATTTTGTCGATTGGCTGACGTGGGTCTTGTGCAGACAGGATTTGTCATGCCCCAATGAGAGTGTCTGGCTTGTTTGACCTCTGACCTTTGTCTACCCCACCTCTCCCTCCCCTTCACCCACCCCTTGTATATCCCCCTACTCCCCCTACCAGCGGAGTGTGTCAGAGAACTCTTTGGTAGCCATGGACTTCTCCGGACGGACCGGACGCGTCATTGACAACCCCGTTGAAGCCCAGAGCGCCGCCCTGGAGGAGGGTCAGACCTGGAGGGTAAGAGAGAGACGGATTAGAAACATAGATGCATCAAATGTGACTGGTAGTTTTCTATGAGCTTCTATATATTTTGGTTTGGATAAAGGACTTTCATTACCTTAACAAAGTGCAGAGTTTTCCACCGCACAAGGAAATGCAAACGCCTTCAATAATATTTGTGCTCTCATGTATGAATGTCACGGTTTCCTTGGAAAGAGTGTGCATGAGGTGGCCTCCATTTTGAACCAATTTATCTTTCCCCTCCAGCACTTTTCTTAGTAGATTTTCAGTGTGCAGCAGCTCCACTTATCTGTTGCTGAGATCGCAGCTTATAGAGCTGGAGCAGAACACAGCTGCTCACTTCAGACCATGTTTGTGGGTCTACCTTGCTATATTAACACTAAAGCACATCAGTCCAGTAAAATGGAACACCTAAGTCAGAGGAGCTTTAGACGGAATGGAGAGGGGGATGAAAGCTGCTGTCGGGGATTCTGCTTTAATATGCCGTTATTTCATGGCAAATGTTGGCTGATTCTTCCCCAC
The DNA here is from genome assembly GCF_900963305.1 of Echeneis naucrates. Lineage (NCBI taxonomy): Eukaryota > Metazoa > Chordata > Actinopteri > Carangiformes > Echeneidae > Echeneis > Echeneis naucrates. The sequence goes on from NC_042521.1 coordinate 14,433,807, forward strand.
AGAAGCGGAGCCAGCGTATGAATGTCCTGGGCAGTCCCAGTCCCCTGCACCCGTCCTCTCTGAGCACAGGTACGCTCACATCAGCAGACAAAACAACAGCAGTAAATGTTCCTGGGCGGCTATGAACTGAAAACGCTCAGTGAGTGTCTCGCTCTCTCTCTCTCGGTCTTTCAGTGATCCACAGGACACAGGTATGGTTTCATGGTCGCATCATGAGAGAGGAAGCCCACAAAATGATCATTCAACAAGGCCAAGTAGACGGGTAAGGACGGCGCTGAGCTGCTTTTGGTGCAGCATTATCTGAGGATCAATGTTGTCCTTGTGTAACAGATAAGATGCCTAAAAACTTCAAAGCACATGTCTGATCTGTCAAACCCATTTATTGGCCCCTACCCAGAAAATGGCAGTAAGGTTCTCTGCACACCAACTCATCACCTCAGTGGTGTTTTATATTTCTGAAGTTGAAATTTTTCTCACTTGTGCTCTGTGGCTGTGTTAGGTTATTCCTGTTGCGGGACAGTCAGAGTAATCCCAAGGCGTTCGTGCTCACCTTGTGCCACCACCAGAAGATCAAGCACTTCCAGATCCTACCGGTGAGTCACATGACTCAACACAGTCACGCCGCCGCAGGAAATGTCATCCACTATTCTTTCAAAAATCACACAAGGCAAAACCGCGCTATCACATGGGTTTTTGCCTGCTTGTGTCTGAGGTATTTACCAACAGTTATCAGCTCAAAAGCCAAATGAACCTGAAAGGTTTTCATTCAACTGTTTTTCAGTGTACAATTCTTCTCTTTTAAAGATTTTCAAATCGGGTTTTTCTTCCTCCCAGGCAGCCATCTGTTTCTATTTATTTTGTCTCCGGACCGGCATCAACTTTAAAGGACCAGTTCACCCATATTACAACAAACACATTTTGTCGTTTTCTCCGGAAGCTATGCAGTCACAGACAAACATTTGGCTTTATTTGCCGAGGTTTTGAGATATCTGCTTGATGTAAGATTTCTAACAGTGGGGGGACACACTGTACAGGCAAACACTGACTTTAGGTTCATCTTTCAACCAAAATAGAAAAGTCCAAGAATGAACAGCATTGTTAGCATTTCTAAGGGTCTGTATAAAGCTTTGAACCAAATTTAAACATTGAAATGTTTCCCATGTCCACCATCTTGGTTAATGTGTTAGCATCCTAACATTTGTTGAGTTGCACAAAGAACAGCTATGGCTGATGGGAATGTGGCCACACTAACATTTTAATGGTTGGACAAGATGACAAATTCAGTCCTAGGTGGATAATGAATATTTGCACTGTATTTCATTGCAACCTGCCAGTTTTTCAGTCAGAACCATTGGCCATTGCCATAAACAAAGCCACGTCACAAGCCAAGAAAGACGTTTTGGACAGTTCATTACATGAATGGCCAGTTAATGTGGATTTTACATGGATTTACTCCGCTGATGCTCTTTGAGTAGCTTACAGTGATAGTGTTGTGAGGGCTGATTGTCTTCTCTCTTTCTCGCTGCCGCCTGAAGTGTGAAGAGGACGGTCAGGTGTTCTTCAGCCTGGACGACGGCGCCACCAAGTTCACCGACCTGATCCACCTGGTGGAGTTCTACCAGCTCAACAGAGGAGTGCTGCCCTGCAAGCTCAAACACCCCTGCACCGCTGTGGCCTTGTGACACTTTACTCCGCCCACTGCCGCCCCCCTACACACACACACACACACACACACACACCTTCCTTTTTTTTGCACACCTTTCACCCTGACACCCGAGACCCTGCCCCGAAATCTGCGGTTCTCTCAGCAATGCAATGAGGCAGAGGAGATGCAGAAATGTTAAGTCAGGTTGTGGGGACGTGAACAACCCAGCAGGAGCCAGCTTTACAGGTTTGATGTGCCATGCTGTTCTCCGCCGTACTGCTGTTAGGATGTTTGAATGGGAATCTTTTGGACATTCCGAGCGTTGCAGATTGTGGAGCGTTGTCACGGAGACTCTATTGTTTTGTCATTGCTGTTGTGACCCTCCATCTGCTCAGCAGGAGTAGTGCAGGTCTCTGAGGGATGGATCCCTCCCATAAAGTCCCTCAACCTTTCACACATTGACCCACTCCCCCCATCCTCCAGGCCTGATAAGCTGTGGTGCCTGCCCCACCCTCACCCACCTCAGGACCGAGGCGGGCGGGGAGCACCACCCTCTGACTTCCTCATCGATCATCAGGGATGGACGGGAACCTCTCTGGCTCTTATCAAACTTGATCCAGGAGATTTCTCAACCTGTGCAGTTCCAGTCTGGATAAGCTGACACCCTGCCCCCCCCCCCCCCCCCCCCCCCCCCCCTCACCCCCAAACACCCAAGCAGACTTGACGTAGCGTCTCTGCGGTGTCTTATCCCAAAACGCCCTGGTGCAATCTCCCCAAGCTCACTTTCACAGAAGCTCAGAGAAAGAGAATAGTAGTATGAGATAAGAGAAGTAGCTAAAGGCAGGATGAGCAGAGCAGTGGCGAGGGTTTGCTGAAAGGACAGAGGAATGTTTATCAGGAAGGCTGTAACAAGCCTTTCTCGTAGAGTTGATTACTTGATGTCATTTTAATGCTGTTTGATTACTGTTGATTCAATGCAGAACTAGTTTTGCACTCCCAGGTGGGCAGACAACAGCTGTTCTCTCTAGCTAAATGAAGCTGCCTGCTCTCTTGTTTGTCGTTCTCTTCTTCCTCCTTCAACTCCCCACTCCCCCCCCCCCTTCCTTCTGAATAGCATGCATGTGAATTTCCACCAGCTCTCATGGCATTACAGTGATGTGGGAGGGGAAGAGAGTTGTGGCCGATTTATACAGTGCCTTTCAGAAAGGTTTGGGGACATCCTGGACATTTGTGTGGCTCGTACCAGCATGACCACACCATGGCAAATAAATAAGCAAGCAAGCAAACAACAACACACAAAAAAAAAAAAAAAAAACTACAAAGGAAAAAAAGTGCTTTTGAATCGGCTACACCATCTCAAGACTGTGAGAAAGAGGAGGACGACTTATCTACACTCCAACAAGTGTGTTCACCCTCAAGTTACTACCCTTTCAGTCATTTTCTTTTTTAATTGAAGGGTTTAATTTGTTGTCCTTGAATGTCATTTTCTTCCTAATTCTGTTTTGAGCACACTGCTTGCACATTTTAACAATACTGATTTGACATTGATGTGTTGGAGCTGTAATGTTCGGATCCTGACCACTGTTCCCTCACTCCAGAAAAGACAAAATCAACAAAAGCACTCCCATGACTTCTATTTTTTTTTTTTTTTTAAACACATGGAATAGAACAAATGACTTGAAACGTGAACTCAGCCGACTGTGTGCAGACACACAGTCGAATGAGCTTCACTCGCCTTAAGTGAAAATTGTGAGCCTTGTGTATGAAATCAAATCAGTATTAACATGCACATACAGAAACACATTGAAAATCAGTTTACGTTTCGGGGAAATACGCCAACGATTGAATTGAATGGCTCTGAAGCTACGATAACTAGCTTACACAGAGTGCTACTAAACAAGAAAGTGAGTGAATGTATCGCCCCAAAATGTCAAACTGTTCCTACAAAGGATATATCCACTTGAACATGATTCAGAAAACAGGTACTGGTGGTGCAACGTTACATCTCTGGGCTCCATTTTCCCGCCTGGTGCTGCAGATTACATCTGCCTAAAATGTGACGTCATGTCCAGATATTTCCAGCAGCTGTGTTGGACGTCGGTAGCATCAGTGGTTAATTTTGGATTGTGGTGTCAATCCCTCAAGACTCAAAACAGTAAGGGCTTCTTTGTTGAACAGCCCCCCCCCTCCTCCCCGATTGGCAGCAAACACGCTGAGAGAAATTAGCTATGGTGGAAATGAGAAAGCACTTTCTACACCAGCAGCGGCCTCAGTAGGCCCGAACACATCACAGCCACCAGATATGGTGCAATATCAGGAAGAGGCTATGCTGGTGCTCTTGAATTATTTCAAGTTGATTTGCCGATTAGTCAGCAGAACATTAGGAGGCAACTCTTTGCGTAATCAGTAATCAATAGTTTAAAAATAGATTCCATCTCTTCAAATGTAAAACTGTGTTGCTTTCCTTTGTCTTGCAACATGTCAGATAAAGCTCTCTGGGTTTTGGAACATCTGTCAGACATAAAAGAAAACTATTTGATGTCACGCTGGGCTTTATGAATTTGTGATGGACAGTTGTATTTTTATTTATTTAAGTTTTTTTTTTTTTTACACAATTTTAAAAAATATTTCGTTGACCAAATATTTCTGTGTTTATTAAAAAAATTGACCTATCAACAACCAAAATATCTGTTGGCATAGCCTTTCATGTAGTATTTTATCAAGAGTAGCTCAAATATCTTAGCCCACAGGCCAAGATGTGATAGAAAACATGTTTTCTGTTGGTTTTGGTTTAAAAAAAAAAAAAAAAAAAAAAAGACAAAGCGGGTATCAAAGAGAAGGTGATCAATCATATCAGATCAATCATAAAAGTAGATGGAAATTTATCGCTGAATGAAAACATCTGTCTGAAAGCCAGAGTGTAGAGGAGCTATGATGCCCCCAAGTGGTGGCGTTGATTAAGACACTGTAGCAGAGTCACTGAGACTGCATTAGATGAAAGCAGCTGAACGGGCTAATCCCCCCTCCCCAAAAAAAAAAAAAAATCCCATTGTGTTACATACACATGAAAACTCCCCGACACAGTGACGCTAACAGAGAATGAGTAGATTTTTTTTTTTACCCTGACTGTCTTTATGAGAAATAAAAGGGGAAATCATGGCTCGGGAGGATGAGCACAGCTCTTAACCTGCCCACACCCGCCTCATGTTAGCACGAGCCCATCACTCTGTCAGGTGAAGTACGGTCATCGACACACACCACTGCCGCCACCAGTCCACCAATCACGTGAATTGACCCACTCACCAGCTCAGCGCTCCACCAGTCAGGCCTTTTTCTAGTCATCCAGGGCAGACTCTTCTCCAGGGATTGGATAATGCTTGAAGCCCCCTGCCCCCTGTCCCACCTGTGTCCAGCCTGTAAGCTATGACCCTGTGGTGAATTAAGTGTGAGTGTATGTGTGTGCACGGATGGCCAGACTGTTAATACTTACTGTTCAGGATTGTTAACGCTGCTGGTTGTCGTACTTGCCTTTTAGAGACAGTAAATGGAAGGTTGCTCGTTGGCTTGGTAAAGTCAGGAAGTTGGCTGGTGGTATCCCAGCATTCCCTGTCCTTTCCTGTCTGTCAGAGAGGGATGCAAAGCCACATCGCTATGGGTCAGTGGGGAGGGAGTTACCGTCCTCTCCCCCTCTCTCTCCATTTTTAATCACTGTGCTCCAATGCAATCCTATACACAAGTCCAAGTATATGACTATACCAGTGTACAGTATCATTTGTGTTCTAAGTATGTGAAGCTATGGAGAAGACGTAGATCTAACACTGTACCTAGGTCACAGATCACTATGTATGGGGCGTTATGCTTTTGCTCATAACTCCATGTAAAATGAAGAATGAATTATTTTGTCCATAACTTTTTTCCATTATTTGATTGTGTGTATATTGACATTATTGTGTATTTTCTTTGGTTTGCCACAAATGACCTTTTATATATCTATATATATATATATATAGATATATAAGAATATACCACAGTATATACAGTGTTAAATTAAGCTGTTTTTTTTTAAGAGATCAAACTGGATTTCAGTTTTGCATATAAGCTGACAGGCTGACAGTTTTTAACTCTGGCAGCATCCAACTCCTATGCCATTTTGCGTCAAAACTTTGTTTTGAACACCTACACCTACCTACCCCCCCCCCCCCGTCAGTCACAACTGAATACTCATTTACTTTCAAGAAAACTCTCCAGTAAATGTCTGGATGGCTTTTAACCTTAAAGGTGCTATATGTAAGTTTTTGCTTTACCAGTTCAGAAGAAATGTTCCAACTTTACCTTCACATAAGTTCTGATGATGATAAGCTCTATCTCCTGATAAGTAATGCTACTTTGTGCTGCATTAGTTGTTGGAGTGTCCAGCTCACCTTCAGTTCAGCATGAGGGGGATGATGAGGCGGCGCTGATCTGAGGACGTGACATACATTTTTTTTCTGTTAGGCCCAACAATGGCTGAAGCTGCTGGCTAGTAACCATTATCATCATCAGCAGCATCTCCTGACAGGAAACCAAACAGAAAAGAAAACTTATATATAGCACTTTTGCACGCACATGCACACACCAGTGGGATTTCATGGAGAGCACACACACCAACCCTTGACCCTTGGGGATGTTTTTAGCGGCTTTTGTGTACCTTTCAACACAAGTAGTGCTATTATTCACAGTAGCTCATGAGGATTGTGCAGTTCACTATGTCCATTTACTCTGATTTTAAGGTGCGTAACAACTTTGAATTCCTTTTCTTAACTCAGCCTATTCTCGCAGCAGGTGCCTCTTGCTTGTAACAAGTTTTTAAGTCACCATCCGTCCACTTACTGCGTTCATTTACAGTTGGCTGTGACTGTGAAACACAATCCTGCTGGAACTAAACCCTATTGTCAGGTCAACATTACATACAAGTCCCATTCACTTCGGTGACTGGCAGTGTAGCTGCAAGTAAAAGTGACTCAGTGTTCGCTGGGTTTTACTTCTGGGTCATTTAAATTGAAGACAAATATACATTTCAGGGAAAGAAAAAAAGAAAATCAACCATAATCTGTTTTTTTTAAGATCCTCCCCACTGTGCTTTGCTTCATTATGTCTGTACGGCTCCTGGATCTACATTGTATCTGTTCAGGTATTTTTGTACAAATAAGGGACTGATATATTCTGTGTTTATTGGAAATTAGAATAAAAAACAAAATTGCAATAAACCAAAACTGTATGACTTGGTTTTGTGTTACTTTTCAAAGGTTAGTGTTTAAAAAACTAAGACTTGTGGTATGTGCAATGAGATATGATGATAATCAGAAAATGAATACCTGTAAGGTTCTATTTTACTGCAGCGGGTAGTCGTTGGACAGTTGGACAGTTGGGGGATCTCTTGGCTGCAAAGCAAAACAAAAGAGGACACGAACATGTCAGACCAAACTAAAGTTAGTCCAAGTGATGAGGATAAAGCTGCACTCAATCTACTGCTCACAGAGTTTTTCTGCTTAAGTTTGGATGGTTAAATAGCACATTTGCATCACTCAGTCATGTCAGAGAAAATGCTAATGTGAAACCACAACAGTAAACAAAGGAGACAGATAGACTGAGGAGTTGCTGCTAAAAAGCATCTAATGAGATAACAAAGGACGAGTCAGTCAGATGAGAGACTTTCATTGTGGAGTTCATTGCATAGGATCAAACGCAGATGGAAGGGTTTGTTAATCTGCAACCTTAGCCTTTTCCCTTCTGTTTTACGCACAAGGACTCTTTCATAGATTGTGATAGTGAAAAAGAAGAGTTATCAAAGACAAGACAGACATGCTGATGCCTAATATTAGATAAAAGTCTCTATTACACACACATCAGTCATCCTCTCATAGCCTAAGCAAAGAGCTACTTGATTACAGTGTAAACATGTTTAAACCAGAACTTAAATACAACATGATGAAGGAGCTTCTTTAAAAATGTCTGTTGATGTTCCCGACAAGAGGTACCACAATGTCAAGCCACCACCTGACACAGGTTGCACTAAAGCCAATGATCTATCAAGCAATCATACCTCACTGTTGCTAAGATAGAGTCGTGACAAATTGAAGTATGAAAATACTAATAGAAGTCTTCAGTCAGCAGAGCCACCCACGGCAGAGTTTTGTCAGTTGTTCTAAAAGAAAGAAAAGAAAAAACTCCCTTAATTCAGTGTCAGCTTCATTGGATGGAGGATTGAACAGAGTAAAAATGTTTCTTAGCAAACCAAAATATCACCCAGCCATCAAAGCTGTGGGTGAAAATGGCTTTGTTTTTCTCCGATCAAAATTTAGCTTCCTGCTTGTGCCACTTTTCCATATCAGCATTAACTAAATCGCTGTAAAATTAACTTTAAATGAAAAGAAAAAAAAAACAAAAAACAAAGCTAACACAATGTCAAACAGTCTACGTGTGTTCATTGAGTTTAATTTTCAAATAACTGATGGCGAAATTAAAATATTTACATGTGAAAATATGTATGAACTGTACAAAGACATATACATGCAAAGATAAAAAAAAAAACATAAAAACAAATAGCAACCAGGTAAATTATGAAATGAGACAAAGGTGGCAAAAAGAAGAAGCAAAAAGAAGTAACAATGAACAAACAATGAGTAAACAAAAAAAACCCTAAACTGAGGTATCCAGTCCAAGTTTCCTTGTTTCCAACTGCCTGGGTGCACCATTAAAATAAATAGAAAGGTAAAAGAGGACTGTAGGAACTGTTCCTGTTAGAATCCATTTAAACTAAACACACCCTCACCCCCATATTGGATTCATGTGTACTTTGTTATGGTTAGACTATCAATCAAACTAATAAAACATAAAAACCATTCATTAGTCACTTTTTTGTGTATTTGTTTGTTTCTTTTTTTTAAACAGGAATTTCTGGCAAAAAATTATTTGGCAACAAGTTATCTAAACATAAAGGTAGATCACCATTATGTAAATGATGCAACACAATCTCCCTTCAGCATGAATATCTAAAACACTTACTATCTCCAGCCTTTATATTAAAGGGCATCGGAGATAAAAATAAACTAACTGTGTTCCTCCAACACAATATCTTTTTAACTAGTGTAAACAATCATTTGACATGGTCAGAGATTATCTAACTCAAGTGAAACATAATCACAATAAACAATTTTATTAAGTACTATAATGCTAGAGCAACTTTGGTGTACCAATACTACAGAGGCAAACAGTACAAAAAGTGTTAAATTATTTTTGATCAAACCATATTGATTGTAGATCGTGAAGTCTAACACGGCCTGGCCTGGAAGTCATAACACACAAAGATCAAATAAACACAAACTACCAGCAGTGCTTGCAGTACCAAGTACATGCTTTTCTCTAGATTTATTACAGATACAACAGATGTCTTCATAAATAGTTGCATAAAATGTTAAAGCCGCAACATTGCACATGATAATCAAACATAACATACAATGAGTGCATTTACAGTAATTTTTCTTCCTCTGCCTCCACATTCACTCCCACCTGATTGGCAACCAGCCCTGCCGGTGAGGATCCGACAGTCCCTCGTCCTGCCGTCCAAAAGCAGGAGTTCGCTGTGAATGTGAGGGGGAAGAAGGCGGAAGTCTATATACAAGGTAAGGCTTAAACATCTCATATCTGCGCAACACAAGTTTGTTCTAGGAAAAGCAAACAATGGATGTCTAGTGTTTCTTCAGATTGGACAGTGCAGCATTGTTACTCGCAACATGGTCATCATGGTATCTTAGATTAGGTACATTATGTAAGCGCAGCCATCAAAAAGCTCTGATCGCACGTATAAATGTCTCAGTAAAGTCAAGAAGCTCAGTCGCTGTTTACAGAGTCCAAAGTAGTACAGCAACTTTCAACTCATGAGCATTTTCTACAGTTATTGTTTGTTTTTCTTTTTGTCTTCTTGGAAATGTAGAGACTGTACTTTTCCTTTCAATACATTGTTTCTGTAAGAAAGCGCTGCTTCTCAAATGTCTTTGAGTTGACAGATTAGTGTAAAAGAGCAAAAACGCATGTCTGTGTCCCTCTCTAGCAGCGGCAGGGAGGACAGTTTGCTCTTGGCGCTATCACTAGCTTCGTTGGCATCACTTTCTCCTGAAAGCTCTGCGTCTGTGCAGTGGTGTCGCGGCTCGATCAACTGGCTCCTCTGATCAGCTTTAATTCTTGCAAAGGAAAATAAATTACTTCATAAAGTTTTTTTTTTTTTTTAAGGTTTTTGTGTTATTTAACTACAAAATCTGTTGAGTTGAATCCAGCAAGCAGCAGTAGACGAGGACATCCATTAATTTAGGTGTTAAGTGAGAACTCTGTTCTCAAGGGCTCTGATTGGCTTTAAACCTAAAAAAGTTTAATTGAGAAAAGGACTACAGGACTTTAGTAAATGAACATTCTGTGAAAGAGGATAAGATCAGCATCAATTGTTTCTCCTTTTACATCTAGACCATCAAGATGCTCAATTCCAAAGGAATCTGCAGCCCCTGTTGACGACAAGCTGTAGTGTGTCCACTTTCTCCTCCAGTGATCCGGCCTAATCAGACTGTGGTGGTGCGGGGGGTTGGAGATGGTTTGGAATTGCGCATCCTAGCTCAGGCCTCAAACTCGGGGCTGGAGACGACTTTGGATGAAGCTCCTGATTCCTCCAATGGGCCGGGCGTCAGTCTGGTGTTTCCTCCTGTCTATGAAGGAGATGAGGCGGGAGGTGTCCAGGCAGCCCTCTGCTCTTGCCCGGCCGTCAGCCAGACCAGCCTGAAGCCACGGCTCCTGCAGACAGAGTTCGGCTGGAGGCCTCCTGCTGGGGTCAGCCCTCAGCAGGAGGCAGACGAAGTCTCGGGCCGCCTGGCTGACGCCCTGGAAGTAATCTCTGGGGAAGCTAAAGTCCAACTGGCAGATGTTAAGGCAGGTCTCCTCGGCACTCTCGTCAAGGAAAGGGGAGGCGCCGCTCAGCAGCACGTAGGTAACCACGCCCAGGCTCCACAGGTCAGAGGTTATTGAGACCGGCTCTCCAAGGACCAACTCTGGGGAGGCAAACTCTGGACTGCCCAGCAGAGGGTGGACGTAGTGGGCACTGTTTAGCTGGACAGCATCACCAAAGTCTGTGATTTTGACTGCTGGCTGGCCGCTGGAGGTGTGAGCCACCAACAGGTTTTCAGGCTGGAACAAGGGCAAAGAAGAAGTTAAGAATTTCCACTAGTTTATTGTACACTTATTATTACAGACGAATTCCATCTTTAAGGTCAGGAGTCTTTTACTCATGTTTTTGCTGCTGAAACATTATGCAAAGTTTGACCCACAATATAAAGAAAAACAAGGATTTAACTATATCTGGAAATAAACTGTGTGGCCTTCAACCCTTGTGACTAGCTAGATTTAGGATCTGGGAAGGTGTTGGAAGAGGACTCCATGACGTAAAGGCAAAAACACTCATTATTCTTTCAGACATTTTCAGGCATTTTGATGAGACAACTTTATTGAAAAATGATCTTGGTTGTTTTCTTGCCATGGAAACATTGATACCACTCTCACATCTGCCCACTGAAATATAGAGAAGCAGCAAGGATATTGTTAACTGAGCTTAGCATTGAGGCTGGAAACTAAAGAAGCCTAGCTTTTTCTGCAGGCGACAAAATCCTTCAACCTGCACCATCAAAGCTCACTGATTAACATGTTCTATCCTATTTGTTAGATCTGTGCAAGTTAGGTTGTGTTTTTTTTTTTTCCAGATAATGTACTAGACTAAATTAATCCCACTGGCTGTAGATATAAGTGGCAGAGATATGTGAGAGAAATGTCAGACATCTCATCCAATCGTCAGCAAGGAGTTGATTAAGTCTATTTCGAAAATGTTGAGAAGACAGACCATGTCACGTGAGTACTGACTTTTACATCCAGATGCACTATCCTGCAGTTGTGCAGATAGTGTAAAGCTTCTAAAACGTCCCGTAGGTAACAGGCAACTTTCTCCTCTGTCAGATTCCCCCAGCTCACAACATAGTCCAGCAGACGACCTTGGTCAGCCCTGAAATGCACAAAAAGATACAAAATAAAAGACATGCAAGACTTCATGACTTGTGAAGCCTGAACAAACAGTGAAAGCTAAAAATGTTTACAAAAACAAGCTTCAAATCCAGAAATGTAACTGATGGACAATTGCAATATGGAAAACACACAACACAGATTATTAGACTGATGTGTTCAAAAAAACTGCTCAATTTGGGCTAAATTTTTGAAGAACAGCATTGTCCATCTGGCTTTATGTACCCAGCCTGGCTGGTCATTAAGTTTCTTCATCAAATGTCTTTAACGTTTTGAAATACACACTTGATAAACAGAACATTTTGTCCAAAGCTGAAATATAATATTTGTTTCCAGCAGTTCGTCTAAATTTAGTGCTGAATCAATCAGTACTGGTGTAATAAGACAGTTCAACAGCGCTACCAGATTTGCCAGTTTTTGCCAAATGCCACTGCATTTCCCCATTATAGACAACAGAAGCAGCAGTAATCTACAGTTTTTCCCCATGAAAACTGTACACTAAACAGCCCTTTGTTTCATCTCAGAATTTGCCAATTTCCAAAATTTTTTTTTACTCACATCTCCAGGACAAGGACGTAGCTGCTGGAGGTTTCATACGTGTCTATGAGACTGACTATGTGGGGGTGTTGGAGCCTCTGGAGCAGATTGAGTTCCTGAGTCACCCGGTCCCTCCTCATCAACTTCTTGTTCACGTGTTTGACTGCCACCGTACGTTTGGTGCCTTGGTGATCACAACGCTTGACAACAGAGAAACGACCTCTGTTGAAGAAAACAGATGACAGACATTCTGCGGTCACTTCATGTACATCACGCATGTTACTATCACAGAGAAAGCTGAAAGTTGGGAGCTCCATGTGTAAAAAAGCTAATTTGTCGTAGTGTGTTAATAAAATCTGTACATGGGACTTTGTTAGAAAAACTTTGTGGTGTGAGTGAGTGCAGTAAGGTTGGTACATTCAAGATCATGTTACCTTCCCAGTTCAACCACTTCAGTGTAGTGAGACTCAAAGTTGTCCTTCCAGCTCACTCTGATCCCATCAGTGGACACAGCTGAGACAAATAACACAACAGTCAGTTTATCTGCATAAGCAGCACCACCATCAGACCTATGAGACAGAAATGACAACTGTTTGTTGTACTTGGTATATGCGCTCTTACCCAACACTCTGAGGCTAGCTGATGATGTGATACTGCCCAGGTCATTTGTGGCAACACACGTGTAAATGCCATCATCCTCAGAGGCAACGCCGAGTATCCGTAGCGTCGCTTCACCTGTATCACTGGAGCAAACGCATGACTCGAACAACAAACTTTGCAGTACACCATCTGACTAATTAATACAAAACGGGACAGTGATGCCCTGACTATGCTGTCTTACCTGTAGGCGATGCTAAAGTGTCCATTGTTGGTGAGGTTGCTCTGGTTGGGTCCCTTCCAGGTCACAGTGGCCCGGGGTCGACCACAGATCTTACACCTAAGGGTGACGCTCTCTCCGCTGTCACACGTCACATCACTAAGGGGTACGAGGAACTCTGGGGGTACTGGAAGAGAGGAAAAATCAAAAAGTAGAATACTCTTAAATGCTGATATGAGCTTTAAAAACCTAAATAGATATTTTTAGCATCTATTATATTGCCATCTTTAATATTCACATGAATGCATTTTACTCTTACCATCATAGATGTAGTTTGGATTTAGAAGCTGAAAAGAAAAAACAAAGCATGAATAAGAAATCCATTGTGGAGCTGTAACACCACAAATAGTTTCCTCAGATCCACCAACACACTCACCTTTACAGAAACCTTATTGGCCAAGCCATCTCTGGACTTCCTGTAACCATTTTCCAGCTTAGTCTCCTTCTTTGCCTCCTTCTCTTTCTTCTCTGACTTTTTACGGATGCGCAGGGACGTGTGCCAGGATGAAGACTTCCTACTGGGACAACAAAGGGACCCAAATCAAAACAGTGGGTTTATCTAAAAAGGCTTTGAGAAATGGCACAATTTTTTCAAAGCTCTTACTTGATGGACCCCTCGGGACAATCAGGGACAATGGCCGAGGTATGTCCCAGCACAAATCCGGGGATCCAGCCCTCGGCGGCGGGGCCCTGCTCAGTAGCCGCTCTGAACACCAAGAACATATTTTGCTGGTTGCTGGCCAAGATCTGGACCACTTCGCCCTGACTGACGCTGATCTCATCCTCCTTCACAGCCATGTAGTCGTGGGTCACCAACATGGTGGATACGCTACTGCTGCTGCTACTTTCACTCTGCAGCATGGGGAAGAAGCATGGACATAAGGAAAGTAGTAAATACACATTCATGTACAGCAAACTGCAATGACAGGAGGTATAATAACTCTACAAATCTTTAAATCTAAACTCTGGAATGAAATCTCAAGAAAAACACAAGCGAAATAGCTTGGGTGAGATAAATTGAGAAAAGCTGAAAAATAGTAAAAGAAGTTGAAAAACAAAGAGGATGAACTCTGAAAATAATTTTCGAAAAAAGATTTAGGATAAGCAGAAAAGGACAAGACAGCGATTCAATATTTTCTCATTAAAAAAAGTAAACTGGATGAAGAAAGGCAGGGAAAAGATGTAGATTCCCATTTGACTCATTTGCTCTGCAGCTCCAGGCAAAGATGAGAGGAAGAACGTTAGCTTGAATGAGAGGATCTTGGTCAAGTACGTTTGTAGGAGAACCACAAACGTTGGAGGTTAGTTTCAGGAGAAGTAGATTTGAGTGGCACACCATGAAGACAGCGTGAGGTGAAGGACGGCCAAGAGGATGTCAGGTGTTAGTATAAGCTGTGTTAGAAGTAAGAAATCTAGAAACAGCCTGGAAAGTGAATCACCAAAGAGCTGAACGAGGTCCACTAGAGAAATTGGAACCTGAAAACTTGTTGTCAAACTTTTGCTAAAGAGAATGATGTTGAAGAGCAGTGAAGGTTGTCAGAGATGCGTAGTAGGGGACAGATTAGTAGCGCTGGCTGCAGCAGGACAGGAGACAGCGGGCAGACAGGACAGACCAGGCCTCCCTCTGCCTCGGTGTTAGTCGGAGCAGCACTTGGCAGCAGGTAATGGTCTTACCCCATTGCTCTGGGTGGACTGGATCGACTGCTCGCTGGCCGATGAGCATGTACTCATGCGGTCTGCTTCCTTGCTGTGTGTGGAGTGCCTGTGGGTTTGATTCCCAGTTCCAGAACCAGTCTGGATCTGGTTTGAGTTCTGACGGACTGGACTCTCTCCGGCCTCCCCGGGAAAGGTAAACGAGCCAGGCCGGCTGGCTGGAGAGCCTGGCATAGAGCTCCAGAATCCAGATCCGGACTTGTGCCCGGGGCTGGGAGGGGGAGGGGGGAGGATGTCTTTGCCAAAGCTGGGAGTGGGCAGGGGGGAGGCTATCGGGGGCACAGCTCCAGGCCGTGGTTTTGAGGTGGGTGTGGAAGGCAGGGGCCCGACTGTGGCACGTGGAATAGGGGCTACAATGCTGGCAGCAGTGGGGTTGTTCTGGGCTTGGTCTTCTGGGGTCTGGGCGGGGCGCTTGCCCTGTGGGCTACCCCCTGAAGGTAGCAAGGGTGGAGGGACAGGACGAGGGGATGAACCTGGACCATAAGCGAGCATAACTCACACCACAGTCACATCTTTCATTTTGCCATACAAAACAAATTTTTCATAAACAGAATGAGGTTTCATACCTGATATCTTGTTGGGGCCCTCGGGGTCGGCCCCTGGGTGGTGGCGTAGGGGCTGGGGCAGGCGAGAGGGCTGGGGAATTCTGGAGGGCCGACGAGAGCCACCCTGGGGTCCTGAAGGGATGGAACTGCTCTGGGAGCTTCCGCCTCCAGTTCCAGAGGGCGCACTGGACCCGCTGCTGCCTCCACTTGGCGCTGCCATGCTGGATACACAAGACCCTCCACTTGCCCCTACATGGTTCCTCTGATACTCTATTGGTGAGGTCAGAGCTGGGATGACGTATAAAAGAGACAGCAACATGTAGCAAACAGTTCATTCTATCAAACATGCCCAGTGAGCGTGTGTGTCTGTGTGTGTCCATTTACCATTGAGGAAGTTGCGCTGGCTCTCAAGTATCTGACTGATCTGAAGGGTCCAGACCTCACGCACGCCTGGATGGGAGGAGTGAAGCACGAAGGACTCCGCAGCACCATTGGTTGACCGAGACGTGAGAATGAACTTACAGGGGTCACCTTCCACATTCTCCTCCAGGCCCAGAGAGCTCACCTGCACAAAACGTGCAAGAGTGGGATTACTGAGATGTAATAGTTTCAATTAGTAAATCTGTGTTATCATATTTATTTGTTATTTATCAACTTTAATTTTTATTGATATTGTCCAAAAAAAAAATAAAAAAAAATGCAGGTCTGACTACATCTTCGAAATACAAGCCCCAAAAAACTCAAAAGAAGAAAGAAGAAAAATGCTGTGCAATTACAGTAGATACTCTCTTTAAAAAAAAAAAAAAAAAAAAAAAGAGAGTATCTACATCTGTAATTTTAGTGCAGGTAACTTATACCCAAAAAGCTTGCAACTTTCCCCCAGACTAACTAACTGATTGCCTTCTCATGGGATGAAATTTCTCCATGAAAGAGTAGCAAGTGCTTTATCTGAGAGCTTGCTGGTGAAGTGAGATATACTTTTTTGTTTATCATATATCCATTACCTTGATGCTATTCTTGTAGAGAAAGCCAGGCAGGGAGAAACCTTTCTTTTTGTCGAGGGGCTCGCTGAAGATGACCAGCTGCTCAAAGAGGAAGACTCTCCTTTCCTTCATCCTGCCGAGCAGACTGCCCTCTGGGTCGGACACCATGAACGTGTCCTGAAGCAAAAGGCGGCCCTGAGCCACGATCTTCCCCTGGAGAGTGAGAGGAACAAGGTGGGGGCGGGGGGTAAGTTTAGTTGTATAAGAGGAAATGTGACAATGCGACTGAGAAGTCAGTACTGTGTTAAAGACAATCCTGTGCAGCATCTTTTGGAATTTATATCACAAATGAATGAATTGCTTACATCAAATCCCTGAAGCCGACCAACATTCATCATGTCATTACACCTTTTCGGCACAATGCACATAACCTCCACTGCTTTCTGTAAGAGTCAGTCATAACAAGAGAGTTGATAGTGTACCTTAGCACGCTCATTTTCAACATGAGCTTTAACATCTCTAATCTTACCTCCAACTCCATGGACTCCAGCCCAGCCTTTTTAGAGTGTTTCAGAAAGTCCTGAGAGAGGAAAATAAAGGGGGATTAAAATAAATAAATAAAACATGGATACCAGATGTATAATTACTTAAAAGACAGACAAAGAAACCGAAAAATAACCCGGATTGCAAGAGAAAAGGGGGGCATATGCAACAGCTGGAGGTCTGGCACCCCCTGCTGCTCTGTAACAAACCAACCTTAAGCAACAGCTGGTACTTCATGATCCTCTGGACTGGCTTGATGAGCAGGTCCGTGATCTGCAGTCTGTGTCCAAGCCGCTGCTTCAGGTCCTACAGAGAGAAAGGCTACTTCTCAGATTGATAGCTAGACAGAAATTTGTAGTCTCTGATTTGTCTCAGACGGTAAAATTATCATCATAATGGGCTCATACCTCAAAATAGGTGTCTATGTACTCTGAAACAATGTGCTCTGATTTGGGCTTGTTTTGACAGTACACAACATACATGTTCAGTCTCCGTTCCTGGGTATTGAGAGAGCACACGATTAAAATTAATAAACACATGATGGGATGTATAGCAGTAAAGCAGAAGCTTGAAATTCACTGTAGACAAACCTGCTTGAGAAAGAGTGGTCCAAGTCTGTCAGGGTCCTCCAAACATTTTTCCAACTCCCCGAGAAAGAAGCTGAGCGGGACAGGGAGACAAAGGAGAGGGAGTTGAGCTGCTGCACATCTAAATCTAATATGAGGTAGCTCTGTATCATCTGGATGTGTACACCACATACTCTTTGTGCCAGTCGTAGATCTGGTGGATGTTGCCAAACACGATTTTGTCTTTCCCTTTCATATCATCGGGGACACCCTCCTCCTTCATCCGGCTCATGTAGCCCTAATGATGGAGACAAACACGTCAGTAATAGTTTCCAGCAAAGAGTCAAGTTTACCAAATTAAATTTCAATTTCACTTTCTGTGATATTTAAAAATGCCAGATATGATCATACTGACAGTACAGAAATCTACAAATAAATAAAAAGTTCCACTGCTCATAAAGCATTAACCCACCTCCACCACCAGGCCAAGGTCTCTGACATAATCCCTCTCTGTCTCCATCAACTCCAGCAGAATGTAACTACAACAAAGAAAGTAAAAAAACAAAAAACAAAACAAAACCAAAAAAAAAACCAAGTTACTAAAAATGTAAACTCTCAATATTTTTCTGTACAGCATGAAGGTGGATCGACATACTGTCTCTTCTTGAGGATGCTGGTCCTGCGTTCGTCCATCTCTTCGATAGGGGAAGAGGAGGAGAGGAGGGAGTTGTCTGAGGGGTTTAGGGAGGGAGAGCTGCTGTCACCCTGTTCTACTGACAGAGAGCTGGGTCGGTCCTCCAGAGCCTGCATCAGGACAAAAGGTTAACTGATGTGTGTTTGTCAGAACTCTGAGAGTAATGTTAATGTAAACTAAAATCAAAACTATTCAAACTATTTGGATACTGCCAGAAAGTTTTACAAACATAACTTTGTTAGTTTCAATAATTTTACTTTATCTCTCAACTTAAGCTCACTGTAAAACAAAATGTAGTCCATCTAATAAACAGAAAGCATAATCTCAGAATTGAAGAAGACATCACATTTTTAAAAGTAATGAAACCACAAAGATGATTTTTGGATGCTTTCTGCTTCTCCTCTGGCATCCTACCATTTTGCTTTTCACAAGCTCCTCGATGGCGCTCACTAACTCAGCGGCACTGGGTGTCTCTGAACTGGATGGACGGACTGACAAACGTGAGGAGGTCTGGGAAAAAAATGGAGAGATGAAAGTAGGGACAAAAAGAAACAAGTATAAGAAACTAATAATCCATGTAATACAACAGCCTTTTCTGCTAATACTAATTCTGCTCTTGCTGTCAATACAACTGTCCCTATAAGGGAAAAAGGTGGTGATTACAGTAACCAGACTATAGATTAGAATTGGTACTAATTAAGCTTTAAGTAATTACTAAAACACAGGTCATTTAAAGGGATCTTAAAATACACAGAAAATTCTACATATCTACAGCAGATATAATTAGTATTATGACGTGCTGGAAGGGAAAACGTCACTGAACCCATGAATGTGAAAATACATGAAAAAGAAGAAGCTTAATATTCATTTGTGGGTAAAAATCATGCTTACAATTTAATAAGGATTTAATACAAGATTAGCTTTTGTTAGTAGCTCCATTAGTCTCATTATGACTGACTGTTACTTCAGTCATTTGTACAGTGAAGACTTAGTGAAAATGTTTGTTAAATGTTTAATGTTGTAATTTAAAGAGAAATCCAAAAAATTGCTTCCACTAGTTAAACCCCCAGACATGGGGCTTTAAAGTCAAAGGCTACAGAAAGTTCAAAAGTTCATGAGACTTGTGTCAATGAAAAGGTAAAAACATGAGGCTGAAAGTGGAGTGAACGAGCTGATATTGAGAAGATAAAATGCAGAGAATATTGATGGGGAGAAGGTCAGAAAAAAATAAGATGGAGGATGCTTCTGGTGCTTTTTCAGCTGATGATGAGCAGCCTCTGAGATAAAGAAAGGATGCTAACAGAGCGAGAATGAAAGAGGTATGTTTGTATGTATGGAGATATAGTTCAGGAGACTCTCACCCTTGCTGTGCTGTGCTTCAAGACTTTCCCCAATTGGGTTTTCTGGGTGAGGCAGTGTGCCCTTCTGGCCTCGCCAGCGTTTAGAGATGCCAATTACTTGCATGGGTAATGAGGTTAACGCACAGAGGGTAAAAGGGTGATGAGGACGAGTGGGCAAGGCAAGTGAGGGAGGGGTAGTGAGGGGGTTGGGGATGATGGGAACAAGAGGGCTTTTGAGTTTTCACCTCAGTGTGGGATCATGTTTAGATTATTATCCAGGGGAGCTGCCTCCTCCGCTGACAGGGAATCAAACCGACTCGCCCCTGTGTAGGTATTGACTGTTTCTTTTAAAACTCACTTACCAACTTCCTTGCATCGTATGGAGGGCAAACGTGGGGAAAAAAGCTGCATCTTGTGTTTTTCTAGCCAGACATCAACAAGTGCTTAATTTCCTCAAAAGGTATAGAAGTTGGCAACAGTTTATTGTATCATAGCCTTCAGATCTGTGCTGATGCAGCCATCTAATTTTATCTACAGTTTCTCTTTATGCCAGGCGATTCTCCATTGCAGCGGTGTGTTGAGGAAACAGGGCAGCAAATCAGTGTCAAAACAAGTGAAACTAAAAAAGGATGGAAGGACAAAAAGTCTACGCTGAAGAAATGCAGGAATGTTTAAGAGTTCAGAAAAATACAAAAGTTAAGAAGAATGACTTTTAGGGGACAGCTGCTTGCTTCATTTCCTCTCAATCTACCAAGTGTGTAGCAACCAAAGAAAAAAGGCTTTAGTAAGTAGCAGTTAAAGCTGAAGAGTAGGGGGGAAAAAAGAGAGAATTGAAGATTTAACTGAGGGAAGAGACAGAGGGGGGAGAGTGGGACTTTTCAAATGGAGAGGTATGGAAACTGAGACAAAGCAAAGACAGGACATAAATCAAGGTAATGCTACAGCATGGCAAACAGCAAACGATACAACCAGGAAACAAAACAAAAGAGAAACAGAAATTAGTGTCAGAGGAGTCTCCTGAAGTCGAGGAGGAGACTTGGACCTGCCTGAAGCTAATCATTGCTTAGTGTTTAGATAGAGGAGAATATGATGCAATATGGCAAGATAAAGATGCTATGCACAACAAAAACTAAGGAGCCATCTAAAACTGTGCTCCTTTTTGGGGGAAAGTGGGAAAGTGGGCAAGTAAGAAATGAGCAAAAATGTAACCTTTAAGAATTAAACATTTTTACAGCAATCTGCAGCATAAGTGCTGCATTTATCTTATGTTTTTTTTTTTTGTGGTGAAAATGACATGATCATACGTCTGATGGAAAATAACTGATTCAGTCTGTTCAATTAACTGTTTTATGCCGGCAAAGATTTAGGATTTAGTTGGTAATGTGACTTGAGTACTTAAAAAACATAAAATCAGTTTCTTCAACATTAATCAACATCCACTAATCAAATCTGCAGTGATTTGAAGTTACAACATGAACCTGAGAAATAAACAAAATCTGTGATGTGAAAACTCTGTATGATGGCAAAGCAGATCAGCAATGTCTCTTGCACTCAAGATAAAATTCAGAGAACTGTTCTGTTGTCATTTCTTCCTTCTGACTCCTCTTCTTGTCCTTTTGTCATTACCATCATGTTTGCCTTCTTCTGACCCCTTTCTTTTGCCCCCACTGTAATATTCTCCTTCTCCTTACCTTGTCATCCTGTGAATCTGACTGTAGCAGGCTGTGCTGCTGGATGGCCATGGGTGGAGGCAATGGTACTGAGTCAGCACCTTCCTCGCCCTCCTCCTCCCCACAGCTCTGCATGCCTGAGGAACTGGACTTAGACAATGTGCCGCTTGACAGGCCTTCATTACGAACCCTCTGCAAAACACATGGGCCAGAGAGTACAGGTTAATGCACAATGCTGCACAGAGCTGCACAAGAAGTGCTCACTGCACAATGTATCCACCCACCTCCTCCACAGTCTCGTCTTGGGGCGTAGCAGCACTGTCATCTGAGTCTTTCTGGGAGCCAATAGTCATCTCCCCACTCTTCCTCATTTCGCGGCTCTTCTTGTGCTTGTGCGCCAGCTTTTTCACATGGCCATCTGCTTTGCCGCTGCTTAGCCGACGCACTGGGCTGGTGAGCCACTTCCGCAAGGTGTTACCTAAGACACACCCCAAACACAACACTCTAAGTTTGTTGCGGTATAGAGCATTTCTTACGTTTAAGATTAAGTTGAGGGTTCATCTACTTAAACATGCCGTTATTTCATTTCCACTTGGACTACTGTTATCCATGTGTATCGTGCAAGAGCTAAATCGAAAGGTTTCCATTGCTAGAGAGAAGAGAATTGTTACTTGCCTGGAAAACTACTCTTCAATGTAACCAAATAAAAAAAAAAAAAAAAAACAAAACAAACAAAAAAAAAAACTGGGGCTATTTTGTGATTTAACTGTTGCTGTGTCATTTACTTGGGATGGAATGGAATTTTACAACAGACACAGAATATTAAACAGGAAGTGTACCTGGTCGTTTTGGCCCAGGTGAGGTGTGGGAGCCAATGCCGTGACCAGGCTGAAGCGTGGCGGATGAGCCGGGCATTATAGAGTCATTACTGCACACTGACAGAGTGTCTATGGTAAATAAAGTAATTGTTAAAATACTTATTATTATTAGCTCAGTGGCAAGTTAAGTGGAATGTATGAAAACATAAGCAAACAAGTGGAGAAAATACCTTCATCCATTTAACTACATGTGCACTGCATAGCACACAGCAGCATTCACAGTACTGACCTTTGTGGTTGAAGATACCCTCCATCTCCATAGAGGACCGAGAATGGGCAATACAAAGCATGGAGCAGGGCACCAGGCCCTCCTGGGCTGGCGAGCGGTCTGTGGTCCTGACCAGGCACCAGTCTGGCTTGTCGTGACAGCGCTCCAGAACTTCCACCGTCTGGCCGCGCCGCACGGTCAGCTCATTGCTGTTGCTGGCCATAAAGTCGTGTATCACCACAGTCAACTCACAGCCACCAGAGAGCTGAGGGAGACAAGAGGATCACTAAGACCTGGTCTCCATGAGACACTGACCCCAAAAACAGGGCGTGGCAACATGTGAAGCATGCTCAGTTAGCGTGTGCATATTTTCACCTTGTCGCTGTCCAGTGTGTTCTGAGAAGTGCGGGATGCCAAAGAGATGGTGTCTGGTTGGCTGCTGCCTTCACCCTGACTGTCCAGGTCCTCTCCATCCCTAACAAACACATCATCAGTTAAAAGTGGAATTGCTCCTTAACTTAACTGTGTAAGGTCTAATATAACTGCTGTCTGTACAAAATCTTAAATTGCAGATGACGGATATTAACCTTCGTCCCTTGGGGTGCTTGGCTGTAGTTGCTTTTGGAATATGAATGGGCTCCTTGAGCGCTCCTCTCAGGTGAATGGTGCGCTCCTGTATCACCTCCCTGATGTGTTTGATCCAGTCCTGCTTGTTCTCAATGCTTGATGCCTAACAAATGTCAATGGTAGAAGGAGTTTAAGAAGTCAAGAGTTGCCAGGAAATTTAAATCCTTTGGAAATGTTGTTTCACTCTGTGGTTCACACAAGTCTGAATATCGCTCTTGTCATGTAGTATTTTTACTGCTTGTTCATCAGGTTAACAGGTTTTCCCTGAATCAGAAAACACATCTTCATATGTCATAGTAAATTCAACCAAGCCATGATGGCATTTTTATGAAATAGTATGAAATAACCATCTTTATCATTAACACCTAGGGGGAATGGATTAAAAAAGTCTGTGCTAAGAGTTTGTGTTTCAGACTTGTGAGAAGTAGCTGAGGGCTGTGTTGTGGGATGGTTTGTACTCACCATTGCTCCATGTTTGGATCCCTGACTTAGCTTTAAATTTAAGATATAAAATAGAGAATTTCACTGGTTTGGTTTTAGAATACGCTTACATTGACATTTATTATGCTGACAAAATGGTTTCACATGATAAAAATGAACAACACTGATCATTTGCGTTCTGATAGCCAATTAAATGTGTTACAGATTGTAATGGACGGTCTGTGTGTGAACATGTGAAGATAGTAATGGGAAACAGTTAATTTACAATGAAGATACCACACCATTGGTTCTCAGTGGCATCATGCTTCTCCAGCGGCTGACACACAAACATCAATCCATCTGTGCAGGCATTCAACATGAATACACACGAGTTTGAAAGTTTGAAAAAGTGGATTGGAAAATCCACCTAGAGCAAAATATAAGCAATTTCTTCCTCCTAAAGTGGTGTTTAAATAATTAAAAGCTTAGTTTTGTGGTGGAGAAAGATGGATACTCGTGACCTTGGCACAGAGCCGGGATGCACAATTGTGGGTGTTCAGGATCCGAATCGATGTCAGCAGCGTTGGTGGAAGCACGTCAGCCCACAGAAAGGATTAGAGATACAAACATCCACAGAAAACACAGCCCCAGATATACACATGTGCCTCTTGTACAGATGGGATGAAGCACAAGCTAACCATGAGACAGAGGCTGGTTGAAGACAGAAAGATAAGAAAGAAATCAAGGAGACAGGAGTGTGTGACTACAGGAAGCTTCTTTGAAACCCTGAAGCTGCTCATGCTATTGAATAAGATACAAGGAAAGCAGAGAATATAAGAACAGAGGCAGGAGAGAGTTGAATAAGGAGAAAGGTGAGAAAATGTTGGGTTACACCGATATGTAGGTTTCAGATTCAGTCACAATTACCCCTTTCTCCTCCCCATCAGATATTGATCTGCCACACAACACTTCACAATATGAAGGCTGGTTTGAAATATCTTAGAAATGTTTTTTTTTTTTTACTTTTTAGGGTCACTATTTTGGGTTTCTAGCCTTTCAGTCTGCAGTGATTTCTCTGTCCTTTGTAAATTCATATTGGTCAAACCTTGAGGGATATTTGAGAAACATCAGAGAGATGAGGTTGGTTTTACCTTGAGCACAATCTTGTTGTCAGATGTTGGGGTGCGGCCCACCCATAAAGCAAATTTACAGGGGTCTCCTTCAACATGCTCTGTCACGCCCAACTCTGATGTCTGGAGAGAGAGGAATAATATGAGAAAATGTTATTATTAACAAATCATCTCCAAATAAAGAGGAATTTCTTGAGAGAAAACGCTTTAGACTAAAATTTTGGTTCAAGTAGACGGCCATTAGATTTACTTAGATTTTTAAAGTAATGCAGTGAAAGATATGAAGCAGAGAGAAACAATCCACTAATCAAACTTTTCAAAAGCTTGACTAGCCCTTTTAACACACTGCTCTTATTTCAGTTTAAGAATGTCAGCAATTATTATGATTAGATGTATTTTCCTGTCATCTACTTACAAAGAGCTTGCTTTTATAGATGTATTTACTCCTGCCATTCGAGTCTTTGACTTCCTTGCTGAACACGAGAGACATTTCAAAAAGGAAGAGGTGGCGCTCTCGACCCTTACGGATCAGAGTCTTTGGATCCCAGACTTGGAAGGACTCTTGGAGAATGAGCTCACCCTGAGACTCAATGTTTTCATCAAAACCTGAAGGAAAGAAGGGTATTAGCTGGAAAATGCTACGATTTGATGGCCCTAACAGTGGAAGATCACAGGGAATATAAATAACTGACAGCACATGTTAATCACCTTCCAACATAGAGAGGTGCATGGCATCGTTGGCTTTCTTAGGAACACTGAGCATCACCTCGAGGCCGTCCTTGATCTCTCCTTTACCTTCCTCACAGCAGGTCAGTAACTCCTAAGCGTGTGCACGTGCGCACACACACACACACACACACACACACACACACACTATGAGACCTGGAACCAGATGTCAGCCATGACAATGGCAGTATGACATGGTCTGGTGGGCTACCTTCAGCAGGAGTTGATACTTGGTGATTCTCTGTACAGGCTTGATCAGGTAGGATGAGATGGAGTTGGCCAGTCGGTGCCTCTGTTGTATTTCCTGTTGACAGCCACACAGAGACATGATATAACCAAACCCCCCCCCAAAACAAACAAACATACAAAAAAAAAACAAACAAACAAACAAAACAAAACAAAACAAAAAAAAAACCCTTCTCTTCCCCTTTTTTAAAAATTACTTCTGGAGTTACTCACATCAAAATAGTTCCCAGCATGCTCCAGGATAAGCTGGGTGGAGTCAGGTTTGTTCTTGCAATAGTTCACATACATCTGGAACTTATCAGCCTGAAGGAAAACAGAAACTTGACTAAAGTATGATGAAGGTTGACAGTGACAGAGATGAACCTTTTCAGCATACAGGTATTTATTTATACAGAAAAACTACAACATGTCAACTTCGTAAGCAAAGATGTCTTTGGCCTAACTGCTGAAACAAGAAGGATTTGTGTATAAAAACTTTGGCTGTATACATGACACATACCCATGTGACAAAGCAATGGCCAACATCCTCTGGTAGCTGCTCATATTTCTCCAACTCTTTGAGAAAAATGCTGAGAAAACAAGGAAAAAGAAACGTGGCAAAGAGCAAAGTCATGAAACTTTGATGAAACAAAAAGTGTAACAAAATGAAAAATTAATCCTCTATTTTGTTTCATTTTACTTTATTCCAGGTGTGGTCTGCATTTGGTTTAGTAACCTGTGTGTGGTTTAAAACAAAATTTCTATAAAGCACAGTGCCTAAGTGGCAAAAAGTCTTACTTACTTGTGATGGAATTCATAGAGGTCCTGCATGTTTCCAAATATGATGTGCTCCTTGTTGATAATACCTGGAGGAATCTCCTCAACTCCACTGGTCATCTCCCACAGATAGGTCTGCGTGGGGAGAAGATGATGAGAGAGAGCATTTTCAGATTTTACTTTAATTTTGTTGCACAACTTGTAAATGAAGCAGGTTAACAGTGGTGGGTTGAGGTTGAACTCACATCCATGCACTCCCGCAGGTCACGCACGTAGGCTTTTTCTGTCTGAATCAGCTCTGCCATGATGAACCTAGATAAACACACATGCACAATATTCACAGTTGTCATAATGTCCTCATCCAAACAGTTATAAATCACCAAGCTGAAAGTTGCCTGACAACCTGTCTCCTCCATCCATTTACACTGATGAATAATGGAACAGTTACAAGTCATAAAATCTAGTCAAACTAGCCATGAATGAAGGAAATCACACTCATCATTTGCGCTGCTCATATAAAATGGCACAGCCTAGTTTTCCTGTAGACTTGCATATAGATTAATTTGTTCTCTACTGAAGCTCGACAGTTGTGTCTGCAGTTCTCTAGCTGACACAGCAGAGGGGAGGGCATTTGGAGGAGGAAGTTTAAATCACACAAATCCATTATGTATGTACATTTACCCTGAACGCTATTGAAAAATTAGGGGTTCAATGCTGGCATTGCTGTTGACACTGACAAGGACACAGATGAGCACAATGACTGAACCTGAGAACATTTTACTAACCACCTATTTCTGGCGCAGAGCCAATCATTTAATTTGCTGTGCTTTGGGGTAATAAAACATTTTAAACAGGAGGTTAAATGCTGTGAAAATGCTGGCTTGCATCAACTTGTTTAGTTTGTAGGCAAAGCACGAAGCTACTGCCCTGAGGTGTACCTCTTTACTAAATTGTTTTATTGGGCCAACCATTTTAATCTGCTGAATTATTCTGAACTACAGATTTTATTACTCCATGAAAAAGCAATAACTGATAAACTGTGACATTAACAGGAAGCAGGGACGTACTCCTTTCTGCGGGCTGACTTGCGTTTCTCCTCGTTTAGCTCATGGGCGGCATCCCTAAGCTTGACCTCGGACCCTGGAGCTGTAGGTGGGATGATGTCCAGCTGGAGATCTTTGCTCTGATTTGGAGAGAAATGGTCAAAGTGATATAAAGAGAAAGAAGTGAAGGATGTGATAATGTGACTGATCGGTGACTGACATGCTGCGTGTGTAAGCTGTACCGCTGAAACACATGACCACTTACTGCCTTGTTAGAGTCTGAGGAGATGCCCAGGGCTTTCTCTAGGCTGCAGCGGTACTTGTCCATGCGCAGGGAGAAGTCTCTGTACCGTTTGTCCACAGCCGTCACCCATTTCTTGATCTCACCAGCATGACTGTGGCCTTTCTCACAGAAGCCGTCAGCCAGCTGGATCAGCAGCTTCACACGTTCCTTAGTTTGCTGAAGAAAATCAACAAAGAGAGGGTGTTTACTTGCATATGCACGTATAAATGTATACACAAATATGACTGATGTGTGTTTGAGCCTAACCTTGGCTGTAATGTGGAAGTCCTCATGCTCCTTCAGCAGTTCCTGCGTGTGATGGATACTTGAGCCTGTGGAGGTGTGTGTTGACAGGTAAAACTCCCCAGTGTCGTGAATCCACTCCAGAGCCTAAACACACACAAAGAATACAGATTCTACAACCTTGTTTTGACTGTAATTGAATTTTGAATTCATTTTTGCATGTGTGCTTTTGTTTTTCTCACCTGTTTGGCACTGCGTTCGAACACCACATATTGCTGACACTGGTCCAGCCGTCGTTTCCTCATAGTCCAAAAGTGGAGAACACGATTCTCTCTCTGCAGCAGCTCATTGAGGATGTCTGAACACAAAACACAATCAGTATTCAGACGTTCAGCACTCATACAGCACGCACCTAGTTCAGCATTAAGCTTTCTTTCCTCTGGTCATGTTAGCAAGAGTAAAAGGGTTATTGGTTTTTCATAGCATGTTAGTATCTCAAGACAGATTTTTTTTTTCTTTTAAATCTTCATAAACAGGGATCCATACTAACTTCTTTACAAGTTATACCATTGTTGCCAACAATGCTAATTTTATAAACCATTTGTAGGTAAATATGTACAGGTAGGTGGACTGATTGAGCAAAAGAGAGAAAAAAATGTCCTAAAAAACACAACACAGTTCACGCTGAGCACCAAGACAGTATAATGAATAATAATCATGCAGTCCTCATAATGAACTTAACTCAGTATAAATTTAACTCTCCTTCCTTCTGTTCATAATGTATTGCTTTTAAAATAGTACATGCACAAATATCACTTATTTTAGTTCAACTCTATGAACTAGATATCTAGGTTCCAAAACTTTTTAGTCTGATGTACCAAAGCCATGATGAATAAATCTTTTTGTATGTGTTAATGTGTTCATTATTTAAAAATCTCAGTGTTCAGTACAATAGGTCAAATTTGCCAACTTATTAATTATAAGTATTAATTATTAATTATAGTATTCCAGCTGTGGTGTTTTCAGATACTGACTTTTAACCTGCTGTTCTGGTGCTTTGACGTGGCTCAGCATCCCAGGCATGTTGACACTGTTCCTGTGCATGTACTTGAGGAAAACGTCTGCATTTCTTCTGGCCAGAGTGCACGCCTGATTCAAAGATACACACATTGTAATCGCGTAACTTCAACTTTTGCTTTTGTACGATTCTAACTTTTAGGGCATGAGCTGACTTTAAGTACCTTCAGGAAAGCCTCCTTCTGCTCCAAGTGTTTACTGATCATGGGGGTGACATGATCTGTTTCACAGTTGGGTCCCAGTTTGTCAGCTCCTCCACACCAGTCTTCCTCTCTTTTATACTCCTGCTCCAGGCTCTCCAAAACACTGCACACCTGAGCAGACCAACACACTCAGCCATTTTTTTGTGGAACACAATGAATCGCGGCATTTTTCAGCCACAGAAAAACTAAGTTGAGTGTGGTCTCCTGCCTGTTCAGATGTCTTGTAAAAGGCCACAGAGGCATTGACCAATTTTAGTCGGTCCTCCATCTTCAGCATCAGCTGCTGCCAGTGGGAGGCCACGCTCTCAGCGCAGTCTCTGATCAGGTCCATGTCGTAATGGTTGGCCTGCAGGAGAGCCTCTGCCTTCTGCTGAACCTGCAGAGCACTCTGGTGCGTTTTCTGTAGAGAGGGAAGAATTGAAGAAGGGAGGAGGTTAAAATGATGAGATATAATGAGCAATTAGCAAATTAAAATCTCCCATCTCACTTTGTACAGAAACTATAATTGGGGGAAAAAAACCCATGGGTCAAAAAAAAAAAACTGTCTAACCTCAATGGCATGTTGAAACTGTTCATGCTCTCTCTGCAGCTGTTCAGCTTCCTGCAGGGAGCTGGCTGTTATTAGACCAGCATTTAGCATTGACTCCCCGTTACGAATCCAGCCGAGAACCTGGAGAAATGGCAAAAAGCTTTAATCATGTCTCTAAGTTTAGACTCTGTTATTTTAAGAACCTGCAGATATCCTGATGTACCGCAGTTGTACATCTTGGCCTGTGAGCAGTGCCTTGCTTTCCTACCTGTTTGACTTCAGCCTGCAGGTGTCTCAGCTGGACGCACTGCTCCAGGTGCCTGCGGTGCTGCTCAGCAGCCAAGTCCAGCTCTTGCTGTTTTTCGTGGAGGAACTCCAGCAGGTCCTGAACTCTTGTGGCCATGTCGACATCCCGGTCACACAGTAGCTCCACACCTTGAGGTAAGAAGCATGATCACATTAGCTCGGCCATGTGCAGTTAACCTCTGCCTACCTGCGAAATATGTTGCAAGACAACTTGAAAAAGTTTTATTGTTTCTAATAACTGCTTTGTGAATAATATCATTCCACTCTGATACACGTGATGTGATGTAACAGGTTCTTGTGGAGCTTTAGAGAGCACCTATTAGCATGTAAGATCACAGGTGAGTTATTATGGTTAGTGAGTGGGCGCCTCTCATCACAAACACTGACTGAATCTGACCCACCACACCTACACAGTATCAATATTAAACTAATGTTGCCAACAAAGAAATATGTGCAGCAGCAGTGAACAACTCATGTTCACTGCTGCTGTGTTTATCCTCAGCTAGATTATGACTGATGTGGCAAACAGATGGCAGTCAAACATTTCTTCACTTCACCACTTCATCCCTCACACTACACTTGAGATATGATAGATTCTGACAGAGTAGCATCACAGTAGGACAGATACACAACA
Organism: Echeneis naucrates; assembly: GCF_900963305.1. NCBI lineage: Eukaryota > Metazoa > Chordata > Actinopteri > Carangiformes > Echeneidae > Echeneis > Echeneis naucrates. The sequence goes on from NC_042521.1 coordinate 14,464,318, forward strand.
ACTGATTAAACTGAAAACACTGAGGGGACGTGACTGTACACTGTTCCAAAAAAAGTTTTTCTTTCAAAGAGCAGGTAGGTTAGGTTACTATATTCCAGAGCCCGGGGGCTGCACTCACCAGAGGCCTGGACCTCATTGACATACTGCAGCAGCTCCTGTCCCTGGTGGATGACATCAAAGGTGAGGTTGTTCATAGTCAGAGCCTTGTCAGCATGGTGCTGCAGTCGCTGCTCAGCCAGTGTCAGGTCCTCTGTGTCAAAATCATTCATCTGACCCGTCAGCTCCTCGTTCCATGACTCCAGGTCAGAGATGATCTGAGGAAAGGACAAAAAGATTGTATGTGTGCAAGGTCACACACATACACTTTGAATATTCATGGACAATGCTGTTGGGGAATTGGAATAGATTTTCCTTTTGAATTATAGTCACTGAAAAGTCAAAGTTTATCTTTCCCAGGGAGAATGATTGTCATTCTCATGCATTGTCGTGCAGCGCTAATGTGTACAGTTTTGCATGATATCATGACACGACAAAATGATATCATATGATACCAAAACATCTAGTCAGAAGGGAAGACTCTCATTCTGTTTCCTGACTTTGTACCAAGCTCAGGTTAAATATAATTTCATTACAATGGTTTAATGTCTTTGCGCCACCATTAGTTGCTCAAACGCACACTTATAACATATGTATAGTAACAAAAAACAGACAGGCTCCCCTAATCCCAAGCAGGCTCACATCAATGGCGTCCCTCTCAAAGATGCGAAGCTGCAGGAAGAGTTCCAGTTTGATCTTCCTCTCCTGGAAGAGTTCCTCCATCTGGGCCTGGGCCTCGTCCAGCTGCTGCAGGACACTCTCGATGTGGTTGATGGAGCTGTTGTGGGGTGTCTTGTTGCTGGAGATGGCAGAGTCCCTAGAATTGAAGCACAATTAAAAAATAAGCTGAAAGAGGCATTGCGCTTAAAACAACAGCTATAAAGTCACTGTTGGGCTCGATGCCATGTAAACTTAAAGCTGCTGCCTAGCTCAGCATCCAGCGGTTTATCTAGCTGTAATAAAGCAAACAAGCAGATTATAGAAGAGTTGTAATTTTGTTTTTATTTTCAGATAGTTGGTCAGTGATTACCAAATCATGATTGTAATTTTTGCTATATTTGTGCATGTAATTTCCACCCCTTCTTCCTTTCTTTTTAATCCTTTTTGTTTGTTTTTTTTAAATCATTTTCATTTCCTTTTTCATTTCAACTGAAAAAAAAAAAAAACACAACAACAAAAAAAATTACCTGCAGTTTTTCAGTTATGACCAACAAAGTGTTGGCCACTTTGCTCTTACATTTTAATAAAAACATTGGTTAAAGAATTAAATATCAACGTAATACACAAAAGTGAAGATAAATTTATCTACTGTTCTAAGGACACTGTATCATCAGATATCAACAGACTTTACATGTATTGATAGGTCAAAATAAGTACTCTTACAGACTTAAATGTTCATATTAATGTTGCTGCATTAATCCAAAGACCATTCTTAGCTGTTACCTTACTCATGAAATTTACATCTTGAAATCTTTATTTCTATTGCTCTAGAGCTGGCAGTTTGTTTATGGGAACTACAACTCTTAGCAACTACTTTTCATGAAATATGAAAAGCAGTTGTTAAACAGACAAGGACTGTTTAGTTTTGGTCTGTTTTTAAAACAACCTTCACAATCTGAAAAATATGTGAACCATTAAACGGCTTATCAAAACACTAAACTGAGTTTGAAAAATCCTTCTGAGATGTATTCATGTTATTCCATGGATTTGGATTTTGATTATGGTCTCCAGATATGAGATGTTTTTTCCTCATTTTATTTTCCATCTAAATAATTTTTGCTGAAAAGCTGAAAATGGCTTTTTTTCCTTACAACCACTAAAACCTATACATCTCAGCCATATACAAAGTCAGATAAAGGCTGAATGTAAAAAGGAAAAAATACATAATTTAAATAATAAAATTAATTAAATAAAAATAATAAATAACAATTTCTTGAACAGCTAGATGGGGCTGTAGAATCGGTGGCAAAATTTGCATCCAGGCTCAAACATTGAATTTTTCTTGGCTTTTTATAGAGCTCTAAGGCTCTGTTGGAGGGACATTCTCCCAGAGGTAGCCTGTTGATGCTGAGCAGCATACATGCTGCAAGGTGATCCCCAATTCATCTGAAAATGTAGTTAGCAGTTAAAACATCATGGCATCATCAATGCAATCAATTAGTTTGCTCACGCTCATGTGCCACTGAGTTGGCACCGGGCCTAATTAACCTAAACCACTGGTATGTTTTACGCAACGTTAGCTGGCTGTTAGCTTTGCGAATGTCTATTTAACTTCTAAAATCTATGATGAGTTAGCTTAAGCTAATAAGTACCTTTTCTTGGATAGGTTGCTGGTCTATTTTCCAGGAAACACTGACTAATGCTCATCGACCCCATTATGCTCATTACCAGATTGTGCTGTGAAGGTGGAGAAATGCGGCAACAACAACAAAAAAAAAAAGAAATATGAAGGAATGGTGTCCCACCACTCCTAAATGAATGTAGAGGTTAACAGTGCACAGGGTATACTGAAGGTGAGGAATACATGCATATCACAGTCTGACCACAAGGTTTTAAAGGTTAAAAGTAAAACAGGTCAAATAGACTCAGTTGGACACACAAGCTGGCAGAGACAGTGACAGATTCTGACTGGGTCCAGGTTGATTATTCAGCGTGACAGATGCACTCCCACTTAAACGCACATTCATGAACACACATACAAAGGTCTCCCTCTTTCTCACGCACTCACACAAGTAAAAGATGTGAATAGTTAAATTTGCCTCCTGGGGAGACTGCCACACAATTAGACAAGCATTTCTGAAAGCAGATTTATGTAAGAATTCACCGTGGAGCCAATACAGCAGAGAGAGAGAGAGAGAGAGAGAGAGAGGAAAACAGAGAGAGGAGAGGAAAAAAGGGCGGTGGATGAAGAGGGACTGGAACATCCTCTGTATAAAAATAGAACTGAAAAGTGAGGGTCAACTGCATCCATCTCTCCAACACCTCCTCCCATCCTTCTGTTTTTCAGTTTTCATGCATCTAATTTTTATCTTTTCAAAATTATCCTGACAGACTATTTCATTGCTTATATTTAGCTCCTTACCCTGCTTACACATTAAATCCAAATCTGTGCATGTCTCAGATACTCTGCCAGAGCTCCATTCAATGTCAATATTCCATGACACAGACTAAAAGAGATAGTTAAGGACATATATATATATATATATGTTTGAGGTATGCTTGAGGTTTGCTTTGTTTTACTCGATTTCTAGTTAGGCTGTGGTCAGATTCTGACTAAACCAGAAATGAATGCTGATTTAATATCCCTATCAGTTTTGTATTTTACATTTATTTTGAGCTTGAGAAAACAAGCTGTCAGTGCATCTAGAAAAATTAAGTCTCAAAAAATGGCTCAATAGTGTCCTTAGGAGCTTCATCGAAAGTTTATTGAAAGTTGTCTTCCATTCCATCGAATTGCTTTTTACAGAAAGCTACTGCTTAACCCTTTGCTATGGTTTCATTATTAGTCATGTGTGTTTCTCTCTACCTGAGCTGCTGGATGAGGTCCTCTCCTTCCTTGATGACATTGACAGTAACTTGCAGCGTGGTCTGTTGCTGCTGGCCGAAGCGTTTGATGAGATCTTGGACAGCCTCCACAGACTCTGCGTAAACGTCATCCAGCAATTCCTTCTGAAGCTCCTCAAGCCACGTCCACAGCTACAACAAAAATGTTGAAATATTGTATAAATTCATATATTTCAGTTACAGCACGGAGTGTTCTTAGACTTTGTTCATGTTTCTGTAAGTGTCATTCATATCTTATTTAGGTAGACTTGTGTGAAATTGAAAAATCTCTATTACGAAGCTGTGACAAATGATGTTTGACTTGCAACTAAGCCAACACTTGCACCTGTCTGTTTTCTCTCTCTTCTTTCTGTGACCACAAATTGTAGCTGCACCATTACATGTTAATATCCATTTCCTCTTTCTCTCACATTTATGAAAGCTGTTTCATGGTGGGCTACTGAGTTCCATTAATTAATTCCAATGAGTCTCTTACCAAACTTTATGGTCACAATTCAACCAACTGACCTCTGCTGACCTCCATTTAAAACTAATCCTAAATTTTATTTTATTTTTAAAGGCTGAGGATCAAAAATGTGCTCATTTCTGTGTAACTACCTGAAAGAAAACACAAAATGTATTTTCCATTTTATCTGATAATCATTTCCTTCTTGCTCAAAGAGCACTGTGAAAGCTCTCATCCACATAAACACACAGCCCACCATCCACTTCGGCATTACGTCATCCTCCCTACCTACCTCTTTGACGTGTGTGTGGAAGGCGACAGACATGTCCAGCAGAACTTTGCGCTGCTCCACACGGCGAACAAAGTCTTGGATTCGGTCTTCGAGCTGGTGGGCGGCCTGGTATATCTCCTCTGGGTCACACTCTCCTGTCTGGGCCAGCTGCTCAGCTGCCTCCAGGAGCTTGTCTGCATTCGTGTATGTGTTCTACATCGAGGCCGGAGGAACGAGAGAGATGGATTGGTCAAGGGAGACAATTCAAGCAAAAATGTATTTAACCTTGAAGATGAGCAGAGCGTGTGACAGCAAAGGCAGGGAGAAAACAGGATATGCAGAGGACACTGATAAAGCCAATGATAGTAGAGCTGCACAGAGATAACTAAAGCAAGAAAACACAGAGAAATATAGAAAGAGTGTGTGATGGTGAGAGAAAGAGGAAGAGAAAGATGCATAAAAAAATTCTTATATTAAAGCTGGGCTTTTAAAGGTTGATATTAATATCTTTGGTTTAAGACTGAGCAAACATTTCAGACAGGCATTTAATATCCAGCCTAAAGGGGAGCCTAAAGAACAAATCCCAGTATTTAAACTAAATGGCTTCGCAGTAAATTATATGGGAGAAATTTGTATTTTCTTACTACTTTTGCTGTTGTTGTTGGGTAAGGTGAAGCTAATTTGGATAATTTAATATTTGAGAAGTTTAGCATTTGACAGTGCATTACATTTCAACTTTTTTGTATCTAACATTGCTATTTGCACAGTAACTAGTAACTAAAAGCATCAAAGAAATACAGCAGAATGAAAATTAAAAATGTGGAATTATGGGATCATTTTAAAAGTTTTAAGCAGAAAAATAGGGGCTATGGCAAAAAGCGGCAAATCTTCTCTGTATATTGACATGGCAGTGTTTCATTAATAACTACGACCATTTTAAATTTTTTTTAGAGGAGTAAAGTCTCATATCCTCTTTCTAGTTATAATCTTATTGTCTGGTGTTGAAGTTGCTTTGCGTAAAACAACTTCACTCAACATTAAAACTGAACTTAAAAAATAGGTAAAACACAATATGATCCTAATTTGTACACCTGCATAAAAAAAGTTGTATCCATCTGATATTGTGGGATTACACAACATCAACAGATGACCCTGGTGGACAGTACAAGAGTCAGTAGAGAAGTGATCTACCTGTGCCACTTCCTCAAAGTCTTCATGCCGTTTCTGCAGAGCTCGGGCTCGGTGCAGGGACTTTCCAACTCCTGTGTGTTTGCTGAGAAAGGCCTCACCATGGTTTTCTATCCAGTCCAGCACCTGAGCAATGAGATCATAGGTCCAGAAAGTTAAGTACGTGCCTTAGAGTAAGAGGACACAAGGGGGCGCTCTAGGGTGGTAGTTAAGTCTTAAGTGCTGGTGAAAATTGTGTGAAAGAGTGCGAAAGAGAAGAGGATTGACCGATTATCAGTGTCTTTCAAGGTGGTGCACTGAGCCTTTCTGCTCATACTCTTCAGCCTGCTCCATGTCCTTCACAGCATTAATAGATAGAAACAGCATCTGCTTGGACATATGACCCAATTCAATTGCCATAGCAACTGTTGCCATGGCACCATTCTTAGGAAAGCCCAGGATTTTTTTTTAGGACAGTAAGCAATTGCATTATCATATTGGGCAGTTTGATAATACCATGCTCATTACAACTGCTTTCAGTCATTTATAATGCAGAGAGCATTTACATTTCAGGCATTTATCCAAGTTTCCTTCCACAGGAAGACATGATGGGTGCAGACGTAAGGTTCCAGCAACTTGCTCAAGGACATTTTGATAGGAAACATGGCTGCAACTGAGATCAAACCCTCTATTAAGAGTACAATCCTTCTACCCAGTAAGCTACCCTGCTATTTTCTGCTATTACTGTCTGACCCTCTTATGCTAGGCTGAAAAAATGAAATAAAATAAAAAATAAATATATAAATAATATGAAAAAAAAATGCTACAGTTTTATCCTTGAATTGGAACAAACCTGTTCATGCATATAAACAAAAACCTATAAGCAGAATGTTTGGTGGGTAAGTGTACCTGCTGGACGTCCTGCTGAAAGACGCAGAGCTGCAGACGTTGGTGCAGCCGCACTTTGCGGTGCTGCCAGATGTTTTCCAGCTGTCTCTGGTGGTGTAGCACCTCGTGGATGATGTCCAGGACGTGGTGCACCGCTTTTGAGTAGTTTGCTGATGCCGTCAATGAATCAGCACTGCCTGGGGTCAAAGGCCTCTGCAATTTATCCAACAGTGCTTTGCCATCTTGGCTCACCTGAAGAAAATTGATTGCACCCATTATTGACAGCTCCTACACTGACACAAATTAAAAAGAGAAATAATAACTGAAGGTATCACAAAGGGGGGATGAGAAACACAGAGTAGCTATATCTTGCACTGTGCAGTAATACTGTTAGCATTAATGCAGTCATTTAATTAAAATTACATTTGAAGTAGAGTTCAGCTTTACAGAACTGCAAAAGAGAAAGCTTTTTATTTTGCCTTTATGCTGTATTAAAATGCCTAAACTTCCTCTAATAAGCTTATTTCCCACTAATAGGCACAATTTACCACAGTGACTGTGTGAGTTAGCTTCTGATAACACAGAAAATATAACTGCAATTTTGAAACTTAAGTAACAATGTTATATGATATAGATGCAAATTCATTCAAGTTATCACATAAATAGGCATTGCTGCTGATCCTGATGAAAGAAACATGCATTCACTAATTTTTGCTTATTTTATACCTTCATAAGGATTAATTGTGAGCTTACCTCAGAGTAAGCAGCAGTGATGTGTTCATACAGGCCTTGGTGATGGTGAATGGCATCCTCAAGGTCTTGTAGCTCGGAGGGCAAATCCACCTCACCACATGCTTTACACCATGAGTCCACATTACTCATGTACTGCAGAGGGACAAAATGTATTCTTACATTTGTGCAAATTGATCCTCTGATGTAAAGTACTTGACATGAGACACATCATGAGATACTGGGGCTGTATAGATAGTTGTGCTCTCCGCGCAAGTCACATGTTAATCAGACATACGTTGGAGTGCATGAACTTGCCTGGGAGGCATTTTCTTTACTATTCCTGGACATAAAATGCAGGAATATCTTTGTGTGTTAATGAGCTCTCTTAAGACTATTTCAGAAGAATAATCTATGGCTGAATGTGCTGCTTATTGACCTGTGGCAACTTCTAAAAAGTATCTGTACCCACCTGCAGAAGGCAAGGCAAACAAAACAACTACTGAGTTTGCTCTCAAAAAGATAGCAAAAAGCTCAAGTGAAATCCATCTCATTAATGCCCTTGATAATGCCCTTGATCTCTCCCATGATAACTGGAATAAGATACAGTAGTGGAGCAAAGTTTTAAAACAAATATTCGGTGTATGAATGGAGGAGAAAAAAGCAGTGAAAACCTCAGGGGAAAAGGTTGTTCCTATTTCAGCTCTTAACCATGAAAGGCTGGCCTGGTGATGCCAATATTCCAGGTCAGAAAAGTCGTATCACCCATGCTCCCTTGTTGGGATTCTGTTTCTGTGCTTTTTCAGCCTATGAATCATTCCATAGTGGTCCAACTAATGAGCACAGACAGGAATAAACAGTAGGTAACAAATGCTTTACTTACATTGCGCATATAAATATGTTTATGCAAGGCACATGTGAGACCTTTATAGATTTAATGAAGCCATATGGGTATTTTACAACTAGGAGAGAGTATATGTGTGTCCATGTGCATACATTAAAAACACTGAAGGTGAAGACCTCAGTGAGGTTCACAGGGTTCCTCACGGGGATATTAAATCCAGTTCCGAAGAAGTCTAGCTTAGTTCAAAAACAATCTAGGAGGTAAGTGACTTTTATTTAATAGTAAGACTAAACTATAGATGAAATATTCCAGAGCAGTTAAGAATTATGCTTTTTTTTTCTCGATATTATGTGATATATAAATAATGAAAAGCATGACTCCTGCTTATCTCAGATTTTGTTCAGTGTTTCTTAGTATGAAATACATAGAAGACAGTTAGTTCCTGCAGTCAAATGAATAAAACTGTCTTATGGCTTTGATCTCCCGGAAGAATTTTTTGATGTTGTCAATGGCAAAAATGATGATGATGTAGCATTCCCTTAAAACTGCATATTATCTTTGCAGCACATTATCATGGTAGCAAAAATAAAGTCTTTGTCATGCATGGCTAGAAATTCTTGATTATATTCTTACATTTGCCAGCTCCTACTGGGAGATCCCAACAGGTATCCAGCATTTCTTCGGTAATTTTAAAAGGGAAAATGCCAAAGATTTGCTGATTTAAATTTTCAGTGAGGATGTATTGCACTTGTCTTTCTTAAATGTCAGTAAACTCAATATCACAGTTTATTAAAAAAAAAAAAAAAAAACAAACAAACAAAAAAAAAAAAAAACGCGCAGATAAAAACATGACTTCTCGGCTCTATAAACTAGTGAGAGACATTTCTCACATTTTATTCTGGCAGTTTATTTTTAATAATCTTTAGTTGCACTTAAATCTGTGTTGGTACATCCGTTTCCAACTCACCTGGTCACACTTCTGGTGGAAGCTAGCGGACATCTCCAGCAACGTGCTGCGTTCATCCAGTGCTGCAGCAAAGGCCTTCCACTCCTGCTCCAGCTGGCCTGAGATTTGCTTGATTTGCTGGGAGGCGTAATGGCCGGACTCCAGCAGCCGGTTACCAACTGACATGATGCGGTTGATATTTACGTACACATTCTGTGCAGGACACAGAGGAGAAGGGGATAAGAGTTAATTTTTAAAAAAGGGGATATGTAGAAATGGAAATGTCCGACAGATGAAGGAATGGGAGGAAAGGATGAAACTGAGCACTGTTTAAGTAAATCAGAGGGAGTGAGGCGAGGGGCTATCTGTGCGTCTGTTGCCATCATTTCTCATCCACACATAAACAACAGTTTCATAACAGTTATGTAAGGCTGGCTGTGGATAAAAGAATAGGATTACTGAATACCTGGTTGTGCTGATGCTAACACAGAAAACATGCAGTTCCAAACACCCAAACACAGTAGTAGAGGTTAACACTAAGTGCCCTATATGATAATAAAGTGGAGAGCAAGGACTTGATAATCCTTGAGGGCAAAAAAGCATTATGACAGTGTGAGTGTCTTACCATGCAATTCATAGCAAAGTGGTTGTGCTGGGTTTGCAGCTCTACAGCGTGGGGGTGGTTGTTGCCAATCTCTGTGTAGCCTGCCAGGAACAAACCCTTGTTGTGCATGATCCAGTCAAACATCTGAGGCATGGGGATGACAGACAAACAACCAGAGAAAACATAAAAAAAAAAAGTTAGTTGGCCTAATAAAAACAAATACACACAAGGTACAGGCGCACTTTCACACATCATTGCAAAAGGAGGTAAAAACAAACAGCTGCCACTTAACTTGTGGATGGACCAGAGTGTGTATGTTTGTGTAGTGTTGCAGTTTACTCATAGTTGTCATCCTCCCAGGCCAGAATACAGAGAGATGGACTGCTTCTGTAGTAGCCTCTCAGGCTCTTGTAGAGAACAACTTGTGGCCTATGGTGTCCTAGCAACAAGCTCCTACTACTGCAGTGTATCCAAGACTGCAGCTCTCGCTCCCATTGCTGCAACCTGCTATTTTATTCCACTCACTCAAACATGGATCTCTGAATTTCTCTCCCCATCTCCTTCTACTTTGTGCCGCAGCTGTCATTACCTGGGTGGAAATCAGACTAGGTAGCTGTGTATGTGCAGATGCAATACTCCACTTGAGTATGTGGTGGAGGGCGAAGCCACTTAGTTTTTATCTCCTGTTTTATTTGTGAAATTAAGTTGAAGCTGCTGTTGGAAGGGCAAATTAAAAAGGACATGAATTTAAACAGAGCATAAATCAATGCTTCTCTCTGGGTGTAATTATGTTTTTGATTCTATCAGCAGTTGTCTGCCCTGCAGCAATTGCCAGCTGTGGTATGGATTATCACTGTTTATACTGTGGAACACCCATGCTGCCTTCATGCACCGACCTTCTCTGCATCCTGCTCGAACAGACGGAGCTGGAAGCATTGGTCCAGCTGGAGCTTGCGGACATGCCATGCCTGGTGGAGGTGCTGCCGAGTTGAGTGCAGCTTGTCCAGCAGCTGGGTGATCCGGGGCACCAGGCCCTGGGTGTCAGCGTTGCAGACTCCACTGCCACTACTGCTGCTACCACCACTGCCGCTGCTGCCATTACGGTTGGAGAAAGACTCACTGCTCTGGATGCGCTGCAGCAACCTGGAGGTGGATTTAATATGGGGTTTGATTTCTGGTTTGTATTACTCATATCCGTGTTATGTTTTCTAAAAGAGGAAAGTTTTAAGTCCTCTTTGATGTGAAATATGTTAAATGAGATAGACTAACATCACATCAACAGAAGTAAGACAGAAAGTAAGACACAAATGTTCCATAATGATAATTTTACATTATATTTTTGTACTTAGTTTCATACATATGAGCAAAGTCTTTTATGTTTCTCCACATCTTCCTCAAACTGTTCCTTGATGTGACAAATAAAGTAAGCTTCACCTGAACGGAATTAACATTTAAATTTGAAGTTGACAGGAATTTCATGCAATTGGCTGCGCAAGAATAGCTTTTGAAGACTGTAGAACAGCAGTCAACATGTGAGGCACAAAAAGAGATAAGCTGAGAGAAAGAAGGAATAAGAAGCAGAAAAGGAAAACTTTGACCACAAGCTAGCCTCTGGCCTCTTATCTAGCCACCTTTAGTCACAATTTGACCAATAAACAGAAGCTTGAAGTGCTTGTTCACCTCTGTCCCTCAGTATCCAGCTCCTCTATCGGAGCTTTTATAACTTTCTTCTTCAGGGTGGCATGCTCTTCTATCATCCTTCTGGCTCCCTCCAAGTCTTGGGGAAAATCTTTCCTCGACACAGTTTCTTGCATCTCTTCCAGTCGGGCTAGCATCTGGGTGGCATGACCGGAGAACTCCTCGAACGCCACACGCACCTGCACACAGTAAAATTAATCTGACTATATTTCAGTAAGTCAGTCATTTCTTTTCTTCTCTAGGTATTTTTTTGCAGTGTCCTGTCTTGTCATCTGCTTGTTGACTATGGTTCTTTTTCTTCTGAATGTTACTTGGGATTTCAGGAATTTTAGGATATATATATACAGATCACGTACACAGCCTCAAATGGCTGAATGGGTGGGCAATCTGACCTCTATCCACTCCTCGTGGTTGTAGTCCAGACTGCCATCGAAATCCGCCGTCAGCTGGGAAGGGTCCACAACCTTTGTCAGACCCTCTAGCGACACCATGGTGGTCTAAAACAAGAGAGATAAAAGTAAAATGTTTCTGAGATGAAAAGGCAGAACATCCCAGTAGCTCACCAAGCAATGAGCACGACATCAGGGTTTAGAGCTGGCCTTTAAAACCAGTCAGTGGCCCTTTGGTGCATCTCTTCCCCTGTTTTTCTGTGTCCCTCACTTTCCTGTCTCTTGTCTGTTAGTGGCTAAAAGTAAAATATGCCTGAAAGAAAAAAAAACAACAACAAACAAACAAAGAAAAAACCCCAAAACAATAGAATTAAAGTAGATTTATGTTAATGTCATTTAGTTCAGAGCTAATTTCCCATCTTTCCCCATTCCTCCTTATGTGTTATGCTGTTTAAAATGTTTTTATTTAGAACAGATATGACCAACCCGTAGCTCCAAAATACTGGGAACAGAGACTTTTTTCAAATTACAGCAGGTTCAGAGATTCAGAGATATGATTTTTAGCAGACACCATGAAATTTATCACATAACACATCAATAACAGCATGTCAGCACATTTTATCTTCTTTCTCTCGATTAAATTCAGCACAGCTGCATTGCATTATAAAACTGCCGTGTTTTCTTCTGTTACTTGCAAAATGAAAGACCTTGGCACAGATTTGCTTCGATCTGGTTCTCCTTCCCTTTGCAGTGAAATGAAAATAAAAGTCCTTGCTTCACAACAACTGCATATTACAATATCAATTTCAGAGATCCAGGGAGGAAATGTCTCCCTGCTTGGTTTCAATGCCTCTGTGCTTCTGCTAAGCCACCTCCGCACAACACCCCCACACACATGTCCAGAGATGGATGGAGACAGAACGATCGCTAGATCGCTTTGTGTAGGCCAAACAATGCAGACACACTGTTGTCCTTGGGTAAAAAGCCACTGTGGCTCTTGCCAGGAGAAAATACTGACACTACGTTGTTCACTATTGTTGTTCAAGTTAATTGATTTGTGCTTTGTCAAGTTTGTTCAAGTAATATTTAGCAGTCAACTCTCATTGCCATGCCTCACTGCCCCTTTTCTTTATGCCTAAATTCGACAGGAAGGGCGCTAAGAGGAGAACGACAAGAAATCTACCCTCCACGTTTCATTTTTACAAAGCGAGCAGATAATTATTGATGCACATGCACAAACACATGCTTAGTGTTATTGTTGAAAATTTTGCACATGCGAACATGCAAACCCTTACAGGATGACAAATGCGTCATCCTGGCAATAGTCACATTTATGTAGGATGGAGATGAAAACTTACATTTTCAGAAATCATAAATATAAAATGAATACATACAGCATGTATGAGATCAGGTGGTGATAAGCAGGCATATATGCACTGTATTCAGTCAACGAAAGACAAGGTAGCCGATGATAATTGTAGCTAGCCCTATGACATCTGGTTATTAATAATGTGGCAACATCAAACAACTGTGTGTAAAAACCTGAGCATTTGGAGCAATTTCCACACCAGTGTGTTCACTCAACTAGCTGTAATAAGGCACCAAAGGGAAACAATTATAATACAGACAATTATATGATATAACAGTATATAACCTAACCTATAATCAAGCACACTTTGCACTACTGTGAATGAAAGGCTTATCGTTATCACAGTGATCTAGTTTCTCTAATGACAGATCAAACAGGAAGGTGGGAAATAGTTTTCGAGGCCTCATTTAACCCATGCTCTGAGATTTTCAAAGCAAGCACACCAATGTGCATTTTTCTTCCAGTTTATAACTATGAAATAGTCAGAATGTTAAAATCTGCCCGTTCTTCTGAATATATCCATAAATTAGCTGTGAGAATGCTCTCTAATGCTTGAATGACAGCATCACAAACACTTGGCCTTGTGATTTTGCTGTGTTTAGTTTTTTTTTTCTTGTTGAGTATGATGACATTTCTCCCATGGTAGACAGCTGGCGGTTGATGTATACATCCAAAGCCAGAAGGGGAGGAAAATAATGAAAAATGAGCAGTTAGGGGGCGGGTGAAGAGGGAGGCGGGTGCAGCAGTCGACATCACAGATCAGCTGATGGCAAATGGAGGGAAAATGATTTTCACCTTTTGTAACACAGCTTCAAATCGCGCAAGATATAAAAGGGCACAGATTTCTCTATATTTGTGGGATTTTAAAATGTACAACAGCATGCTGAATGTGCAGGGTCAAATATGATTTGATATTTGCTTTGACTGTATCAAGCATCAATGTGATCCACATTTTTTTTTCCTTTTTGCTCTGGCATTTCATTTTGTATCATTGTGCACATGTGGGCCCCCTCTATCTACAGGTTTAAAACCACGTCAACAACTTTTTTTGACCAAGTGGCAGCCACAGAGTAGATGAGCTTCACAATTGTAACGAATGCAGCACAGCATAGATGACCAGCAGGCTTCTGTTGTCTCACCTCGAATTCGAACTTGGAGCTGCCGAAGTTGGTCCTCTGCTTCTGCCAGAAGTTGTCTGGTTTAATGATGAGGGCGATGTGGATGCAGGACGGAAACGACTCCTGCAGGATCTTCAGCAGAGGCTTGATGCTGTCCCACTTGGAGCCACGCATATCAACGATGACTGTGAAGCCATGTTTACACACCTCCTCGCTGCGAATGGATGGGGATCGAGGTCAGCGAGAGTGGGAGGAATTAAAGAGAAGAGAGGAGGACGAGGAGGAGAGGAGGAGGGATGTGAGACAGGGAGGGAGGGGCGGAGAGAGATTGGAGAGTATAATCCAGTGAGAGAGAGAGGAGACAGATGACAGGCGTGGGAAAGGATGAGAGAGGGATGATGGAGTGGAAAGAGAGAGAAGAGGGTGATAGAAAGGAAAACAGAAAAAAATGATGAAGAGAAGGAAAAACAATCAGAAAGAGTGAGATGACGCATTTTCTATACTGTGGGAAGCCTGCGCAACAAACAACCTCCCACCCACCCACGCACCCACAGACACCCACACCCACACAGAAATCGGCGACGAATGACTCACAAACGTGTGCATAAAAAGACAAAGACAAATCAGCACATTTGTGCATCAGCTGCCTCAAGTCCCTGTGGTGTTCTCTACAGGCTGACATCATTATCACAGAACACACATCAACTACACTGACTCACCTGAAACTACAATCATTGCTATCACTTTGGCTTCATCCATTGAGTCTTTGCCACATGAAATTCTAATTCATAGCTTCTTGACCTTCTCCAATTAGACAGATACAATACGCCTCCATTCTCTTTGAACATCATCATAAATATTGTTTAGACATCTTTCTCTCACTGCATTTCCAAATGCTTCATCCTCTTCCAACCTTTCTCTCTGTCCGTAACAGCCTGTTACAGAAGCTGGCCAGTGTGCACCAGCGTGCAGATGCTGCCTTTCCCAAAAATAGAACACCTGGTCACCAAAAACCACACGGTTCAGAGATGAAGCGTGATGGCAGTGAGGACTGAAGGCTTACAGGACAATATGAAGTCAAAAGAAGGAGACTTAACCGGGAATTTACTGACATTTTAAACCATGCAGGGAGAATGTGATGACAGACTTAGAGGCGGATGAGAGTAGATAGAGAGAAGCTCGGTTGAGGGCAGAGAAGTGTGCAGATTAAAGAGAAATAACAGAGATGGAGAGGAGAGATGCTTTACCTGCGAGGTGAGGAGCAACTCGTCCACAGTAACTGCTGCTGCTGCACTGCCTCAGCTACTGCGACACTTTGTTTTGCTTTCACACACACACACACACACGCGCGCGCACTTGCTCGTTTGCTCCCTCACTCGCTCGCTCACACACACCTCCTCACACATGCGCACTGTCGCTGTCTGTTTTAATCCACCCTCCCTCCCTCCCTCTCCCTGCTTTCTCCCTCATCTTCCTTCCCTCATTTCTTTTTCTGTTATGCATCACCCTTTTAGCTGAGGCTTCCCTCTCCATCTCAGCATTTCACTATGCCTCTAAAAATGATTTTTTTTTTTTGGCAGCAAAGATGTTGCTGCAGCCTAGATGCTATTCTCTTTCTCTCTGGCCTCTCACATGTTCCTCTCAGCTCCCTCACGTGTTGGCTTAGAGAGGCTCATCCACTTGCTCTGGGTGCTCATACGTTTCAACACATTGCCTATCCTTCTCTTTGAAAATACAAGAACGCACACTTCACACAAATCACATCGCAGAGTAAATTTAAGGAATTGGTAACCTGGGGATGCCGGCAAGGTAGGCGATCAGTCTCCTCAGGTCATCCGTTCGTATTCTATCATGATTGCTGCGTGATGGAAACGTTAACACTGGACCACCGCGTCTGTCTCTGCCACCTGAAGTGATGCGTGCACACACACACACACACACAAAAAACACATGCATGCAGAGTGCTTCATTAGGAACATGACAGAAATTATTGGAGGGTATTTAAATTGCCTCGTGTCAAGTTGTAGTAAACCCACTTACACAAAATTTTCATATATTTCAATTCAGAATGTTGCATGAAACAGAGCAAATAGTAAATCAAATCAATCGTATGTGTCCTACCAACACCAATAATACACAGTAATAATACATACTTTCTACTTTGATATCTTTTATACTCCAGCCAGGTTCTTGCTTATTTAAAAGTATGTATGTAAACATACCCCATACATTAGAAAGTTTGCTAATCTAATAAATTAATTTTAGGTTAAATGTGAGCTGCCGAGCATGCTAAATTAAAAGCTGCTGGTGAGACATATAGCATAACATCTATTTGATTTACTATTCACTGTGCTGAAAGTCCATAGAGAATGTGCTCATAATAAGAAGCAGAGACTCAGAAATCATGACAGAGAATAATTAACATGAGGAATAATTTAGCTAAAATTCCCAAAGAATCTTCATCATTTGAAATACAACATTTAACAAGGAAACTACTGCATCTATGTTCAAGCGCACTGCAGGAAAAGTCAGAGAGTCTCCAATGACAAAAGATACATCAGCTGAGAAATGTCAACATCTGTACAAAGTTTTGCGCTAATCCATTGTGTAGATGTTAAGATAATCCATTTGGTACTTTTGACCTGCTGGTGGCAGTAAATTAAAGGTCAAAGGATTACCAAAGACAGCAGCATTCAACCTCCAGTGATCATGAATGTCTGTACAAACTGGAATAGCAAATAGCTACTGATATCTATAAGTTTGGCCTGAGCTGTGCTGCTAACGTGGTTAAACTGATACATACATTCAAATTTCAAAAGATTGGTTTAATCCAGACCGAGTGGCAAGCAACTAAGGCATTACCTACTGTATTGGTTTTTGAACTCCTGTTTTTAAATTCAGTTTGTAAATTGGCTGTAGCCATGTGGTATTTGTTTTTTTGTTTTTTAATTAGAAGAAACCATATTTGGAGTTGAAGGTGGAGCTTGGGGAGAGTGAGGACTGGCTCTGACATGCTCTGTACTGTATCCCAATTGCGTAGTACACTGTCAATCAGTAGCCACACCCGAATGCATACCCTGCTTTACAGTCTAATTTTCTCTAAATGGACTTGAAACTAGAGACTGGAGCCATAAACTCATTAAGAAAATGTTTACTGAGGCAATAAATCAAGTACAGTACCTTTTTTACACAGACTTATTTACAACCTGTCTTCTTTTGATTTCTTTTTACAGTGGAGGTGGAGGTTTAAGGCTCTTCAACATTGGCTTTATTTTACGGCTCTAGCACCTATGTCTATGTCCTAGAATACACAGGAATTGTTCCTGTTTACTTTAATTTTGCATTGTGTGCATTTTTTGCACATTTGACCTTTTGCTTGTTTACAATATTACTGTCTTCTAATGCCTCATGGCATAATAGGGTAGCAGCATGGTGACATAGTTGTTAGTGCTGGTGCGCTACAAAAAGAATGTTGCGGTTCAGTTATGCGGTTTCCGGGTCTGGGGCCTTTCTGTGCAGAGTTTGGATGTTCTCCCTGTGCTTGCTGGGGTTTCCTCCCATCATCCAAAAACATCATGTTTGGGTTAACTGGTGACTCTAAAGTGTCTGTAGGCCTGAGTGTGCGTGTGAGTGGTTGTTGGTCTCTGTCTGTCTCTGTGTTTTGGCCTTGTGATGGACTGGTGACCTGTCCCGGGTACACCCCACCCTATGCCAATGTGAGCTGGGATTAGCTCCAGCAACCCCTGCAACCCAGAAACGGATAAAAAGCAGTAAAAGATGGATGAATGAATAATACAATAACAATAATAATGATAATGACAATAACTCAGACCAGTTGCAGTAGCACAGAGCTACTTTACTCACGTGGGAACTTGTAAACACAGGCTGACTGCGCTCAGGCCTCAAATTAGTGAGTTCAGTTGGGTTGCTGCGTGCCCGTAGGCTCAACCCAGTTGCACAGAAGAGAAAATCAAACGCTCACGTGGCAAGCAGAGAAACATGAGTGCAGACGAACATGGCCGATTTATTAAGGGGCCAGATCTGGGATAATAAGCTTAGCTCATTTAGCCTCCTTTTCACCGGCCGTTCCTCCTCTACCTCCCTCCCTCCTTCATTTCAAAGCCAATTATTCCAACAGCAACTACTAAGGGATGCAGCAGCTGACAGTAAGTCATCTCCATGTTAACGCCGCTCAGTCTCTCCTTTTCTCTCAATTTCTATCTGTTTGTCTGAGTCATTGTCCTCATCATTGTGTTTCTGCTTGTGACCTTTGCTTCACGCGCAAAGAAACCCGAAAGGAGTCAGAATATGGAGTGCACACACACATGCACGTTTTACACTTTGTTACATTTGGTCCTGCTGCAATTTTTGCTATATGCGGGTTTTTCCAATGCATCTGCCTGCACATGAATACATGTAATGATAGCACACTTTTTCTCTCTCTCTCACTCACACACACAGACACACACACACGTACAAACTGAATAATGTGTTTTTGTGTGTTGTACAAATAATCCTGCTGGATGTTCTTGGCAGTCCATATCTCCAGCTCGGCCTCCTGCGAGTTTTCCCTGGCACGACTCAAGCATGTGTGTGTGCAGAAGTGTCAGTTTGTGTGTATCGGAATGGAGCAAAGACACAGGCAGCTGTAGCTCTCTATTCTGATACTGACAAACCAATGGATGTCTTTTTGAGTTTCATGTGGTGACTATGTGTACATTAATGAGTGTATAGAAGCACATAGGATTAAATGTCTGGGTCTCAAAGTCACCCCTTGAGTTTTTGCAGGCAGTTTAAGGGTTAGGGACTTATTATTTTTGAATATAGGTGCATGTGTGTGCGTGCGCACAAGAGAGAGAGAGCAAGACACAGAGAGAGAGAAAGACTCTGCATTTAAATTTGTGAATGTGCACACTGGAGGTTATATGTCTGTGTAAACTAAGGGCTGTACTTCATGTTTCATTAGCCTTGTCTGCCATGATCAGACAGCCAGGGTTGGCTGGTTGGGTTGGGTTGGTGATACCACACACACACACACACACACACACACACACACACACACACACTCTTACCTGACAAAAAGGCAACTTTTTCCTTGAGGATGGGGAGCACCTCCATTGCTCTCATCTCCTCATTTCTCCGGAAACCTGGATGAAGAGAAACAATGGAAAGAGAGGAAAAGACACCACTCAGATTAAAATGAAGAGGGGGAGAAAAAAAAACAAAACAAAACAATTTTTTTGGAATCTGAGATCTGCAACTTTTAAACGCATGGGATTGAGTCCCATTTCAGATTGCTTGCATCATGAGGAAAAAGTCTCTCCCACACACAGTCACTCACTCTCACTCACACACATACGAGCTCAGAGAGGAAGCACAGGCTGTGGTTGGACAGTAATGGTAAGACAAAGAGAGGCCAAATTCTGGGAAAGTTCAGAGGAAACAAAGAACTGTTGTAGCTATTTAGAGCCCATTAACTGCAGTTCAATCTTATCACCATAAAATACTGAAGATATTAAGAGGATTCCCACATCTTGAATAGCTGAATGCTCAGATCTATCCGTATGTGCTGAATAGAGAGTTAATGAGACCACCTCTGTGAGACTTTACCTAGGCACATCAGTGTTTTGAGATGCATGCCGACATTAGCAAACTAGCATAAAAACATTTACCACGTTAATCGTCAACAGTTGTTATAGATTGAATGGAAATGCAGCGGTTTCAGTGGTAATAAAACAACACTGGGCAATTTAAGGTTTCAGGGTACATCAAAGTTATTGAAGTTAATCTTGATGTGACCGTGCACGTCTGCACCAGATATCATTGCTGTCTATCCAATAGTTCATGAGACGTATTCCATAAAGCCACAAATGTCTTGGGACCAGCAAGGTGATTGTTTAGGACAAATGTCTGTACAGAATGGAAAACCATGGACTGACCGAACAAATAATTTAGGAATAACATCAGCTTCTATTCAATACATTTTCTTGTCAATGGCTAAATCCATGACAGAAATTGAGACATCTCAGCTTAGAAAATTTCCCTCCACTTACTATACAAGCTGCATTCAGAAGATTTTCTAAATAGTACTATTAGACTATTACGCCAACAAACTGTCAGCTGGGGAAATTAGTATAAATGAAGTTACTTTATCCATTTAAATGCATTTAAACTTCTTTTTCATGACATTTTCCTGAAAATCAAAGGTCTACTACGACGTGCACATATTCACGAATGAATCACACAATAGCGGCTTAAACTCCAGTTGCTTTATAAAAGGTTTAATCACCACTGGCTCTCTAATAACTGTAGCTTATTCTTTGGAACAGTCTCTTGATATAACAAGACTGATGTGTTTTTCATATTGGTTTATCTGGAATAAAGTGAAGACGTTGACAGTAGGCCTGAGAATTCATTCAAAAAAATAGGAAAAATGGAAAAGAAAGCCACAGCAACAGTCTGAACTATAAACTACTGGCCTATAAATGTCAAACTGGATCTCAGGGGTGTGGTAATGCCAAAGATGCCCCCCAGGTGCTGTTCATATTCTGTCTGAACTGAATGGATGAGTATCTGGAGATATTCAATCAGTGAAAACTTGTTCAAACAGCTCCTAAGTATAGACACACAATTCCCTCAAGTGATTAAAGTCACATCTAAGATTCAACACACATGCAGGTGGACAGAATGGCCCCAGATTTTGTCCTCCAGACAAGGCAGAGGTCTGATTTCTGTGAGTGATGACCCAGACGAGTCACGCATTGGGTAAGTGTCACAGGTGTCTTTCTTTTCTTTCACTGTCAGTCTTTCATGTTTCTTCATAGTCCATTCTTCCTGAACATCACATGCCACATTCACAAATGACAGATGTGAGCTTTTCATCTTATTTTATGCCTTCATAAGAAATAACCAGTGGAGACAGCGTAAATTCAGAATGGGAAGTGGAAGGAAATGCAGTATTTGAGCCCATGTGGTCTGTGCCCTGAGCACATGGACACTAGTTTGCCCTGTGAGATGAGTTTCTCGCCGAAGTGTATTGGATCAGTGTACATCACAAACACCCTGGCTGATGCATGCAATACAGCATCGGGGGGGGGGGGACATGACGTTATGTAATTGCTTCCTCCCTCTACATTAAAAGTCTACAGTGTCTTACAGAGAGAGCTGAGAAACACACACACAGAAACTGCATTTATTACATAACAGTACAATAAGTACAATGTGAAAAGGGAGGAGTAACCTCTCTGTCGGCCTTTTACTATTGTTATGATGCCAAAAGCGAACACACACAAACACACACTCATACAACCCTCTCAGGCACTCCGAGTGAATTGTTCTCCAATCTCTGTTAACAATGTGCTGCTGTATTTATGACTGTATGCAAATGAGATGCTAATTCTCTTCTGGTCAAGAATAAGGCCTCTCTATTTTTACTCTTCTTTTATTATTGACGAGTCAGCCAATTACAGATTGCTGAATTGTTTGGTGATCAGATGGTGAAAATAGCAAAAAATGTGCAATAACAGTCCTCACCAAGAGAAGTTGTGATGGACAATGTGTTTGATATGTTATTTTCATTCAAATTAAATAGTTTTCCTGACCAACCATTCAAAGTGCAAAGGGGGTACATTTATATTTACACAAAGGGAGGAAATATAACAGGTCTTCATATCTGAGTTTATATATTATCAGACTTTAAGATTAAACAAACTAATTGGGAATATAGCATTAGATTTTAATGAATTGCGATGAAAATGTTTATAAAACATTTTACAGACAATGTGATGAAATGCAACAAATAGCAGATTGATTGATGGCCTGAAACTTCATGAACAACTTAATTATTTCTACAGGCACTAATGAGTAAATAATAATTTCCATATATTTTCATGATTAAATGTAGACAGTGAAAAAATTTGCATCACAAATTTCAAGCTGACCAAAATGCCATTTTCAGGTAACTTGTTTTTGTCAAACTAACAGCATAAAACCTACAAATATGTATCTTTGCATCATAAAAAGAGAAAAAATCAAATCCTGATATCTGGTAAGTTGGAGCTGGATAAAATACAGCAAAGATATCTGAAATTGTTTTTCACTAAGAAAAGTTTTGGTGGTTTTTCCCTGCCACACAGGCTGCAAAAATTTCTGGCTCACCGCATCACCATTTCCATATTGACCTCAGTTGATAGGTCAATATGGCAGAGAGTGTCTATACAGTAGCTGTGTATTTCAGATACTATTTAGCAGAAAAAGAAAACCAAAGAATCCCACACACTGTCTTGAATTGAACTCAGTTCTTTAGAAAGAAAAATATTTTTTTGTGAAAAGAAAAATTTGAACATTAGTAGTATTACTACTAATAGTTGTCTGAGGAGTGCATGTGTTGTAGGTGAAGTTGAGCATGTACACAGTCAGCATCTTTTAGACCAATTCATCTTCTGAAGACAGGGACATCTTTGATGTTGCTTGAAAACTTGCGGCCTGATTGGCTGGCTGCCATTGAGCAGGGGAATAATCAAAAGGTCAATGAAATACCTAATGTTGACAAGATGACAGGCAGAAAACTGTGTGCATGCCTGAAGGGGAGGAGAGAAAGCTCACAGTGAGCACCTTGTAGCACGTTGTGAATTTGCTTCTGTACAGCTAAATTTAACGGCTGCTTGATTAGGATCTGCCCAGATACACATGCTCTTCTGTAAACCCAAAAATACACACAGACTTCCAACTGTAAATCAGTCCCTCCTTGCAAACACCTGCTTTTTCCTTTAGATGAGCCAGTTTAAACTAAACTGGTGTCAGGGTTTTAGATTTTCTTTTCTACTAAACACAAAAGTGGTAACCACCCAACCGCATCACTTCCCTGTACTCTGCTGTGCACAGGGACTGGAGAAAGTGGCACAGCAGCTAAATATAGAGTGTCCAGGTCACACCCACCCAAACACGCACGCACGAACACACACACGCCAACGCAAACACACACACACGCACATCTGTAGGGGGCAAAAAATATAAATTGTAAATAATAAAAAATTGGTCAAGGAAAAGAGCAAGCCCAAAAAATTTATCTAATCATGACATGTCAAGAAGGGGACAGTAAAGAGCGGGGGAGGGAGCTCGACCAAGAGTGTGGAAAAGGAAGGCACAGAGTGTGAAATGGCAGGTAGACAGTCACACACAGCGAAGGAAAGACAAAGATGGTAATGATGGAAGAAACGATCTATCACAGTCAAACGTGTTGCTCATTTCATCCCCTCTCCTCTCACTCTACTTTGTCTGAGTGCGAGGAGTTTCATATTATTGTTTAGCCCCTTCAGTGAAAGGTGAATTGAGTTTTGCAAAAATATATCTTTGTCTAAAGAGACAGGGAATTAGATGGAAGAGTGGAAATTTGAATTTAAGTGAAAAATTAAATGACCTCATGGTGGAGCTAGAATCGCAATACATTCACCAGCACACACTCAATATTGTACCTGTCAGTTGGATAAGGGTGGAGCCAGCTTGGGCAAAGTGCCACGTGTGATTGGTTGCCCAGCAAGTCATGCTTCATAACCCTTCCATAAGTTAAATAAAAAATAAAAAAAGAATCCATAAATTGCTGTGGATTTGGCTTCGTTAACTGATGTTAGCGCAAGACACTGCTACCGTCAGCTGACGGGTCGATGTGCTGAAGGGATCCCAGTCCATTGTGGGCACAGTTGCAGCAGCTGAAGCTAATCCTGGGATTCCTGAGGGGAGATATTCCAATCCAGCAGACAACCAAAACCACCCATTTTAGTCCAGTCTACACGTCCATATGGAAAAGCTGGTGCAAACATTTCCAAGCGCAAACAGAACTATCAGTGCAAACTACTTCAGTGTCCCTTTGCACACTGTGTGGATGTGAACTTCACATTAGTCATTAAGTGAGCTGCTAATCTGCCTGTCTTTTGTAAAGGCAGGTTCCTGAGAGGTAATCCTCAATGTGTAGGAGGGGTAACAATGATAATATGCCTGCACTGCATTTATGTGGACTGAGAAGCTGCTTAGCATTAGGACACTGCAGATTGATGGGGAAAAAAACCCTTACAGTGCAGCAGAGGCTTATATATAAAATCAAACATACATCAGAATCTTACAGTCCTTGCTATCACCACTCAGTGGCCAACTGTATTACACTGTAGAGTCTACACATCTGCATGTGCAAGGAAGAATTGGTCAAAATTAAAGGGCACACACGAGAAACTACAGAGACAGAAAACAAAATCCTGAGCTGCCGTGGCAGCTTGTGATTTTTTTAACCACAAGATCACAACTTCATTGACTTCTAATGATTAAGGCTTAATAGTCTCACTATTAAGTGACAAAAAATGGTGCTCACTTTTGTTTGAAAGCCTGTTATCCTGAGAAAACAAAGTATTGCTGTTATCATGTGAAAATATCAAATACTGCTCCCTCATGATTAAGATTAAGACACACCTCATTAACAAAATACAGCTTGACTGGACCATTTAAGCTGCTTAAGTAACTATCTAAACTTCAATCTACACAACTGATAATGACAGAGTCACCAGAGTTTATTATAATTAATTCTCAGCTGCAATTTAAGGCAGTGTATCAGAGAGAAAAAAACATCACAGCTGATGGTGTTTTTATCATAATGATGATGAAAATTACTGTCACTGTCAACGCTTTCTGAAAGGTGGATTCTTTATCTCTTAATACAGTAAATAGTATATGTTATTGTAAAGGATAATAGTGCAGCAAATACTAGAAAGAAGCTTCATGTTTCAGGAGGAGACTGTGATTCTCTGATGTGTTAAAGTTGTGTTGCTGACACATTGGAGAGCTTTACCGTATCTTTACGATACAGTGACATGGACAAAACATGGTAAGTAGGTAGCTAACCAATGTGAACCTATCAATGTTTTCAAAGTAAATTAATGTTTTGGATTCACTCTGTTTGCCCTGCTTCAAGAAATGTTATGGAACAATGATAAAGTGGTTAAATATGCAACTTAATTACAATCTTTGTGAAGTTATAATCAATACGCCTTTAGAAACAGCTGAGGAGATGTTACCTAGTTGATGATGTCGAGATTTTGGAGTCCAAAGAAACCAATGTCCATTGCCAGGGTCTAAATTCCCAGGAATAATTTTCTCTCTGAAAGCTGAGATGAGCGGTATTTTCCAGGAACCTCTTCCATCCAATACGACAAAAAGGCACCATTAACTAGATCAATCTTTCCTAAACCGAAGTCAGTCACAACATTTCCTGGGTCACTGGTCCTGTATGAGATGAGCAATGCTGAAAGACAGCAACACTGTTGCATCCATCAGTGAGGAGGGGGAAAGGGATGAGAAGGATATGCCAGAAATGTTCATCATCCTGTGTGTGTGTGTGTGTGTGTGTGTGAAAATATGTCAACACTTCGCACACACCTCAGAAGCTTTATGCTTGTAGGGGCCTCCCACGGGTCAAGTGGGCATTAGACAGGCTAATACAACAAAGCAATTTACTCAACAAAAACACTACAAGTCTCCCCCAGAGAAATTGTGACAAATACCTCAGGGCGGGTGGTGGGAGTAGGTTCATTCTGCTTAGAAAAGAGAGAAAATGCAACAGCTGCCTGGACCCAGACAGATGGGCTGGGTAGTGGTGGGGCGGGCGATCAGTCAGAGCAGGGAGGGGACAAGATGCCGACATACCACAAAAAGAGCACTGCACACATTCACAGCTTCGTCCTCATCTGATGAAAGAGTACTTACATGCAGCCATAATCTTATAATGGTTCAATTTGCAACTGACTTAGTTGCACAGCTCCATAGCCAGCTGTTACGGGTCAAGAGAAACCAGAACTGTGCACATGTGCGCATCCCTGCATAGCTGTGGACTACCCACATTCCCAGCGTGCCTTGCATTACTTGCTGAGGGATGTGCGGCAAAGTCAGGAATTCCTTGGGGGGAGTGGACAGGAATAGGGCGTCCATGACCTGGACCCCTGAACTACATCGTGATCACTGATGCTCTAAGAGCCCTGGCTGGAAAAACCTAGAGACCAGCCAGTGATGTTGTGTCTGTCTGCATGCTTAGTTTATACATGAATACTACAGTGTTTTCCTGTGGGAATGTGGAATGGAATTAATTCAATTTTAATGTTTTACATTGATTAACTGAAGTATGAACAGTTTTATATTTCCTCTGGTGTAAATGCCAGTTTAGTGGCATTGCATACTTTACATACTTACATAAATACTTTAATGTAAAAAAAAAAACAAAAACATAAAAAATAGTCATAAGTTGCATTCAACATGTTAAAATCTTAAATTGGCCTCTCGTGTGGCAAGAAATGACCTTGCGAAACACATCAAGCTTTCCACTTGGCACATATGCAGTTTACAAAGAAATGGTGGAAAGTTTACAACTCAACTGCATAGTAATTGTTGAAACAATGGATCCTTGATTTCAGACCGAAGTACATTGGGGTCACTCTTTTCAAAAAGCAGGTTTATTATTTCTTTGGCAGCAACTGTCAATATATCAGTATAAACTGTGCCAGGCATTTTATCAGGTGTATTTAGCTGGACAGTTTAGCAAATATTAACCTGATTTATAGATTTACTGTTCATATTTCCATCTAACCTACAAAGGATTTGATGAACATGCTTTCACCAGGCAAAAGTTGGCATCCTAATCAGTTGTTAATCTCTATGGAAGGAATGGAAATTAAGAAGCTGTGTCCCTCTTGATTTCAGTGTAGAGCTTGTGGAGTAAACATGAATGATAAATATCAGGGCACATCCAGTTTCAGTCTAAAACAGCCCTGTTTAACTGCTTATCTTATGTGTAAGAAAGACAGCTGAGATTGACGTTAATCATATGTAAGAACTATGCTTTTGTTTTTGTTTACTTAATCTGTACTAGACAAAATAATGCAGCATGAAGTGTTTCTTGGTGTTGTAACTACAGATGAGTTTCTATCTTCAGCAGTAAAGCAGTTAGCTGGACAATCAAACACTTGTGGCTCATATAAAAGTGAAAAACACTGATAAACCCTTTTTACACTTTTGCTCTAGAGGTTTTGCTGTTTAATTCTTTTACTCCTCCTCAAAGCACATCATTACAATATATGCTAAAATACAACAGTTGTGACGTTATTGCTGTATAATCTCTCTTCAAATTTGGAGTTTAGCTGTCCTTCAATGCCAAACTGGGTTTTAAAGACTGTAATCCCATTTCATATTACCAGTTAACTACCTTACACACTAGACATATTTAGCTAGTAGTAGTTGCAGGTATTTATTAGATCCAATGCTAAGACATGTGTTGCCTTTGTCTGCAACCTAAGTGACTCTTCCCAATCACAACCAGTGTCCTTGGTCAGAGAGCTCAAACACTGTTCTGTCAGTTCTGAGTTTGAAGAGACTGAATTGACAGCAGCTCTAAGAAACCTGCATAATACAATGTACAGAGTAATACAGAGTTTTGGGGTTTAAGTGAAAAATAATTACTTTTACCTCTTCCTGTGTTTGAAATATGCTGAGGATGGTGGGAGGGCAGCATGGCATATTGGTCATTGTTTTTTATTATGCCTACTTCTCTATCTCGCTCTCTTGCCAATGCAACAATTCATCAGCCTGGCTCCTCTGTTTGACACTTTCCATTTGCTTTTTTCATATCATGAACTTTCCTCTTCTTGTTTCTCTATGTTAAAGTTGCAATTTGTATATGTGGTGTCATTTTTCCAAAGGCAGCAACACTGTCTCATCCATGTCGTCCTGTCTGAGCTGCCATGAGCTAACTTCACATCTGACTGGGAGATACGATCATGCTACCCTAACCCTAACCCTTCCTAACAAGGCAGCTCTAACTGGCTCCTGCAGAGCCCAACTGGACAACACAAAAGTGCTGAGGGCTGAGTCAATCGGGTGTCGTGATCAGACACAGCTGTGGCACTCTAACAATGCACCAACTGTGGGTACAGCTGGCATTGGCTATGCCGCTGTACTCAAACAGACAAGTAGGTAACTAGTTAACAAAAAAAGAACATATAATTACAGGCAATGTATGCCTGTACATTTAGCTGCCATTTGGACCAATTCATTATCAATTTGGGACACTACAACTCTCCAATATTAGTAGTTGAGACAATGGCAGGCAGCGTGGCACCAATGAAGTTGTTGAGTAAAATCTTTCCCACGACTGGAACAACACCTCGGGCCATGGTTTGACCCATGAGACAGCATGGACTAAAGAGTGCAACTTTCAAGATAGACATTTTTGCACTTTCTTCATGCTGTATTAAAGAAACAAGCCTTGTAAATGAAAAGAGGGAATTATATCTACACACATCAAGTCGATAGCATAAGAACAACGCGGCCTGGGTGTTTGTTTACAGTCCAATGACTTTCCATGTCCCTCCATTTTCCTCCTTCTTTTTGTGTCCCCAAATCTGGGATTCGACCTGCGAGTGAGAGCGAGAGAGAGAGAGAGAGAGCGCAAGCACCATCTTTCCTTTCTCTCCGCCTCTTTCTGTTCTCTCTGTCCTTCCAGACCTCTAATAGCAGGGTAGGCTAACCGAGCGAGAAGCAGGCCAGGGTTACCCCAGCGACCCAAACACAGCAGGGGAGGAGGGGAGATGGAGGAGGAAAAAAAAAAACAGAGAGAAAAGAGGGCTTGTTAATGGTGCCGAGAGTTAATTTGCCCGGGTCTTTTAATGCCACCTGATGAAAATCTGACAAAACGTGACGATGGCTCGAAGAAACACAGTTATTAACAAGTTTCACAAATCAACATTTTAAACTAGAACAGCGAGTAAAGACACTACTTTTCTTTTACACATCCAACTTGTCACTCACTGATATTCAGCTCAACTCATGTTGAACTCTGCTCCAAACCTTTTTTCTGCCTCAGCTACTCAGCAATCTGCACCAATACGCCATCTGGAGGAGAAGCAGACACTGATTCTCAGCCTGCAGAATGAAACAGATTACTGACGATTTACACAGATTCAACAAGGGAGACAGAGAGATGGTTGGAAAAAAAATCCAGGCACAGTAATCAATTGGACCGACCCACAACACTTGCACCTCGCAAGGCACTTTACAGCACATCTGTCAAGGTCCAAAGGCATTAACATTATTGCAAAACTGCACTGCCCTGTTCGCCACCCAGTCAGACCAGTGGTTGACGAAGCAACAGATGGAGAGGCCCAGTCTCCCACACCATCTCCCGCAGCACACAGAGCTTAAGGGTAACGCCGCCTTGACAGCTTCATACAGACAAGCCAAACAGTATCAATGAAGCCAAGTATTGTCTTGATATAAATGCATTTGTGCCGTTTCCATCGCCTTTTTCTGTGGGGGGCGCTTGAGCTGTCTCTATCAAGGCCCCTGGGGCTTAGGAGCAACCTGCCAACTCTTTGGCCTCCTTAGTACCAAGTGTTTGAGGGTTTTGATTTTTCAAAGCCTAATACTGCTAATACTTAAAGATATTAAATGTCAAGTTTGTGTGCCTTTCGTTTTCATAATCCATACAATATTAAAACGTCCCAGTGACGCACAGGGGAGTAATAA
This sequence comes from Echeneis naucrates, assembly GCF_900963305.1. Classification (NCBI taxonomy): domain Eukaryota; kingdom Metazoa; phylum Chordata; class Actinopteri; order Carangiformes; family Echeneidae; genus Echeneis; species Echeneis naucrates. Next base: position 14,494,001 of record NC_042521.1, read on the forward strand.
TTTTACACATCTAAGTGGTCTCTTTGTCACATCAAATAAGAGCTCACATGACAAAAAGCCCCCAAATGTTATTATATCATACTCTTATGCTTGGCCATTGCTGTGACAGTAAAGAGGAAGAACAAGCCCGACTAGGAGGAAAGGAAACAACAGACATGCCATTTTAGGTTATTTCAGGAAATATCGAATCTCAATTTCAAATGATAACGAACAGAGGGCCGGAGGAAATAGAGGGAAGAGGAATGAAAGCACCAGATGTCGTCCATCTTGGCTCATCATGAAGAGACTTCTGTTGCTACAGAGATGGGCCCAAGCACAGGTAGCCAATCATGGCTCAGAGAAACATGGTTTCTGGTGGCAGAGAAAAAAGAGGGACCAGGCAAAGAGGAATGATTGTGACGATGGGGGGATATGGGGTGGGTAGTGGTGACAATGACCTGTCTTTGTCATTGGGAACACTGAAATATTAATCGTGTGTGAGACACTCTTATTTCCTCCATTAATAAAACAGATCCCCCTCTCCCAACATCACTACACAACAAACCAAATCAGACATTAAAATACAAAAACTGCAGTACTGTGTGTGTGTGTGTTTTACCTGCTATCTGACTTGATACATCTGCTTTTGGCTCTTTAGGGAGGGATCCATCTGTGAACACACACACACAAAAAAATATTCAAAAATTTTAATCTTGCTTTATGTTCTGAATTGACTGATCAACAAACATTAACAAATAAGCAATTTTATGGCCAATCTTATCTAACTAAAATCCCCTTACAAAGTTGTACTGATGGCTGTTGAATTTAGCTCAAACCCAGAGTTTACATTTAGAAGCCTGATCTTCTGACTGTCTGTCTGTGTTGATTGCTGCCATAATGTTGCCTCAAAAGGATGCTGCTGCTGAATTGACATAGTGAACGCACCTAAGGTTTACCTTGCTCACCATTTTAGTTTCGCATATTAGCATGTCAACAAGCGGCACTCAAAACAAACAACACCCTGCTAAGGCCAAAGGGAAGGTCATTAGTTTCGAAGGTGGTTGGTGGTGATTAAACACATAGCTCATCCTGAGGCATTGCCATGTGCCCTGTGCCATACGTGATCAAAAAAGGGAAAGTGTTATATCAAGAACTTAGGGAGGAGGGTGCTGTTTGTCAAGGGCAAACAGAGCTGCAGCTTTCAGAATAAGGTTTTTGCATTAGCTCAAGCCTGATGGAAAACTCCAACATTAGCTTCGTCAGTAAAGCGAAAAACCAAAGTACTAAAATTGTCTTAGTTTCAGGAAACACTTTATGGTAAGAACGGTCTTCATTTTCAGACATCTTAAGCACACCTAATGCCAGCGGTGAGAGACACAAAGTGGACGCTTGTCTTCACCATGTTCTCTTTAATTTTTTACTTATTCAAGCAGGGTACCTCAGTTTGACATTTTTCCAACTTGTTCTGTTTACGCTGGGCCAGTACATGCAGGAGTCATCTTCTCATCACTCCATAACTCATGACCAAGGCCCACTGCTCTCTTAGCCGGCACAACAATCAGCCCATTGATACAGCAGCCTATAGCCTGTGACTGAGAAGCTGCTGCTATGACTGAGGTTAGCATGCAGTCAGTGTCATGTGCCATCAACATGTAAACAGCCTGGACGCTCAGCTGGTTGACTAAGTGGCACATGTTCTCTCTGTCCCTCTCCTTCTCTGACTCAGACTAACTCCTTCCTCTTTGACCTCACATAGACTTGCACTATTGTCTGACTTTATAGTGAAGGACATCGGGGTAATGGCTGAGACTCACAATCACGTTTATAGCTGTAGTCACACCTAGAGGAGTAAAGTTTTTATTAGTGACCTACTCTTTCAGTTTGAGTTGACTCTGTCAGAGAATTAGATCCCCTCACTCGCTGGCTACACAAAATGATCCACCTAACTGTGTGTTTCAGTCAGATCAACGAGTGAGCCCTGGACCCTGGGATTGGAGTTGCTTTAATGAAATGACACCTTGGACTAGCCACAAAGAAAGAACAAGAATCTCATTTACCATCAAATGCTGCTTCATTCTGCTGCACCAGAGCAATAGCGGACATGCAGAAGAAAGTCAAGTCGCTACCATGGTGGCCTGTTCCAAGAAACATCTTTGTACATATGTATAACATTTGATCAACCATTAAGTCGGAATTTCTAGTTTGTTTTTTCATTTAACACGTACACACACACACTGTTGAAGCAGGTTAATTTCCTGTGTGCATGAACACTGCCTTAGGCTGACAAGTCTCATTGTCATTTGTCAAAATTTTTAGGCACGTCCACATCATTAGGTAGGTAAGTGAATGTTTCCAGAAAAGATTCGAGATTATAGAAGCTTTTTATTTGGAATCACACTGATATAATACACAACAGTAGGGCTGAGTAGAGTCCCTAAAGGTAGATTCCTGTTTGTCTGCAGAGGACAAAGGTTAAAAACCCTTAACAAGAAAGTATCTGTCTGGTTGAAAAGCCCTTGAGCCAAAAACAGAACTGTGTAGTTTCATGTTTAACAGCCCATGACCCTTGACCTTAGGTCAATAAAGATGTATAACATTAAATCAAACAGCTTTTTCATTTGTTTATTTATCAGCTGATCCAGTCTTTATGATATAACAGTTGTCTGCATGACAGCTGGTTCCTCTATGTAGTGGACTTTCTCACCACACAGCTGCAAGTCAGCAACATTTTGCTGGTTTCCCTTTATGAATGTATGGAAGCACAGCACCTACATAACTGCACATGAGCAAACTTGCTGGCAACAACTGCAAGTGCCACAGGGGCTCAAAATCACAAGAAAAAGCTCTCATGCACAGACATGGCATGGGAAAGTAGAGTTGAGCTTCAGTGAAGAGAGGCACAATGACCTCAAGGGAATTTTCTCTAAAGCTGTGTACCTGGGACAAACTTCACGGAGAATGAATGAGATGAAGAGGAAAGCAGGAAAAAAAAAGGAAGCAAGAAAGGGAGACCAAACACCCGCATACTTCACATATTTGCAATGCCAAAGATGTCCACTTAAGCCACACTGTGCAACAGCATCATACCACACTACAGTAGTGGTTGCCCACATCTTATCAAAACCTAAACACTGTGACTTGTAGCTGAGCTTGGAATCAAACATGCATAGACAAAAGGAAGGACACAATTTACGGTAGACACAACTGTAAGAGACACAAATATGCACGCAGTCTAATAGAAGCTTTTCTTCTGAGATGGGGCCTGTCAGAGCAGTGGGTTAATCCAACCACACACAGACATACATACACACTGAGCCAACTTTGTTGCAGACCATAGTAGGATAAACCCACAGCTACGTCAGCCGAGCTATTTGGATAAAGTTAAACAGATCACACACACATACATACAGATCTCACAGACACTGAGGAAATGACAAAGGAAAAAAAAAAAAAGAAAAGAAATTCAACAGGACCAATCCCATTAAACATTCAAACTCCCCTCTGTCCGAAACACTCAGAAACTGTGGACTCACCTCAGCTACTTTGAACACAGCCCATACTGTATCCTGAACTCCCTCTCCACAGACCATTCTCTCCTGTCCCGACACACACAGTTTCTGTGTACGAGCACGCCGTTAACACAAGACCACCCTTTCTGTGGGCCCCTGCCTTCCCCTTCTCGGCAGGCACACTCATCGTTTGACTCATACACAAATAGGAAAGACCCCCTTTCATTTAGAAATACCTATTGTCTGGCTCACACTGACTGAAGTGAGGTGTGAGGCTCAAAAACAATGAGCTATAAGCTCCTGTCAAAGTTGTCTTAGAGAGCGAGGCAGCACACACACACACACACACACACACACACACACACACACACACACACACACACACACACACACACACACACACACACACACACACACACACACACACACACACACACACACACACACACACACACACACACACACACCTGAAGGAGTAAGCAAACATTTAAATGTTAAGGGCCATGAACAACACATTTACAATATATTACCTCAGTGATTAGCCAGCTCTGTGGATTTGTGTTGCTTGGCTCACAGTTGTTGTTGGAGAGTAAAACTTGTAGGATTCACGGTGTCAAGTGGTGGTGGAAGGTAATACAAAAGTGTTTTAATGAAAGAGTTGTGTGTTTTTGTTATCTTGCTCTCCGTTTCTCCGTTTTGACCCAAATGCTCATTGCTGTGGTATTTTTGCACTAAACTTCCCAGAGAGAGTGCCTCTTAGTTAAATAGTGTGATCGTTACTGTGACGTTGCTGTCTGTGGATTTCTGTAGAGCTCCTGCAGTTGGTGCTTCTTCTTTGTTAGTTCAGCCATGGTGGTCATCACAGCTCTGCCAGCCTTTGGTATGGGTAAAGACAAAGTCCCTTTCAGATTCTCACTCTGATCTTGAAAGCCTGCTGCACTGATTTAACTTTGCACTCCGGCAACATATTCAAACTCACCACAGACAGTTTAACAAGTGAAACTGATGTGGCGGAACCAGATATCGGAATTTTTATGCTTTTTTTGTCAAAACCTGCAACACTCACTCTATGCTTTTGTTTTGCCCTGCAGCACCTGCTGAGCTTGATTTTGTCAAAAAACAAACAAAGAGAAACTAATGGTTAAGAAAGGCTTCACTTTATGCAAATATCATCTGACAGAGTTGAGAATCTGCCAGATGAGAGCTGGTCACTTGTATCTAGATTTCAGTATTAACACAAGCACAGTCTGATGTGCTCCTCTGTACAACGTGTCTGTATCAACTTAGCAAGACATAAAAAAGAGCGAGGATGGCACTCAGCAGAGCGTATACTTCTGCCAGCCAAGGCCAAACAGTCCTGCACATGAGTAAGTTTATCGTTGCATGTTGAATGAATGAGTCTGTGGTTCACATTCAGTTTCGTCCAATAGAAATGGGTTATTGACTGAATCTACACCAAAATGTGATACATGTCATGATCATAAATACGTATTTTCTTGTTTTGTTTTTCTACATCAAGATTAAAACACCATGCACAATACTGTGAAAAGCAAAATACAATCTCAACTATTTTCTGCATTAATGGCGTCAATGTCACGTTGTCCACCGTTTTGAATGCCAGAGCTGCTTGTGTTTCGGGACCTTGTGAGAGATGTAACGTTGTCAGCATTGTCTTCCAAGTCCAGTTTGGGGCATCCCTAAATCTTGGTTTTGTGTGTACCTGGAGTAAATCAAACTAACCAGATTTGCACAACAAATACACAAAATGGCAACACTTATATGGTATGTGAAATAAAGAAAATCAGGGACTCACCTTGATCTAACCTCAACCTCTTGTGGTTAAAGCCTTTACTTTAGAATTGTTCATTTCAATGTTAACACAAGCTTCTTGACTTCACACAATGCTTGTATCTAGTGAATTGAATTCTTCAGAGATCTAATACCTACCTACCAACCCAGTTCTTCTTCATTCCACACAAAGTTGAAACTTCAAATACCTGGGCACCCAAGTACTGATACAAACAACCCACTGAATAAAAACTGTCTAGGATACATTTATAGCCAAAACTAAACTGAGAGGAGACAGAATATACAAGGAGTAGCACTGTTAATTCATTGAACCACTGCTTTTCAGTCCTGATGCTCAAGGTGGACATTTTACTTTCAAACCATGTTGTTATCTGCTCTTTCCCCGGTGTCCCTGCAGCGAAGATAAAAACCTCTGACTGTACTACAGTAAATACGAGCAATAAAGGACCATTGCTCTAAACTGTTCATTTCCTGAGGACTTTGGGGACCTGTAGCATTTGCTTTAACATGCAAAAGGCCACTGACTGTAATGTTCACAGTGGATCAATTCCTCTCTCACCAATCCTTAGCAGGAGAGAAACAAGGAGTGAAAACTAGTCAGAGGAAGAGACAGACAGAGAGAGAAAGCGAGCGAGATGGGGAGGGCAACAGTGAGATAGCAGTTTTGAATGCACTGGAGACTCAGAGAAAAAGGAGTACAATGGTCTTTCAGGACTTGTCCTACTTTGGTTCACTTTTTCTCTCTGTCTCTTTCTGCTCTCAAAATAGGAGCAGAGACCATTCTGGCAAATCTTGCATGTGGATCCTAATCAGTTGCAAGCCAATTCAATTCTTTCACTGACCATTTTCATTAACCAGGAGAAATTCTGTTAGCACAGCTTGACACATCCACACTCTTCATTAGCTTTCCAAGGTCTTACTCGCTTATCTTTATATTTCACAGCTCCTGCTGTCCTCTCTCCCTCACCTGTGGTGAATAGACTTCCTTATATCACCCTAACAGTACAATAAAATCATTCATTCTCTCCTGAGGCCTGTTTATGTCCTCTTGCAAGAAAGCATAAAGAAAATGGTTATCTGCACGTCAGTTCATGGCCACTTGCAACCTGTGCCTCCCACTCTCCCTCCAACCTACATCCTGTCTTATCCTTTATCTCCATCTTGCCTCCATTTTCCTCTTTGCCCCCTCGACTCTTTTTCCTCTCACCTTCCAGTTTGTTTTATCACGGCAGCAGTGGGGCAGCAAATTTTCCCTGAGCTCACACCAATTAGCTATCACACCGGAGAAATTACTGAACAAGAGCACAGCAGGTGAGAGGAAAAAAGTGGGACATGCTCCTTTTTATAAACACACGAGTGGCGAGAGGTTTGCATATGCACAATCGTGTTTGTGCGTGTGTGTGTACAGTATGTCAATTTCCTTTGCTGCGAAGAGGATTTAAACAAGCTCTTTCATTAACACATCCGACAACCTAATATTTCAGTTCCCTTGCTAATGCAGTAATAGACTACATTGGAATTCTAAAACTTATATCCAACAAGGTAAAACTCTTAAAATGCCATACTTTCTCTCCTAATCACCTGAAACTGACTCTAAATATTTTGTTCTGCTTGAACTAATTCACATGTATTCTGATCGCAGTTTATTTTACAGCATCAGCTTTTTTGTGTAGGCAGTTTGTTTTTTCTTTTTTTTTTTTTTTAAGCAGGCTGGAGCTGCACTGCAGGTAAAATGCAGTATTGCGATCTACTCAATGGCCCATATCAGGATCACCAGCTGTGGCTGTTAGCATTCATCCACTGACTTTTTGTCTTATCTAGTCCAAAGATGACCTGTGTGTCTGTTTAGTAAGAGTGGCAATGGCTCGCTGACATCACGGGCCAGTGCCTCCCTGGTTTACATAGGCCTGCTGGTAAAGATTTTATGCATGTCAGACGTGGTAGCTGTGGTTACTATTGTGACAGACTCAAAAACCAACTTTTTGTGATGCAGAGTAAAACATGCACAGAAAGATGTCTGCATTCTGTATTTTTTGTCCCAGAATAAAATGTCTGATTTCGGCACCTACCCAAATCACTATGTCTACATGTGTGGTCGGCTTTGTAGTTCTTGTTCCTGAATAAAATCAGTGTTCAGCCATATTTAAACTGCAATTTATTTACTATGGTTGTCTGTCCAGAATTTAGGGAAAAATCTAGGTGAGTAGATTAATACCACTCTCATATCGGCCCACTGAAAATTAGACTAAAGGCAAGAGACCGCCAAGTTTAAAAACGCCAACCTGTGCTTTCAAGTTTAATGAATCAGTGCCTCCAACTGAGAAATTATGAAGTTATCAAATTCAGGTTTTCTATTGATTTTGAGAAAAAGTCAGGTTCACTGGCTGAAGCTTCATATGTGAAGATAAGGCATGAGATCAAACTGCACAACTAACATTCAACATTACATTTATATTGAATAAATATATTTACCAAGGCAACTCCTGGGAAAATAATAATAATTATTGCTTATTAAAACAATTTATAATTTCAGTAATTACCAAGGAAATTAGATTGCAGCCTTTTTCCTGCTTTTTTTTTTTTATACTATATATTCCTGTTAATTCCTATCCCTCTGGGGTCCAACTGTTGGTTGGGGGGGGAAAGACATTTGAGAAAGTGTAATGGAATTCTTTTCATTGTTTACAAGTTAACAAAAAATATTTATTTTGTTGTATTGGTGAAAAAATTACTTGACAAATTGACAAGTAGTATTCTGTGTGTGTGTGTGTGTGTGTTTGTGTGTGCATTTGCACAGACCTATCACAAATCCAGCCACTTACTTCCCTCTCCCCACCTCCACGCCTACATATAAAAACACACACTGAGTAATCCCAGAGAATAAACACCAGATTAGGTCAACATGTGTAATCCAATGAACTCTCACCTCTAACATACCTAAAGCTGCTCGAGTTGACAACATCAAATCAACACAGACACCAGCGCACACACACAAAAAGGGTCAGAGACTTTGCCTCTGTCACATTGCTATGCTCTTAAACACACCTCCTATATCTTCCTGTTTAAGTGAGCAGATTTGTTGTTAAAACAGTTCTTGGCCAGTCTGCTTCCCCACACATTCCACACCCTCTCTGAGAGGATCTACAATCTGCTCACAATGTTATTCATACCAAGCGGACTTTCTGGTGTCCCAACACTGGAGATATTTATAGATTTCTAGAGCTTTTTGCCAGCAACATGTGCATCTATGGCATTCCTATTAAATACTAGTCTGCAATAGCTTCACTGCAGAACAATAAGGAGCATAGGGCCAATGTTATTCATCAGCCTTTTCAAATCAAATCCTCCATGGTAAACTGTTTCAGGTCACTCTTCACATTGCCATGTAAGGCACATCCAGAGAAAGACAAAACTTGTTTACAAGCATCTGACTAACAGGGAAGTGAGCTTCGTTCCCTGAGAAATGCAATCCACTGGTTTTTGTTCTGGTTTCGGGGTTGAATTACTGTGGTATGCCTAAAAGTTCACACTGACATCATACATGCTTTGAGCTACTAACAACTCCAGCGTTCCCATTCATTTCACTTCACTTCTGACGGCTTCGCTCACCGTATTCTGATTGAAAAATTACAGTGTTTTGTCTAGCCAGGCATCTGCGGGCTCAGTTTTCCGACCATTTCTTCTGTGGACCCCAGTCTATGAGGTCAAAACATTTCCCCTCTTTTTCTGTTACCATGGTAGTCCCCCAAAATCATTAATCTGCATCAGTAATGTCTCCATTTGCATTTATAACCATATATCATCTGCATGTACATGCTGCATAATCATTTTGCAGCTAATTCCACTGGTCTGTGTTTATAGGTGCCTTATCAGTTTACAAGAGCTCATAAAGTGCCTTCATCGCCTCTGTGGGATTGATTCCAACCACTAAACCTACTATTACTACCATACAGCCAACATTAGATGTCTACCTCTTGGCTCACCTTGTGACATTAATTATACAGCACATTAACAACGAACAAACCAAAGTATGCAAATGGAGACTTTTCACACCAGAAGATGTTATTGTTACGCCAAAGTAAACCTAGCCCAGATGACCGGCCCTTACAAGCCTGCCATATGAGACACAGAAAAGCAGTAAAGGCCTTGAGCAAGAGGATGTATTGTGCCAGCTTGGCGTCAGGTTTACTGCTGAATTGTCCAACCCAGTTTTTTCCCTGAGAAAGTTAAAACTGCTGTAATCACTTTTTAGCATCTTTGAGCTCATTGTCTTGATTTTCTGACATACAGCTAAACAGTTTTGGTTCTCTCTCATAACAATGCTCTTGGCAGCACAAGGCAACTATTTAGAGTGAAAAATCCTCTCAAACTCAACTCATTTTGGAGGATGTAGTGTGTGGCGCTGTTGAGCTGTATTGCATTCTGCTGAGGTGTTCTGACAGTCGGTAACATAAATTTTGGGGCTCCAAATATCATTATCAGTCTCCTTGATATCTAATATTTCTTATGGGAAGTAGCCCTAAAAAAAGATATCAATTGTCCCATAGAACTAATATCTAAAGGAGGACGTCTTTTGGTATCCTTTTTCAATATTTTATGGGGCGCTTTAATTTTTACTTCCCAGCTGGTCTGAGATTTGGAGCTTTCATGCCTGTGCTGTGACTGTTTGTTGTCTATGATTACTTCAGAAAACAGTGCCCCTTTTAGACTAGAACGAGCTTTGCTAGTGGGCAGAGTCTTAGTCACATGATGTGGAATAACAATTGGTATTCCACATAGTGATTTGTCAAACATAACCTTGAATGTTTTCTTTCCATTCTGGCACAAACACCCATTTTGTATCAAATGTGTCACAGACTGTGTGTGCTAATCCTGATCTGAAGTGTCCTTCCTCTCGGCAGCTCTGTGTCTACATGCTAATGATTTACCAGAAAACTTTGATCGCGCTGCCATGGTCTCCAAGAAGTTATAACTCAAACAATCCTGCCATGCAGACTGACCTCACAGCATATTGAAAGGGTTTGGGATTGTCTGATAGCTGTAATCTGCCTTTAAATTTTAATGTACCTGCACCTGTTACCAGGGACGTGGAAGATTGTGTGTTTACACAAGTACTCATGGGAAAATTAGAGCAATTTAAATTATTTACTGTTTTCGAACCAGCTGATATTTTCAACATTTTTCTGCAATTTTCCCTGCAAATATGAGATTTTGACAGAAAGCGGTTGTTATCCAGGCCATAATAAGTCAGCAGATGACTGTCAGTCACATTATTCTCTTTATCTCCAAAACAAACCATTTCATATGTTGATGCAATCCCCTTAAATTTACATCCTTATCCACATATATAGATGGAATGTTTTTGCCTGTGCCACTAATGGATTCTGGTCTTCTGGTTGCTGGTCTTGTTACCATGTGTCCGATGTTTTCTTTGTGCTTCATTTTAAGGGATGAATGCCTTTCTAAATGCAAAATCACATTTTTAATACCACAATAAAAGGAAAAGACCAAGTAGAAGGGATGTTTTTCATCCCCATATTTTAGCTTAATCCCAGCCTTTTCCACAAAGCTTTTTACCAAGCCATCCGTTCACTCATGATTGAAGCTGTCCAGCCCAGCTAAATAAAAGGTTAAAATACCATAATCAAAATCTTTCCTTCAAACTGGCTTCCATTTGCTATATTCATTTCCTTCATTTACACAACAGCACAGTAACTAAGGTGTGTGTGAGTGCGTGTGTGTGTGTGTGTGGTGGTGGTGGTGGTGGTGGTGGTGTTGGGAGGGGAGGGGAGGGAAGGGGGGGGGGGGGACAGTACAGATACATTATGTGTGCATGAGTAAAAATGGCCACTGGCTCTGTGGAAGCAAGAATGACTGTGGTACACCATGACCTTAACAACATAACGAGAAGGAGAAGACAAGATGGAGAGGAAAGAGATGGGGTCAGTGAGAACGGACAAATCGGGCACAGTTTGAATGTAAGCACGTGTGAAAAGCAATATAGACAGAACAGCAGCTGTGTATCACAAAGCCCCTTGTAAAAGGCATCACATGATCTCAGTCTGAGTGTCGAGGAGCATTTATCTCCATTACTCAGCCTGGGCTTCTAAAAAAATGTTTTTCCAATGCCAAGTTCCAAGTTCTGCTGTCTTAGGAGCATTTTCTGCTAAATTCTGCTCATTTTTACCTGACAAGTAACAAATTTATTAGAGAAATCAGTTTGGTCCTCAATCCGTCCCTTTGCTATGGCTAGGTGTATTCTTCCATTCAGGACAGGGATGGTCCCAATAGTCAGTTTGGGGCTGGATCCAAGATGGTAAACATCCAAAAGCTATGGGCAAACCAAACTCCTGATATCTCATCAACACTAGTATTAAAAACAAACATGGCAGTCCAGTCTAAATGCCCCAAAGCCACCGGGGGGAGGGCAAAGACCGAGTGCTAATAAATGACAAAGAGAAGTAATTTAGCACAGTATAAGCATTGTTACGCTCAGTTTTGGTTCGTGTCAGTGTGAAGGTTGTCTTGTAATTGGTCACTAAATCACAATTAAAATTACCAGTTGGATAAAGAATGTTGTTATGCTGTAATACAGCATTGACTGAAATTAAAAATGTCTCCTCAGAGCGAACACAAAACAGAGACGAGGGATTCACCCTAAATTAAATGCTACTGAACTTCATCCCCATCTGTGGGGAAGGTTGCAAAATTAGTATTGCTGTGGCAGTTATTTAATTTGTTTTGTTGGTGTTTTCTCACATTTTTAGTAGATGTGCTATTTCACAGATACTGGTGCTCTGCAGCTAATTTTGACCACTGAAACTCTCACAGGCCCTCCTGCTTCTTGGAGGTACATCAGAAATGCTTTTAAGTCAAAGGGGGTTTAGCAATTTCAGCGTTTGTTTTAAAAAACATGTTTCATACTCCTTTCGTTTGCTGTTTCTGTGATTACTGCTTTTGAGCAACATGTCAAGTGCAAAGTAAGAACAATAATCTGTGTTTTCAAGACAGCCACAGAATAAAGTCACTACAAGCCCAGCCTCCATTCATTCATTTCTATTGATCTACGATGCACCAGTGCCGGGTTTACTTCCATCCCATAGACACAGGACAATAAAAGAAACCTGCTTTGTGTAGCAGTAGGCTTCAGCCTCTGCTCTGCGTCTGACTTGGCAGCTTTAAGCCTGGAGGAAACCTTTACTGAGGGACCTCAATCAGTCTCCATCTCCTGGATCAATATCCATTAGTCTCAGAGTGTGTGTGTGTGTTTAGACATCATCCTGGGTGAATGGGCCTGAGTCATAAATGCAAACTCTGGATCAGATTTCTCCTTCACTCCTGCTCATCTGGTTCACTCTCTTTCCTCTGCAAACAAATGCACACACTGATGCTCATTCAAACATGCAGAGCAACCTTATGAACGACATGTTGTTACCTCTAGACATTCATTCAGGGGGTCTGGCAGGGCTTTTTCTTTTGTGAATAACTCCATAAACTACCAACAAGCAATAACTATATGAAATTAACACTGCATCCTTTTATTAGTCATCAGTGCAGCCAAAGATATGTTTGGTGTGAAATTGCTTGATGATTGACAACATGCCACAACAGAACGTCCCATTTCAGAGCTCTGAGGCCTAGGTAATAATTCGAGTCAGGGAGACAGAGGAGACAGGCAGGGAAGAGGCTTATTTTTGTTTAATTTTTAACGAGTTGTCATTTAGTCATTTAGCATCTGGATGGAAAGGCTTGACACGATGCAACAAGAGTGAGGGGAGGGGGTAAAACAGTAGTCTTGTAGATATGGTCAGAGAAGGAGACAGAGAGGGGAAAGGAACAAAAAGAGTGAGGACATAAGGAAAAACAAAGAGACCAAACACCAAAGGATGGAAAAAGAAATGAGGATGGAGCTGAAGATGGGGGGGGGGGGGGGGGGGGGGTATGGGGGCGTAGCCTGTGGCCACACACTAAAACCTGTGCATGTCAGAACAGGATTCCTAGATCTACGAAGAGGAAGTTCATGATGAAAACAAAGAAGAGGGGAGTCTGAACATAACACTCAAGCCTCCCAACAAACCTAGTGTACAAAGCTTGTAGTAGGCTAACTATACTTAGGCCTAAATCGGTTGCACTACTGGTTTCACTCCTGAGATGACTGAGTCAGGACAAGTAATTGAACACAGATGCTTCACTTGTTTTTGAGTTCATGAAACTAGTGATAATATACAGAATGAGCCAGACAACCTGCACCAGACTGCTCCTAAAAGCATTTCTATAGTAGCTATAGTTTGTTTAGAAAAAATAAAAAAAAAAAAAAAAAGACAACAAACTTGCGCTCTGCAACAAAATCAAAATTTCAAATCCCTGTTTGGCAGAATCCTATCTCATATTTACAGTAAATATCTGTCATCATTATCTCATACAGTAGGTGGTCTTGTCGATCAGTCAAGTTGTGCTCAGTGAGATCTGCACATCACCAACTGTGCTAGGAGCCGTCTGTGGGGGGCCAGGGTATCTCATAAAAAGCACAATCAGTAACACACTATTCAGTTGCCAGTCCATTAGATATAGCTTTAGGCCTGGTTCAACAGTGTGTGCCGCTTGGGCAGAAACGCATGGTAGATGTCAGGTTTAGGTTGACATAAGATTGCTGTCAACATCAGAAAATGTTGATAATAATTGAATGGAGTCAGGGCCATCCTTGTGACAGATGACAATGCCTCAAGAAAACATTGGCTTGAAATTTAAATTATATCTCTTTGTTAAAATATTCTTGGGATTCAACAGTGCCAGTAGCAGTTAGTGGCATGAAATGTTCATTCACGAAGCTTCAAGTGTGTTTTTGTCATCTACAAACACAGATTTGTTTTCATTGTATCCAAGATTTCTTTTTTGTCAAATCAGCCATGGCAGCCCCACCACTGCTAGAAAAATGTAATGCAATAAAAACTAATTATCTGTGTCATCATTTCTCTCGAACAAACAAATAAATTTAGTTTTATTTCATTTGCTGTAATGGTGAATAAAGAGATATTTCTATACTACAAACTAAAACTGCAGCAGATGGGCTTATGTAATAAGCAAAGAAGACATAGGTTTTTTTAATTATACAACACATTAGCAACATATCTGATTAACAATGAAGCAGAATGGCTGCAGCTGTGCAGCATCAACAAAACACACAAAGTGAAGTTGAGTTACAGGATGTCTCTCGCTTCTCTCCCTAAGAGGAAGCAATCAGATCAGCTCAATACGAATGCTGAACTTCACTCTGTGGTTTATTATTGCGCTACACACAAAACTACAGGAGCCAGAAGCTGGATGTCAATACTCTGCATTCCGTTCCTTGTTTACACATTTCTAAATGTACTTTAAAATTTCAAGTCTACCACAATAAACAGTGTACTAGAAGAGACCGTAATTTGGATTTAAGAACAGTGGGCACTTTACTTCTCTGTCATGCCACTTTATATTTTTACTACATATGCACTTATCACCAAGAAACACTACACAAGCAGCTTTTGGTTCAAGGAGAAACTTGTGTTTAAATACATATAAACAGTAATTCAAACAAGCAGCCAAAGCAAGTGGAGTAGCCATGACATCAGGCACTGGATCTATTTCACTGCCTGCAGTCAGTGAACAGAGCTAGGGAGGGATTTGGTATAACCAAGTGCAGCCCACAGGCTTGCCAGCTTTCTCATGTCAAAGACCCACAAGTAGACAAACCTTTGTCAACTGGATAAGAATTTCAATAGCTGCATCTCAGAAAACCCAATTTCAAAATTCAATTATTGACACCAACTACACACATTATAATACAGTACAATGATTGAAGACATGAAAATAGATATCTAATAAGCCATCTTTACACTTGTCTGCATGTACAAAATGAAAACGTTGTTTTATATTCCCGCAAACCCTGAAATCTTTGTATGGACCTCTGGATCTCACAGTTTATGAGCCATTGTTGAGAAATCACTACAGGCCCGTGTTGGGACTTCAAGTCACAGTCCTTGCTGACAAATTAGCCTACTTAGCTAATGTTAGCCATCTGAACAAGCATCTGGACAGCAACAGAATCAGTAACTTGCTTATGAGTAAACCGGTGTCACTGACTTTTAGGAGTTAAACTAAATCCAAGAGAGCGCAATCGTGATATTTTTTTTTTTTTTTTTTTTTTGAAAGCAGCCTTTTGGCCTTGATAGCTATGTTACACGGCTAGCTTATCCTGCACAGTGCACACCCAGGTTATGTGTGCCACGCCATGTATTGTTTACATAGCTTGCACGCTCGTGCAATTTCTTTGACCGAGTTAACGGAACAGTGACGTTAAAAAGATAACACACACGACATATGAGTGTGTATGTAGCACGGCAAAGAGTTGTTGAGATGCACGCCAGCTTTGTCGTGTCACTGGCAAGCTAGTAACGCTAAACTAGCTAGCATTTGTTAGCAGACAGGATTCCCAAAATCTGATTCAGGATTCACTAGCTCACAGGCTAGCATGAGGATGCTAATGTTGGATGTAGTTAGTTAAGACACACATCCATTATCGGACAGCTCCGACCAGCTTCTTTGCTGGCTCCCACAAATACCCAATATTGGACCCGTTGGATTTAGACAAATAGGCATCACTAGTGTGCCTCTCTGCAACTGCATTGATCACAATGACATGATGACAAAACGGGGTTAGGATCCAATTGTTGTAGATGGCTGTAGGTATACAGAAAACACACACTTCGGGATCCCATGTTTTTCCTAGCTCCTGGTCTCAACAGACACTTCAAATTCCAGTTTTGACAACAGAAAGTGGTGTGATAGAGTTTAATCAACGAACAGGCAGAACTAATTTCGGAGAGGGGAGAGCTAACCAATTTCTGACACATCGCAGAGACGCGTCCGAACGTGGAACCACGATAATTAGCGCTCCAGCTAACGTTGCTTTGCTACACAGTCTGGATGGGCTAACTCGTGTAGTTAAGACAAATGCGCCGAGAAAAAGCAATTTTCACACATTCCCACAACTGTGCCAATTGCTGCTATGTGTGCCACACTTCGTTTATGACAGCCGTTATGCAATTAATTGTTAAAAGTCTCCATTAGCCCTTGAAGTCTGAGCCCCCAGATAGACTGTACGGACAGGAACAATGTCCCTCACGTAGCTGGACCGAAGGGAGTCCAACCTCTCCCACTCTTTTTAGGGCTTACCGGTCTTCAAAAACGGCGGTATGTCGCTAGCTTCCTTGGTCGTCTCCTCCGCTCCTTCTCCGGAGCTCATGGCTGCCTCAAGACGGACCTGGAGCTCAGTATCTCCCGAGTAAATCCCCCCAAAAATCGACAAAAAGATGGCACCAACAAATCACTCCGGTCCTGACAAAAGCGTCATGAAAGACACACGGACGGCTACGGCGACTCGTAACTGCTAGCAGTGCCATCTGCAGACCTCCATCTTGGGGTAACGTAATTGGAAACGATCAGCCGGGGGAACCGGGTTCCTCCTCGGAGTGGAGCCGAGGGGAGAGTCGCTGTAGCGCGGAGGAGGGGGACGGGAGGGGCCGGGTCGCCCCGTATGCTTTCGGAAATGAGCAGACCGTGGGTCATCAAGGCACGACGGCGGTCATTGTGTGTGAGAGAGAGGGATTGTGTTTCTGTGTGTGTCCGACTTACAGAGACACGGGGATAATAACAAGGAACATAAAAGCTGTCAGTTGTGATAACGAAGTGAATGACAAGCTTATAGGCCATGTGTAACTTGAGCTGGCTGCCTCTGCCACTCACACTGTCGGAAATAGACCAGGGTTTTTTTGTTGTTTGTTTGTTTTTTGTCTTTCTTTCTTTCTTTTTTTTTTTTTTTTTTGGGGGGGGGGGGGGTCTGAGAGACTGTGATTCACCCATTGTTAATTGTTTGTGTCGTGTTTCCATAAAAAAAAGTAGGTGGATGGGAGTTAGTCATACTCAAAGAGGAGTAGTGAGAGTGGTACCGACCACACCGAGGAGGTGAGCTGAGCTGGAGCACTGAGGCCATCTGCTGGTTCAGGGTGCTCGGTCCGCCTCCAGTTAAAAATCCAAACACAGCATACTGTACTGTGTCTTTGTTGATCAGGGACACTCTTCTGCAGCTTTTATTTACAGCTCTCGGTCTGCTCCAACACCTACCTTCCAGCTTTTCGTTAGTTTGAGACGGTCTTTGGTCTGCATTATTAGTGTTTTTATTCCCAATTTTATGTTTAATCACCTCTCTCTCCGCTTACTGTCAGAACACTTTGCTGATTGTGGTAAACACTTTTTCACAACAATTGTGATTATATTAATACTATGTTAGAGAAACCACCCTCCAGCTTAATTTAAAAGCTACCCAGCCTTCTGAAGGCTCAAATAGTCAATCCCTTTGGAGACCTGAAATCTTCAGTAAATTACATAAATAAACAAAACATGATGAATATATACTCTAATCAGCCCATGTAAATATGATGTGTAATAGAACACCAGAACTGTGAAATAATCATGAACAATATATTAAAAAAAAACTTTTCTCAAATATTCAAAACTTTAGCTTTAAAATAGCAGTCATCAAAGGACAGTTGAATGCTATCTCACTGATAAATGAACCCATTTCCTGCTACATTTCTGTATCCTATGTGTGTGTGTATAGTAGTATAGTATATATATATATATATATATATACAGTCAGGGCAGAGATGACTCATATATCTCTCTTGCTGCATTCAGACCAATCACAATAATGCTGCTGCTTCTTTGTGGATTATCCATTGATAATCCTCAATTTGCAGGCTGCATCTTACTAAGCAGCCTCATGGGCTTCAATTAATGGCAAGTAAACATTTCTGGAACAGTAAGTCTATTTAGCAATGACAGCCGCTCAAAATTTTCCAAATGATTTCCAGTTGGTGAAAATGTTGAAATTGATTAACTGTTGGGGAAACATACCCTTAGATAGTGGATAGATTTACTGATGCAGTGACATTATACTGTCATGTTACAGCTGGGTCTCAGTGTGGAAAATGACCTTTAGCAGTAATGTATTCATTACAGTTAGTAGAGGACTCCAGATCTATGCAGCTGTTAAGCTGAACTGGGTCAACACAGAAATGCTTATACGCAACTTAACATACATACAATATTGTTATTTATTATTTCTGAAAAAGGGTGAGTGGATGTTTCACAGCAACATTTAAAATTTAACCACACTCACTTGATAAATTTAGATAACAGATTTTAATCTGTTCATAAGAACCTGTTATCAATACAATAACAGATGTTTCAAAAGATTAGAAGTAGATCACACTGACGAATAGAGACTAATCGACAAAGACAATACAACAATTACTCACAAGAGAAGCCAACATATTGAGAATCTATACTGTCAAGAAAAAATGCCGGCAACCTTGTGAGGTTGATTGATATTATTAATGATAAGAAATGTCACATTAAATTTGTGACAAAGGGAGGCTTAAGTAACGAAACTTGTGTGAGAAGAGATTTTTCTCAATTCAAAATGATTGTAATTTCTCCTTCTTTTGATCACTAACCATGTATTTACTTCCATTCATCTGGTCAGAATTAGTAGGTTATTATTTACAGTTGGTTTTTGCTGGGGATCTCACAGTTCACATATACCACAGTTGATTGTCTTTATTTGTGCCATTACTGATATGCATGAACTCTCCTAGCCCAAAAACATGTTCCCATGTATTTACAGTTAGTGTTAATGTTGGCCTTTTTGTTGACATCATTTCTTTCCAAGGCTTATGCGACTCCCTGATTTGAAACTGTTATTTTTTCGGCTCAATTTTTATAAAGAAACCTCTTCCTCGGTATCAGGAAGGCACATTTGATAATTTCTTGCTTTGCTTCCTGTGTTTTGTTTGGCAAATGAAGTTTATCAACTACTTTTAAATCTGTCTTCTCAGCAACCTGATATATTACCTGGTATGCCCAGCAGGGGGAGGCTGATACTAGTTATGAACTGGCTTCCAACAAAGGGATATTTTTGCTGTGGAGTGGGAGGATGACAAGAATCTCTCCTCTCATCTTTCCTGTTTATATTTCACTGTCCCACCTAGATTTACCATCTCACAGTTGTTTGCCTGCAACGAATCAAGTTGCATTTTGCAGCTACGTCAGTCCACGCTCATATGACTTATGTCAAGAGGACTTTTTATGGCACTTAATGAATGCTATTTTATCAAATCAATGGCCAGAACCTGCTTTCTGTTAAGTCACATTTACTTTGACCATTGAAAATTGTTCCTGAGTTAATGCTTTTACAAGCATGACAATAGACATATGGATGTATATACAGATGGATGGAAGACCCAAAAACATGCTGAAAAGAAAGTAAAGAGATTCAATAGAATTTATCAATGGCATTTAGTCATAATTAGCACGTAAAGGTCACTGTGATTTTTGGCATTTTACCGTGTAAAAATGAATTTGTTAATCCTTGAGCCCAAATAGACCAAATTTGAAAAAACAAAGAAGAGGTAATTAAAATTAAAATTCTTCTGAGTTGTGAGATTTAATCAGATCTAACTGACAATTTGTGATAGCGATAAGCACAAAGGCCCTCAGGACGGATTTTATTAAAACGTTGTCTCACTCCAGTTGGTGCACAGATACACAAAGACATGTCCTATAACTGAAGCCGGCTCGTTTCATAGCAATACAAAAATAAAAGACGAAACGTTAAAGGCTATTTTTGGATGTAAAATAACCTAAACAACATCATTTTGTGCAGAAAATTCCCACCTACTGTTGGACCTCTTGTCACTCACAGTTGGAAGCTGATTGAGAGAAGATGCCAGTGCCTTTCCTGGACCTGTTGGTGTTTGTTGATTAAACATGTTATTTTTGCAATTACAACTGCAATTTTTGTTTGCTGATTTTTTTTATTTTTTTTTCTCAGATAAATGTTAATATTACTTTAAATTGACATTTAATAAGTCACATCTGTGGGGCAAATGGTTCGGTTGTCTAACAAGTGATTACATTTGTGTAAGTGGAGCTCTGTCTCTAACTCCAAATCCTGTGCTTCTCTGAATGACGTAAAACATGCACAAGATATATTTAATTCCATATTAATAAATTGTGTTGCAAAGCAGTGTAAAGATGAGTTCAAGGCTTAGTTACACTGCTTGTTCCTTTTCATAACTCAGGACCATTGAATGTCTAACCCTGTCCTTCAGGAGACTCTATTCCCCCTCCTGCCAAATAGCAATATATCCCTCTGAAATGTCAGCTGTAATTACTCCTCTGTGTTGAGACAACCTCTAAATGAAAAAAGCAGCTGGTGATCAGGCTCCACTCTCTTTTGCCTCTCTCTTTTTCCACCTATCAACATCACTGAGTTGTTGGCAGGAGCATCAGAATCTATGTTCCCCTATGCTCCTTCAGAGCTTTCTTTGTGGATGTGTCTGTTTGTGTTTGTTCGTGTGTGTGTGTGTGCCTGTTGTGGCTCACAGCACAGTGAGTGGTGTCCTCTTATTGGCCACCTCCTGCTGCTGGTCTGTCATAATTACCTGGAGGGAGTGAAAAATAACAGCAGATACACACACACTCATACGTCCATAATGCTGTCTCCCTATTTCATGTGAAACAGTTTGCATTTTATTTGTTGGTATAATGAACTCCTTTTAATCCATTCTATCTGTTTTGTTTGTTTGTTGTTTTTTTTTAATAAAAGGTCAAAGCAGTAGTTTTCATCATATATGTTCCAGAAATGTGTTTGCTATCAATCTGCTCACCCAACTCTGGGGAAAATATGAAACCAAAATTTCAAAATGTTGTAGCAGCTTTTTCTCCTTCCCCATCAGATTCAGTCTACCAACAGTAACCATTTATATCTCTATATACTGCAAGGGAGAGATTATGTCTTATCTGAAGCATCTGCAATTGGACTTTCTTGTCACCCATAAGTGAACGACAGTGTCCACACAGTGCTCGAGGCAAAGTCTGTCCACTGTTATAAATTCATTCTGCTGCCCAAATTACACAGCAGATGAAGTGAGAGGCTTTAAGTGAGGGTTGAAAGGACAAGTGTTATTAGCATAGAGGGAGACACTGGCTGCAACGACCAGGGATGTGCTATAACTTAATTTAGATAGTCTGCTGTTGATTCTTAGCAATCTTACTTCAGTAATTAAAGGTGGTAGATATTTGATTGCTATTTGTCTTTTAATATCGCTGAGTATTTAACCATGTGTAGAATTTAGGTAAATTCTTCAGCATGTAAATATGTTAATACATTATTTTAGCTGAAGTAGAAGTTGCTGTATTTGAATGTAGTGGAGCCCAGTAAAACGATTTAAACCAGTTTCTTCAACACATGGGAATGTAGGAATCATATTTGCCTACCCAAAGTTACCACAAGTTTAAAAGAAAAGTAAGCTATATCAATAATTCATGGTAAAAAGTTATGCAAATTGAAACAGTAAGTCTAATAATTTGCCCTGTGGCTCTCCTTATTATATTTCTGCTGCAGAATTAGCTCTGGGCCTCCACAAAGAGGGTGCAGGAGTAATGATGTCCCTCCAGGTTATACAGTAAAACGTGGCTTTCAGCAAAACTAGCTGAAATTTAATGATACAAAGCAGCAGAAAAACAAATCCACACAGATGTCCAGGGGCAAACAGAAGCCAAGGGGAAATGTTCTGTCTTGTCTGTTTCGCACAAAGCACCTAAGTGTGGAGCGTTTTGCCAATGCAAAACATGAACTTTATTTGAAGTCCCTCGGAAATTCACAAGGACGGGTAAAGAGAAAAGCCAGCGAAGGCAGCATGACCGCAGCGGGTCGGTATCCTAGCAACCACGGACGCTCTGTTTGGCCTCACTGACTGACCCCTCCTTTTATGACTGTAACACAACATTTACTCGGTCTTTTGTAGCCAATAAACATGGACGTATCACTCCAGGCACAAAGCAAACCACTTTCGACATTATCTGCCTTCAGTTACATCCCACCACGGCGAAAGGAACCCAAAGAAAGGACCTATTTTAACAGAGACTCAAAGGTAAACGTAGCAGAAACGCGCAAAAATAATCTCGCTGCCAATGTAGCTAACTAGCTTGCTTGTTACTTAAGTGATAATATTCACGACTCTATAACGATATCACAACGGAAATATCGAATATCCTTGATGTGTAGTGGATACGATATGGGGAAGGATAATATGACCCGTTCACCACTTTTTTCACTTAAAAGAAGACACATAAAAGGTCTGTAAGGAAATAATACGTTTAAACAAAGCTGAGACAGAAAATATAACACAATGCTTCTAAAAAAAATCTATCTGAATACCACTTATACTGTAGCATAATTCCCAGACCATAGTTTGTTTTGTTTGTGACTTGTGACTGTTACCCCCCTGCCCATAGTTGAGGAAAAGGGATATTATTATGTGTGAGGTTTTAAACACCAAACATTTATTCTTTCTCTGAATTCAGGCCCCAGAAGTGTCCATGTATGACCGAGTGCACCACCAGGCCGAGGGTTACGATGAGATACTGCACAGGGATGACCGAAAACACCACAAAGGAAGAGGGCTAAACATAAATGAGGAGGTAAAGACCGCACTTAGTTGACTGTTGTACTTCTCAGGAATATCCTGTGACTGCTTTGGCTTGCTGGTGGTGACCTCAAGTTTATTCAATCGTGAATCGGCACCATTATACCTGCCCAAGACTGTGGATTTACAGTAAAGGACCGTGCTGAGTCAACAACAATCCGCCTTTTGTGTGTGAAACAATCACAGGCAATGATCAAAAAATGTAGCCCTGTTAGGTAACCAGAGCCAACAGTATCCAGTAGGGATCAACAAACTTCGTTGCTGGGGAAACATAAAAATAAATGAGACAGGTTTCAACACATTGTATGTCTGAAAAATATACTCAATAAAATAAAATAAAATAAACAAATCATATAGTCTTAAAATGCGACCAGTACCCAATTGCTTTTTAATAGTTCAGCCTCAAGCAAAATGCTAAAGCAAGAGACAAGACATAGGGAACAGTGGATGTTAAAGGGTTTGAAACTGCACACTCCCTGGTTCTCCATTATTTAAATAAATGTTTTGTCTATAACATGTCAGAAATTTTGTCTTACAGGACAATGCAAAGCAAAATTAACAAAATAAGTAGATTAACTAATACATTGCATTTATTTTCCCCTTTTACAGTTTTGATTTCGCTGTACGTTGCCTTAGAGCACTGACCTTGTGCACACCGCACGTTCTAAGCACCGTCAGTCCACTGAGCTGATCATTCACCATCATCCCAGTTTCAGCATCCTACTTTTTTCAGAACAGAACCTACCAAGCTTTAGATGATAAAGTCAGTCTTTTTTTTCAATGTTTCATACAAGGAAACGTCAGTGTATTTCTCAAAGAGCATACAATTAAAGCCAATCTGTATGTAAGTCTTAACTTTTTCTTACCACGTGGCAGCTTATATATATCTCTAACTTCCATGACATTTGTTTGCAGCTCATTTTGAAGGTATTTGAGCTCTATAGAGTAATTATTCATGTTAAGAAAAGTAGCTCAGGGGGAGTTTCTAGGTCACAGAAAGCAGAGCAGGTGAACAAAGCAGCCACTTACACACTGCTGAGTTTGTAATTACTGAGATGAGTGGCTGGATGTCAGCTCCTGCTGAATTACAACATTTTTGTCCCTGTATTCACATTTCAATAAGAGTGAAACACATAATATTCATTGGATAACGGCCGTATGTTGCATTCATGTTCCAGTTTCCACTTAAGTTCATGAAGATTTAAACCCACTGCAGCAGGTACTCTCTGTACTGTCTGCAGTCAGAGGCTCTCAGTATTCAGTTCACTTTCTCCCAATATAAGATTAGAGTGTAGCTAATACTTTCATTTGCTGGAATTCTTTCCACTTCTCATAATATTGCATCCTATTGGCAGTGGAAGACAAATTTCACCTTTTAGACTGAGGGTTAGGGTTGACAGGAAGAAATTGGGTAGCAAAAATATTTTCTTCTACACTGGAAGAGTCTCTGTTTCAATGCAATAATAATATAAAGCCAATGAATTAACAAACCAGACACCGACCTCAGTGCCAAAATGGCAGTTTTAAAAGAACATGGCTTAAATGTGACATGGCCCT
Organism: Echeneis naucrates; assembly: GCF_900963305.1. Classification (NCBI taxonomy): domain Eukaryota; kingdom Metazoa; phylum Chordata; class Actinopteri; order Carangiformes; family Echeneidae; genus Echeneis; species Echeneis naucrates. The sequence continues at coordinate 14,518,443 of NC_042521.1, forward strand.
ATCAAACCATCCTAATCCTGATTGAAAAAAACATTGGCAATCAGGCACAATCAAGTAAGACCTGAAAGATTGATATTTCTTTTTAAGTTGTGATTATGATGTATAGGAGCAAATTAAATAAATGGTGATTTTATTGATTATCTATGAAAATATGATAAAAGTGGAACATTTTGGTTACTAACTTGAGCCAGCTCATACTACTCTTGCCTCTAATGCTAATGCATTTTGAATTCTTTTATTGTACCCTCATTGTATTTATCTGTGATTCAACGTTTGTGCTAACTTCAGAGATGATGATTGTTAGAATGGATTGCCATGAACTTTTATAGACTGTCATGGTCCACAGTGAACAAATCCTAATAACATTTGTTCATGTGGCCTTTACTCTTAGGCTGTCAGCAGGTTGACGTGTAGTTTTGAATGTTATAATGGCTATTATAGTATGTTGTAAAACTATTGAGTGGATAGATACAAATTATCGGTACCATCATTCATGGCCCATGAATGAAATGAAAATGCTAATATATGAAGATAAATTGGTGAGTATTATCCCGAATATTAATATAATTACTATTACTTCCATCCTTTGGGTTAGAATCACCTTTACTTCTTCATGAAACCTGACTCTATAATTTGTCAAACTTTATCAGCCTCATTATTTGGATCATGAAAGACAGTGCAGTTACATTTTTTACTCAATGCTTGCTGCCTTGTTGTCCCTCTGGCTCTCTCCCAGGAGAAATCCCGAGCTGTGCCGGTGCTCTCCTCTTCAGAGTATGGCAATCGCCCTGTTCCAGTCCTCTATGAAACAGGCCGACAGCACGCACGTGTGGCTTGCATTAAAGCTGAATTTTTCATGAAAAATGGGATCATCTGGAATGTGGCACAAGGGTACGGCTCAGTGGCCCCCCTTTAAAAGTCTAAAATATCCCAGCATGATATCAGTGTCCTCTGTACAATCTTTGAATAATAAACAAATAAAGTGTTATAGCATGTAGATACCTGATGAGTGTATGCAGATATGTATAAAAAAATATCAAACCTTTCAATTATAATTTGAAGCACTGACATTTAAATATGAAATATGTCTGGAGAAAGAATACAGGGATAGCAACATTTTTTTACAATTCAGTAAAGACCATGATTAAAAGGGGAAAGACTTCCACTACAGCATTTTGATCTTTCATCTCTCCTCTGCATCATGTACTATTCTTTTTGTGTATTCCTGACCTCCCTGATTTGCAAGTTTCTCGATTCTGTTTCAGTGTAAATCCTGAACCCACGCAACAAGCCCCTTACATAATTTTTTTGAGCAAGAATATTTCTAATTTGTCCATGTACTCTTGCAGAAATAGATCTTTTGTTCTTAGAAAGGACATGTTTTACAGTCTGTTTGGTGCTACAAAATCAGTGTCTATTTTATATGACCTGATGTGCGAGATGGAAGTTCAAAGGTGAAAAGAGAGAAATTGCTGAGAAGAATGGAAATACTGTCATGTGACGCAATATTTGTTTCGGTTCATGAAAGAATGATTCCTAAACTCAAACATTTGTGAACGGTTTCTGTCTTTAAATGCTTCATACATTTCCCGTACAAATAATTTATGTTCATGTTATGTTTATCTTACAAGGAAAACTTACAAGCAAAAAGTTTGAATTCTGAAGTTTTCATACAAAGTATTAACACTGACAGTTGGTATTTGTAAAACATTATGTTCTGTATCTCTCATTTAAATATGAAGCCAAAGCTTCACCTGATTAGCTTAGCACAAAGACTGGAAACAGTTAGCCTGAGTCAGTATCATGACAATTGACCTCAGAGCAGTGCCTCTAAGTCTCACTAATGAACACGCTCTGTGCTGTTTATCCATGAGTCTTCTTTCTTCCTGATAAGTTCTTACTGAGCAGACTAATGTGAGAATTGTATCAGTCTGTTCATCTAACACGCCCACAGAATGTGAACAAATGGAGAATGTGAGTGAATCAAGTGCTTTTCCCAAAATATGGAAGTACAGCTTTTAAGATAATAATAATGTACTGTTAGAGATCATTTATGCATTGGAAGTAGAGCCACTGTAAAAATAGAGAGAGGCATTTCTGAAACTTTCTATGTCGTTTAATGTCTGAAATGAATAACCATTACCAGAACTTAATTTGTTTGTCTGTATTCATTTCAACTAATGATCTCAGCTCTATTGTGGCAACATGTGAAAATCTATACACAGTGTAATGGTGCTTGTGTGTTTAAAGCACTTATTAACAAAGACAGAAAGTGCTGCCGTTTATATACAAATGTTTAATGAATAACAAAAGGATGGCAATGAACATTTACACACATTGCTGTTGGTTTGGTTCCAGGTGGATTATTAAAAAAGAAACCTCTACTTTCCTCTTGAATCTCTTGCCTGAGTCCACCTACTCTTCAGTGGGACACAAACACAGCTCTACAGCTTTAAATACAATTCACAGGTTTTGGCAAACTACTCATCACACTGGCGATTTGTCCGCATCAACTGCTCTATATGATAATTAACTCTAAAATCCATTTGAAGTGAAATGGAGCAAAACTGGCTCACAGTGACAACAGGCAGATAAAAAAAAACTAAAACTAAACACAGCTTGGCAGGCAGCTCAGTTTGCTCAATTATAAGGCTCTGAAGCACTGCAACACTGGCAATTGGGTAATTAGCTCCACACCACTACTATTGTACAGAGGGATGACTGCGGTCCCTGAGAGCTGCTCTAATTTAACAAACCCCCTTCACTCAGTCACTCCTCTAACAGTTAGGAGACTGCTAAGAGCCAATTCCTCCTTACACTTGAGACACAAACACCCCCTGAAGTACAGGGTTGAAGAACCAGGATGGTGCTTGGCTCTGTTGTATCCCCTGGTGCTAAGTTCTTGTGGCACTGCTTACTGCTGGCAATGGGTCTGATGGGGGGGCATGACAATTCATTTCTACGGCCACATTGTGTGCTTGTACTTGTACTTGTGTGTGTGTGTGTGTGTGTGTGCGTGCGCACGTCTGTGATTGTTTTCTGGAGTCTGTTTGGACAGTGTGGCATGTTCAAGGCATGACAGTCCCTTGCGAGAGAGATCGGGTCATCTCCGTGTGAACAAAGTAGGTCCTCAGCTCTCCTTTGCCCTTCACATTGATGATGCCACGACATGAACACATGTACCCTAATGTTAACAAGATATAACTCGTCTCCTCTGTCACCTATACAGACAGGAAGACGTAGTTAGTTCACTTCCATGCAGTGAAACAAGCATGTGATTGGTAACACGTCGGTATCTCACCTGTATTTTTCCCAGTACCCCAGTGGTCTCCATCCTACTGGCCACATTTACGCTATTTCCCCAGATGTCATACTGAGGTTTTTGGGCCCCGATTACCCCTGCAATCACTGGGCCGTGGTTTATCCCTGAATGAATGAATGAATGAATAAATAAATAAATAAATAAATAAATAAAGTGAAGAGAGAAATAAGAGATTCATTCATTCATCTTCAACCGCTTATCCGTTCCCAGGTTGCAGTTGGTACTGGAGCCAATCCCAGCTCACTCTGGGTGAGGGTGGGGTACATCCTGCACAGGTCACCAGTCCATCACAGGGCCAACACACAGAGACAGACAAACAACCACTCACACTCAGACCTACAGACACGGAACCTGCAACCTTCTTATTGTGGGGCAACAGCGCTAACCACTATGCCAGCATGTTGCCCAAAATAAGAAATAATGTATATTATCAGTTTATATATATATATATATATATATATATATATATATATATATATATATATGATCTCTGTTTTTGGAAAAATAATCAACATTCTGAACAATTTTAGGCACCGATAAAGCAGTTCTCACCTATTCTGAGTTTGAAGTCATTGAAGGAGTGTTTATTGATGACGTCCAACTTCCCCACAAGGGCAAAAGCAAACTCCACCATTGTGCCTATGTGCATGTACTGTCTGTCATGTTCCTGCAGGGAGATACAGATGGGAATTAGTGAAGTGCAAACAAGTACGAGTACAAGTACAAACGATGTGTCATTGTCAAATAAACAGTAACAGTAAAAGTAGACTGGGGACCGTGAACACTGCTCCGCCAATGTCATTTTCATAGAGTGCAATCATTATTTATGCTTGTGTGTCTATACTATTAAAACTTGCATGAAACAGGTACCAGAATCTCATTTCCTCTTTTAGAGGAGAGCATTTACAATTTGGAATTGAAGTTTGTGATTTTGAATTAACTGCAAGGAGCATTTCTTTTTTTCTTTCTTTTTTGTGCTGTGAATCAATATATTTGTCCTCTATGTAGCAAATGACTGCTGCAAAACTGCTCCCTGGAATAGTGATTGTCCAACAGGCACGGCAGGCCTGTCAGTCTCCAGATTCATCTGATGTCAAAGTGATGTGTGGGTTTGACAGGAAGGGAAAATAATGTATTTCTGAGAAATGGATCAAAATTGTGCTTATTATAAGCTACAAATGTTAGCATACCCATCGAAATAGCTTAAATATACAGTACAGGCCAAAAGTTTGGACACACCTCATTCAAATGAATAGGAAAATGTGTCCAAACATTTGTACTATACAGCAGTGGACAAAGGAATATTTCTTTTGCTACAGCAGCTAAAACATATGTGGTCAGACATTATGTTCGTAAAAAGTAAAAACAATAGTTAAACAAAAACTAATAGCTTCGTGAAGACACAATGAGTGTGTAGTGTTTTCCATACTTAAATGGTTTGGACTGTTTCAAAACTATGATCAATAAAAAAAAAAAAAACAATCTAGCCCTCGTGTTCCTCTTACAAGTATGTTTTTTTTTTCTCTCAAATGGAATTATCATTATTTAATGCTCATAAATCAGGCAGTCACAGTGTTGTTTCAGTGAGGGAAATGCCTGTCTAGAATAAGGAGTCTCCTTCCTGACTTGGTAAGCGCTCAATTAAGCAGATTTCCTACCAATCCAGCAGATTTGTTTTTACAACACATTGTGCTGCCACGTTTCTGACTGACGAACTCATTTGCTTCCAGTGATTACACTTGCGCATTGAAATGAGTTCGGTAATGAGTCACTAATGTCTGAATGTTATGTGTGGCACATTTTAAGGAGCAACCCACTCCAGGCTTCCAAATGTATTTGGACAGTAACAACTATTTTGACGCCTAACCTTCATCCCATTTTTTGCGACCATAAATGAATAATGACAAGTTAACTGAAAATAAGCTTGGCCTGCCAAAACTGTTTTAAGACTAAACACGGATGGCCAAGTGCAAAACAGCTTTTATTTACCTCATCTTCTATGATCAAATATGAGTCCGGAGTGGAGCTGACTGCAGCAGCTTGGACCTCAAGACATGAAACTCACTGTGTGCCGTGATGAGGTCATATCTCTGTGTGTGTGCACATGTGTGAAAATAGGTGCAAGCATGTCAAAGCCTGCCTGTGTGCACTCTGGTCCTGGCGTCACATTGAGTCCAGTCGCAGCCATATAGGTGCTGCCAATGGTCTTTATCTTCTCCACCCCGCTGAACTTTGGCTTGGACAGCAGCTGAGGACACGTGAGGAAGACAGAGCGTGACAAGGAGACGAGAAAACATAAAAGGAGAGCAGGACTTAACACTGGCTTGCACTCCAAGGCTGGGACATTTTGGTGCATTTCCTACTACTTTGGAACAGAACAACCCAGAGTGATTTCCTCTCAAAAAAAAAAAAAAAGAAGCAGAAAGACATGGATTTTTCTTCACATTGACTAGCAGCCAGGATTATCAATAGGAGAAGAATTTACCTCATCAAAGTCTGCTATGATCTCGTTGAGAAGACGGAGGCACTCAAGTCCTTCCTTATTCACATCAGACTCTGTATAAAACTCTTTGAAGTCTGGGATGGAGGCAAACATCACACATACCGACTCGTATGACTGATGATAGAGGTCCTGATAACAAACAAGAAAATAACAGCTGGATGTGTTGTTCTCAAAAAGCACTAGCAAAGGAACAATAAAGATGGACAGTCACTACAGAGAAGAAAATCTACGAGGCAGCTGCTCCAGTGCTACACAATGACGATGGCTTCCTAAATAAAAAGAGCAAACTATGCTTATCTCTGTGGCACACTGGCTCTCTACAAAATAGTAACAGCATTCATTAAAGGAAAAAACCCAAGTATGAAGGTACAACCAAACAACAGCACAGCACGGAGACTGCGCCAAACAGCTCCAGTCTTTATTAAATAAAATAATATGAAGACAGGTCATTCAACAGCAGGTATAGATTCGGATAGCGTAGATTTGATTGAGTGAATCCAGAATTGCTCTTTTACAATTTTGGAGAAAAAAAATAAAAATGTTACTGTTCTGCAGAGAAAATTAGAAAGTCGGTGCAGGTTCAGGGTCTAGAACTGCCAGCAGACAGATAATTTAGCTTTGCACAAGAGTGAAAATACTGTGAGGTGATGAAAAAGAGCACAAATGAACCAGGAAGCTGATTAATTCTTGACCACTCAAGTCTGGCTCCAACGGTCAGTCAATCCCTGTGAAGTCCTACATTAAAATTTACAGTCTTCAACAAACACAGTTTTGGTCTTGACAGCTAATTTCCTCCTTTTTTCCCCATTTAAATTCTACTAATGTTTAAAATTCTGAATAACAGAGGCCGTGGTCACTCTGAGGGGATTCAGTGTGACTTCATGTATAAATATGTTTAATACACAAAAGATGTTTATCATCCCAAATAAACGTGAAATCTTTTTTCTAGGAATTCACCTCATTTTTCCAGTTGCGTCCCAGGAAGTGTTCAGCAACATGAGCTGGTAACACATTCTCCAGCAGAACCCGGTTGAGGTTCTCCATGGTTTCGATCTCCTCGCACTCCCTCTTGAACTTGTTCCTCCACAGGAAGTCCAACCTACAGTAATATTCATTCTGTTACAGGAGGACACAGAGTAAAGAGACACCTGTGTCATTCACACCGAGCAGTTTTCTCCAAAACTATAGGCCACTAGAAGCAGCCACCAAAGTCAAGAGGAGAAATGGAAATGTTGTCATTGCCAACTGAAAGTCAGGCTCTGGTGCTTAATTTGGACTTGAGGTTGATTGGACTCTGCAGCCGCCCATGTACAGTCTTCCAGCTATAGAAATTTGTCCAGGTTGAGAGAGTGCTTCCAAGAAATAGGCTGCCTGTGCTCTCTTCTAATCATTACCACCAAATAGACTATTTATTGGATTTTGTTGGTTAGGTATTGGAAACCTAAACAAGGAAAACTAAAAGGCGCGCTTGGTATTCATAGAAAATTAATGTCCCAATAAGACAACTCTGAAACAATGCAAGGAGCTCCATTGTCACTGCTGAGGGTAATAGTGTGCTGACAATACTGTTTTGCATAAAAGATAGCCACCACTTCTAATTTATGTTCTGATTATTCATGCTTGAGGGAGATTTCAACACATCTAAATATGTCAGCAAGACTCATCTATTGGGGTCAAACCATCCCAGAAGAGTGAGAGTTTGTGCGTGAGACAGAGTCCCCTCGCACACAGCATCATTATGCTCATATATATTTCTGAGAGCTGCAGGCAACCTATAGGCTGGACCCTGCAGTGTGTATGTAGGAGCGTCAGTCTCCTGCGACATATATTTCATGTGTGTGGGTAGCAGTCTGAGTGATTTATATATATGTGCAGTAAATATTTCTTCCCATGGGATCAAAGTATGGCGCCAATTTATAAGAGTTGAAAAGAAAAGCCCTGTATCACACTGCACTGAGCTCTGGTGCTGCTAAGTCTATATCCGGAGGTCACTACAAAAATATAAATGAGCTTCAAGCTATAAAGAAGGATTGCAGACTGAAGTGTTTGTGGAAGTATGCATCTGGAGTTTCAGCACTTGCTCCACTTGCATAGAAAGGAGCTCTAGTACCTCCAAGAGTCTAGAAACTAGGCCAGGAGAAACTGAGCTAATTCCAGACGCTCTTTAGGAACCAGCTAACAAGCTTGTAAATGAGCTTTGCTCCATAGTGCGTCTCTTCTTGAGGGATGAATTACAGATGCATTCATCCTCGTAACCTGCTTTCTCCTCCTTCTGGCTAAATGACTGGGAATGGGTACATTAGGGCTGATGAGGATAATTTTGTGAGTGAGATTTGTTAACAGCAGACTAAAATGTGTGAGCAAATTGAATTCTGTAGCGCCTGCACCCTCATTTCTGAAGCCAGTTTATGCACTTCTGTGTCGAGTGCCTTGTTTGACGTCACTCCCATGCAACTTTTGACCTGTTTTTCAGAATTATTCTGATGACGCATTTTACCCCTGTAATTCATACCCAAACAGTCTCTGAGAGGATGAACCCAGCTACCCCTCAACAAACCTGATTTGTCCACAACATAACAGTCATGCAGCAAAGTTGTGTTTCCAAAACAAAAGATCCTCTCCCCTTTGGTGACAGTGACCCAGAATGAAAACAACATATGAAGCTGTTCAGATAAATGCAAGTGTCAGGGGAGTCCCCATTTTGGGTACATAGACCTTGGGGGGAGAGTCTTTCTGTCCAGGACATCTGTTCTGGGGTCAGAAATGATGGATGGTAACAAAAAAAGACAGAGCAGCAAATGTATGTCAGATGAGTTAGACCTCGCATGAAGTGAGGGTGGTGGACAAGAAGGAGACGAAGGCACAGGCCCACACAAATACTATTTTGATCTTCCAGGATATTGGGCCAAAACATTGAAGACAGTTTCAATAGCTTCTAAATTTTGTCCTGGAATGGAGTGAAGATAAGCTCTCTTCCTCAGGCGGAGGTTTTCACTAAATGGTGCTGAATGGCCTAGTGAGATGGATATAGCTAAAGCGAATGGCCCAATTAAAACCTCTAATCTACAGGTTGTAAGACACAGAAGCTGGGCTTTAACCACAGGATATGCAGTTGGATAACCACGCCTAGTTTTGTCATTGTGGTGACCAGTGAAGAGGACGACTGACCTGTCTGGCCAACACCAGCAGGGTGATAAAGAAGATAAAAAGAGACACGGAGCCCATTGTCTTCAAATCCTTCAGGACTCCTGGTCTGTGGAGAAACAGAGGAAATGAAATTCATACACTGCCGATCAGCGGCTTCAAAATCTGGTTACTTTGTACAAACAAATCCCTTGAAAAGAAAGAAGGACTGGATCGACATTTGACTGACTGATCTGGTTTTTGTTGTTTTTTGTGAGATGAAGCCAACACCGTGAATCATGCTGTTCCACAGGTCAGAATGAGCAGCATATGCAGATGTCAGTCTGACATATATCATCTTGGTGCCTTAAACACTCATTGCCAAAGGCTGTGCCAAAATAAAAGCCATTTTGTATGACTTAGGTTTCTTAAAAACAATGGAGAATATATATATATATATATATATATCCTGACCTATTTTAAAAGATCTTCAGTAGGAATAACTGAACATGGGGCTGAGTGCTTTCTCCTTTAACGATACATATTGTACCACTTCACCACATATATAGATATTGTACCAATGTGATTTTTCTGCTTCCTGGCCGTTGGTGTTAATTACATTGTGTGGCCATATTTGTTGAATTTTGGATTAAAGTGTGCCGTCATCACTTACAGAGCATCAAGTTTTTGTAGTACTTGCTGCTCTGTATTTAAAGGGCTCATTTGTAAATTTTTTTGCCAAACATGGTTTCTTGTCGAGAACTGATGGTGGCAATTATATAACAAGAGTTTCGTCTAGTGTTGTGGTCCAAAAAAAAAAAAAAAAAAAAAAAACACTACTTCCACCCTCTGAGCAGCATTACGCCTTCTGGGCAGACTTGAAGCTACTGTTAGTTCCTAGCTGCTTAACATGCTGAATTCAGTAGAGGAAAAGCTGTGATAGAGATGAGACTTTGACATTGGCATTGATTTCCATCTCTGAAGACAACTCTCCAGTCTTTATTGAGGAAAGGGTTGCTGGATGCTGAACTTGAAAACGTTTATTCTCGACTGGAAAGTAATAAGCTTGTAATTCACTTGCTGTGCAGCATATCTTACAAATAGCCTTCAAATTAAGTGAGTAAAATTACTGTCAGAGGTCAGATAATCAGTTTATTAACATGGGTCATTACATTTTGCATCAACGATTCTTTGAATGGTCTTCATTGCGCAGTGATGCGGACTCAAGAAACAAAATGAATACATTCGTCCTAAATTCCTATTCTATCCTCGTTGTCTTGGGTGATAGAAATATACCCTTTCTGCCAATTAAGCCTGGTCAGAAAATGAAACAAAGAGAGGAATCAAAGCGAGAAAAAAGTATTTTCAGCTGTCTCTCAAGGTGCTCTGACAACCTTTCACTTAATGGGATTTTTGAGAGATGACACTCCAGGTGTCAATCAAATGTGAAAATGACACAGCCAAATCTTATTCTGTCACTCATCATCGTCCTCTCCAGAGGTGCAACTCAGTCAACAGCCATACGGGCTATTGTCGCCCCAGCAGTGGTCTTTCCCTGAAAAATGCTGTCCAGTCTTGTGTGTAATTTCAACGGACTCTTCTCAACTGAATGGCTGCAGAGTCAGAAGGTGCAGATGCTGTCAGACAGAGCGCTGGCCCAAGGTCAGCCTGGTTACTGTTTCATTATAGTTTAGATTGGGAACAGGGATAGTGTATAAGGTGTGTGTGTGTGTGCGTGTTCGGATTCGGCAGTTACCTCTGCAGTTCATTTGTGGGGTATGGCGCTTTGCTAAAGCCGTCCAGCAGAGAGGCGTGTGTCTGTAGAATGATTATGTTGTAGATCACCACGGCAACCAGCATCACCACCATCTTCAGCTCGTAGTTGATTCTCAGGAACACCGAACAGGACACAAGGCCCAGAATACAGCAGTAGATGAAGTACTGCAGAGAGAAAAACGTGGCACTGCACTGTCACTGTGTGACCTCGAGAACACTTTTGCACCAAGTAAACAAAAAAGCGTTTGCTGTAATGTGATTTGAGCAAATCTGCTGCTCTAACAGCTGTAAGTCACCCAACATATAGTTCTCCAACAAGAAGTGGACAAGAGAAGGGCCAGAACTTTTTTCCTGGCAGCAGAATAAGTCAATATTCTTACACAACAAACACATTTATGTAATTGTTTACATAATACCAAAGAGCAAAACAAAATGGAAACGCTGTCTTCCTACTTTTTGTATGAATGCTTCCAAGCTTCAGGAGGATGTTTCCATCGAAATGGCATCATGTCCTGAAACTCAGTCTTGTCGTCTGTCATTTCCTGTTTCATTTTGATTTTCCTACTCTCCTTGTATTTCAGTTTGCTTGCTCTTCCTCTTGTGCCAGTCTGATTGTGTTCACCTGCTCCAACATTATCTTGTGTATATATAGTCTGCATCTCTCTTTGTCCTGTCTCAGTTCGTTGAGTCCTGTGCTGTAGAACTAAGCCGTCACAGTCCAAGTCCATGTTGTAGTTTCCTGATTTATGTTGACTCTTTGCCTAGTTTTTTTCTAGTTTTTGCTTGCGTCTTTTGTTGCTACTTTTGCTGTTCACTTTGTGCCAGTTTGTTTCCTCGAAGAGTGAACATTTATTAATTTGGTACTTTGCCTTTTTTAAGATAAGATAAGATAGACTTTATTAATCCCTTGGGAGGTCTCCGTCAGGGAAATTGTTGGAATTGTTTTAGTCGTGCATTTGGGTTCCGATTTGTACCATTCTGTCAAATGGCTCCTTCAGACCAATGACTTGAAAGAGGAATAGATAAACACCCTGTTCAGACCTGCTATGAACCTTTGTCTTCAGTTCAAAATACATCCTCACATGTGTAACCACTTGCGATCAGATCTCACTTCTCCTCTCTATTTAGCAAATTAGCAGGTATGCAGTGTTGTCCATTTGGGTCATTGTCACTGTGTTCAACCTCTGTGTGGGGCCACACAGGGGTTGAACAAATCATTGCATTGCTCACAGCTCTATGATTAAAATAAATGTTTAAAAGGAAACATTTTTCAGTTTTATTAGAGGTTAGATCAGTAGAGGAGAGGAAACTTCAATTGGTGCTGGATGCATTTTCATTCATACTGCTAAAAGAGTGTGGCCACATATGACTCAGACCTGTTCCTCATGTGGCCTGAGTGATCAAATATCAAATCTCTCCTCATCTCCTGCATCTTCAGTGCGTTTGGACCGGAGCTTAGAGCTGACCATAAGATCATCAGAGACAGGTCTGATCAGGGCCTACATCAACCTGGAGCAACCATCGCATAACAGAGCAGGTGGCCAACACTTTCCACCATCCTCTTCTAATCTTCTTGAAATCTGCCCACAGTTGGCTGTTTTTACATCAACAACTCACATGATGAATGTTGGGCGAGTGAGTCATGTGACCTCAATACCCAGTAATGACCTCACAGGAGGGTAATTTCCAAAGATAAAGATATGAAGTCAAACTTCAGTGTGTGTTAGTGTGTTGGAGTGTGTGAGTGTGTGTAAACCACCACAGGGCAGTGAGTGAAAGCCTGAAGAGTTATAGTCTTAGGACCTGGCGCCACTGATGACTAAAATACACATCTTGGCATCTCTGGAGTCACTGCTTTCTCCTGCTTGGTGTGAAATTATATCAGTAATTTTAACTGATTTGGAAGCGACCTCTAGAAGTTTCCTCGTGAAAAAAATGATAAAATTGATATGGCTCATTTGACACTTACAGAGTGGGGCAAAAAAGTATTTAGTCAGCCACTGATTGTGCCAGTTCTCCTACTTAGAAAGATGAGAGGTCTGTAATTTTCATCATAGGTACACTTCAACTATGAGAGACAAAATAAAAAAAAAACCAAAAAAAAAAAACCCCCAGGATATCAAATTGTAGGTTTTTTTTTAAAGAAGAAGAAGAGCTGTGGAGAGAGACATGTTGCTCTCTGCAAATATCCAGCAGCAGCTTCATTCCCATGTTTACATGTGAGGAGAATATGAGCATTAAAAGTTCATTAAGAGCATTGCCCTGAAATTAACAGCATATTTTGAAAATAAAGGTGAATTTCACACATAATATTTTTATGTAAATGCCATGCGATTAATGTTGTTTTTAGATACTGGTGGTCAGTGATTTGACATCACTAGTCTTTCAAGCCCATCTGGTTGCTGTACTTACTGGCAGATAAAACTTGCTGTCTTCTGAGATGGCCTTCTTATACTCCAACAGGCTGCTGTTACTGAGATTCACAAGTGGCGTAATGACCTGTATTTCAGGTGGCGTAGGGACTGGGACCTCAGGTGGAATGGTGGTCCGGACTTCTGTAGATCCTCCAGGATCCTCCACAAAGAACTAACACAGAAAGGATGGATTAAAAAAGGTTGATATCTGTGGCCAGCTGCCATTATCTCATAGAAAAACATGCTACACGTCAGGAATTGAACCGTGGACGATGGGGCTACTGCAGCCGCTGATCCACTGAGCATGTTATAGGGAGCAGAAGGATTCACCCATCACTAAAATGTCACACAGCCAGAATTGATTTATGTCATTGGAAGTGTAAAGATCCAAACAGATGAAGCGTTACTGAGTTTTCTATGAGCTAAATGTAGCCCATTGATAGGCCTTCCTAATGAGGATACTATTCTGATTGTATTTATAGCATGTTACTGTTTTATCATCACAACACAACAACCAACAAACAATAAAATGTCTGTCACACGCGTCATGGAGACAGAAAACACTGATGATCATAAACCCTGACGCCTCATGCTATAATTGCTGCAGTAAATGATCATCATGCTTTTAATGCCTTGGTATAAACATTGTAATGCATTATGCTTGTAGCCAAACTGTTAATGCATTTGACATGAGAACTGATGTGGACCCCACAGGAAATGGGGAGCTTTTTTGTAGTTGTGTTTTGTTTTTTTGGGTACCATTGGCAAAAACTCAAGCCACATTTCCCACAATGGGGCCAATAAGGTGAATCTAGCAATCTATCTATGTTGGTTAATTTTTTTTTTTTGGATGAGCACTCTTGCCTCAGGATGCAAAGAGTTTCTTTGTAACATTATACACTAGCTGCACAGCATGTACAACCTGCTCAAATGAGATGAATGAATCAGAAATCACATCATGTCCTCTGTACCCCCCACAGCTGCTGCAGTGGCCTGCAGTCACTGTTCCACACCAAGCTCCATGTGAACGGCATGCACAACATTTTCACCTCTCACCATATTGAAGACAGCCATCACCAGTATGAGAGCTGTGGTCATCATGGTGAGGACCAACCGCAGCCAGGGGTTATTGGTGACGATGATGCGGGAGGAGGTGGGGAACCAGGTGAGAGTGCAGAAGGGCCCCTTCCTTCCCTTCTGGGGGGGGGGAGAAAGAAACAGAGCGAGTGATTACACAGACGAAGAAGAAGTGGATACTAGACCCAAAGTTACTCTCTGCTGAACAAAGAATAACATACAACTTGGCCTCAGAGGGAACTAATGCAGAGATACTGGCGTCACTTGAGATCATACTTTTCTACTTTTAAGCAAACCCTTTCCTTCATCCTGGATATTGGTTTCTCTTCGTGTTCCCATTCAAGAGGATTTTGAAGTGTAGTGTCACAGTTTTCTCTCACATATCAGGACAGTATGCTCATGCACATTTAGTATGAGCTCGAGCAGGGACCTCACACTTCAAATGAGATGGTTTGTGACACTGGAGCTGTGGTTTCTAGATGGAAAAACAAACAAGTAATCAACACTTTTGTTTGCCATGCTGAGTGAGTGAGTTTTCCATCTTCTTTGAAGACAAATTTTTAATCTGGTGATTCTGCCTCTCACCTCCCAAGAAGTGTTTGATCCCCATAACTGAGTGATTGCAGTCTTTCACAGATTAACACATCATGGCTGTTGATGGTAATATCTTTCTTTAATTAAAACTTCAAACAAATTCATTGCCCTGGGCCATGATTGCATTTGCATTGACCTCCCCTGCTGAGAGGCAAAGGGTGGTCCCTTGTCCACCCCTCTTTAAGATAATTGATGTGGATTGTGTTTTTTTTTTTTTAAGTTTGAAAAAGAAGTTCAAACTACTTTGGAAGAAAGTAATTCCACTGTATATATGATACAAGGTTTTAAAACCATAGAACACAACAAGTTCCACTTTAGTTTATAAAAAAAAAAAAGAAAGAAAAAAAAAGTGTTGGCTCAAAGGTCTGAACCAAAAATACTAAAATAGCTCACTATTCATGGGAATGAAACAACTGCTCAACTGTGGCAATGGTGATTCCTCTTCAGGCTGAGCATGCATGAGCAGCATGTGCTACATGTGGTGGCTACATGATAAATGCTTGGCCTGGGCAATTCTTCACAGCGGTCAGGGTGAAAAAGGGAGAAGTTATGTTCTGATGAAGCAAAGAAAAAGAAAGAAAGACTCCTTCTTTGGTTTTACTGCGTCAGATTGTAGCTTCAGTACATATACTGAACTATACAACTGAAAAGTAAGTTAACGTATGAATCACCATCATCTGCACTTCACTGTCTGAAGTTCCATAAGACATCATTTGGTTACTTCAGCGATTGCTGTGTGGACCATTCTTATTGGCTGTGTTGCCAAAAGAGCTAAAACACAGTCTTTCAATAGTGACCACATCAGCTCAGAGAACGGGTTGCTGAATTTATTATTAAAACAAAAATTATCAAACACAATCTGTCATCTCTCCTTTTTTTATGCAGCAAATATCTGGGTCAGGAGAGACCAAAGTTAGTGATAACCCCCAATTAATCACAAGCGACCCACTTACTGGGTGATGATAGTCTCTTGAGAGGGAAGAAGGAAGAAAATGGGATCTTGAGGGAGCGATTATTTATTGATAGTCCATAAAACACTTGTGACACAGAGCTGGAGCAGCCCATCCCCTCCCTTGTGCTGGATAACAAACAACAGCTGTGACTCGATGGATGAGGACAACAGAGCTCATAAAAACCTGGACTGTAGTTGATACCGTTTTCCAGCAAGACTTGCCCCTTAGCAGGCCAAACACCATACATTACAGTTTACGGAGATACTCAGTTCAAATTCCAATGACCACATTGATTCCATGGACAAAAACCTCAACACAAACCAGGACAGGTGAAAAACAAATGGTGCTTTCTCTGGCTTTAAAGTTTAGGTGTTATCTCGTCAGTGAAGTCAAAAAGTATGTATCAAAACACAAGGGAAGACAAAAAAAGAAATAATATAAAAGTTTGAACGATAGTTTTAAAATTTAATGGAATAATAATTCATGCAAGGTCAAACTTTTATCTTGCCAGCACTGTAATTTAGCCACAGGGTGAGTTTGAGTTGAATCTTGTGAGTTCCCTGCTACCAGATCGATCATCCACAGTTTAAAAAAAAACCAACAAAAAACAGATCATGAGATTCGAAGAGAAGACAGTTATAAAATGAAAGTCAGACTCCTGCATAAGTGAAGTTCCTGGATAAAGTTTGCAGGCTATTTTGTGGCAAATTGAATTGATTTATCATATTTACTACAGTCCCTTATCCATATGAAGCTCACATTCAGCATTCAGCTTCATAAATTGGGTTATTTCCATATTTATCAGACAAACAACCACTCACACTCACACTTACAGATAATTTAGAGTCACCAGTTAACCCAAACATGATGTCTTTGGGTGGTGGGAGCGATCCGGAGTACCCCGAGGAAACCCATGCATATGTGAGGGAATAGCGCTAACCCCTATTCCATTGTGCTCCCCCAAGTAGAGTAAGTGCAAGTTGAATTTCCTCACAAAAGAAAAGGTGAGTCCACTGAGCAGTTAGAAATGAATGACACAATAATGCATTAGACACTCTGAAAAGCCTGTTTGGCAAAGATGTGAATGGACTTTACACAGTTTTATTCAGTTATTGTATCTTCCACATGTTTGTCTCAAACACAAATTGTGTGTGTGGAAGGAATGTGTGTATGTGTGTGTATTATTGAGTGATAAATCCATGCAAACCCACCAGAATGTGACCAGCAAAGCAAAGGAGCAGGATCAAAGCCAGCAGCAGGAATGCCAGGCCAAAGGAGATCCCCAGCACCGCAGTTCTGCAACACACACACACACACACACACACACACACACACAGATTACTCTAAACCTTCTTGGCACTTATTGGCCCTCTGCAGTGCCATCCAGGGAAATAAATGTAATGAAGGTTTTCAAGTATTCTACCTCAAACCTGCAATCCATTTACATTGAGCAAACCTAATACTGCAACACTGTACGCTACAGCAGTGTGTGTGTGTGTGTGTGTGTGTGTGTGTCTGTGTGTGTCATGATGAAGTTGCATTTCTGTATCAGTTTTTCTAAAGAGGAACATGGCTCATTGGATTTAATGATTCGTGCCATAAAACAGATGATGTCATGTGTAAATGTGCAGAGAGATGCAACAGAACATATATAGATAAGGTCTCGGGGGGGTTATTGCAAAATCAATGATCACTAAGATGCTGAATTACACCTTTGGCTCCCACAAGCAGTAAATTAGCATGACCATGAATTTCTTTCCTCACCATTAAAGACACGCCACACTTTGATTCACCTGATCTATAATCACTCGCAGACATGGTGCCCTTTCATCTGCATCTGCTTTTTAGCATTCCGCCTCTTTCATTTCAGTGTGCTCTTGTTGATGAGACAGCTGGAGTCAAATGGCTTTTTAACATCCACCGCCAAACTGCCACAGATCGAGTTTACCAACACCACAAGGAGTGCACTGTACAAGTCCCCTGAAGGGGGCTCTGACTTACTTGGGTAAGACGAGGACCTGCACTATGAATATACAGCAGAATATGAGACAGGCGCAGGCGACATAGTACTTGAAGGCTGGTAACGTTGTGGATCTGTACTGTTGAGAGAAAATGAATAGAAAAACATGACAAAATTACGAGCGAAACAGAGCCGAAAACACCGAGCATATGACTTTTACATGGATCACATGAAGTCTGATGGACAATAAAACTAAAGTAAAATGTAAATGTTTATCACGCAATGTAGAGGAGACAATCTGTGTCCTACATACTGAAGGTTGCACAGGCCCTTGGTACCTCCTGTTTTCCTTACGCCAGTACAATTTGATTGATTTGCTCTCCCGGGTGAACAATGTCGGCTGTGTTTTGTATGTGTTCGCCTACCTCCTTCTCCAGAGCTTTGTTGTGAAAGAACAATGAGATCCTCTGAATGTCCTCAGACTTCAGCCACTGCCTTGAGACACAAATGAGAGAGATTCAGATGGAGCAGAGGGAGCAGCGCAGATCAGCCTTCATATTGGCATCATGAACAAGCCAAAAACAAAAAGTATGGACTTAACAACAGTATAGTGGAGTCATATATTTGCAGGATGTTGTTAGTCTGTGTGTGTGTGTGTGTGCGTGTTTGTAAGTTACTCCCTGCTTTTGACTTGTTGGTATATACTGCATATCTGCCTTGTCTCCTTCTCCGAGGTGTGAGATTAAAGGACTCAGATGGCGAAAGCAGCATTACTTATCTCAGTGAATGATTTACATGTTGGGAGGAGCTGGATCAGCATTACACACTCGCCTGGTCATGACCACATACTCTGTTTTCTTTTGGTTGCCTTGATTATTTTGTGTTGTCCGTGCCCAATTGCCAGTTGGCAGTCACTGAGCCAGGACCTGGTAGAGTTCCGGACTGGGGTGGGTGTTGAATGTTAATCTGCCAAATTCAGCTCCCTGAGCATTTTCTGCTTTTGGTGTTTTTTCTTTTTTTATTTCTCTGTGCATGTGTATCGCAGCGGGTGCACCCAAACCTCACTATCACACAGCACCATCAGCATGCAACACTTAAATTAGTGTACAATATAACATTTAAGCTCAGTTTAGTTTGAAATTTGGAGAGCATGAAATGTTCTCTTAACTGCACTTACAGCTCTTTTTCTTAAAAATACGCTAAATAATGTTTCAGTCAATAAACAAAGATGGTAATATGCCATTGGAGCTGTTTTGGGTTAAATCACATTGATTATAGGAGCATTTCCTCTTTACGGTGTAAAATGCGTGATAAAATGCAACAGGAAAAGACGAATGGTCAGGATCATGTGTCTATAAAGCTAAATGACAGACATGCCTCCACATCTTCTCCATTTCCCTTTGAACCACACACATTCCTGGACTTTGACTCATGTTAGTGTTTGATAGAGATTTTTCTGATGAATTCTTCGTCTATTTAAGTTAACCAGAGAGCTGCTTCCTCTGGGTGTTGCTGCCGACTTGGTGTTGGTGTGACCATGAAAGGTGATGCAGAAATACGAAGCGAGGCAGATGTGAAGCTTACTTCTGTGAGTTGATGCCGTCAATGGTGCGAATCATTCGCTCATTGAGTTCCTCCTCAAACCTCCTCCTCTGGGATTTGGACCTTGAGTTAAAAGACAGAAGGGGACACATTCACACATGGACAAAAAAATGCATTTATGAAATGTTGTCAAGACAGAGTACATACGTCGGGATTATTTTACAGCCTTCTGGCTCACCTTTCTCGTCGCTGGAAGTGATACTGCCCCATTGGGACATCCTGAAACGGGAGTCACAATATTGATCAATGGATAACTTACACCTGCATCTGTGTGTGTGTGTGTGTGAGAGATAGAGCACTGCATTAGACTCACAGTGGTGTTGATCATGCCGTTGTCTGTGGTCATGCTGTCTCGATGGTGGAGGTTGGCGAAGGGTTTGGCAGCTCCCCAGGACTCCAGGTACCGGGTCATCCTGACAGATGCCCTCATCTTCCCGCCGTCCAGACTTGGACGAGAGCGCACACCCAGCAAAGGGCTGTGTCTCTCCGTCTGAGAGGGGGAGGAAAAAAAAAAAAAAAAAAAGTGATTTTACTGTCACTAAGTGCAAAGTGACCACTATAACAACAACTGAAAAACACGGATTGGTTCCATTTCATGACACATCATAACTACTCTTGATGAGAGACAGAGATCATGAGAGTTCTGTGTTGAAGGTATTTTATGGGAGGTTGTGTGAGGTCACCATCTTTAGTCAGACAGAGCAGAGCTGCATTTGTGTATAGCTGAAACACACTTCATTGTAAAGTGGTTTGTTTTATATTAATATACACTTCTGCACTACAGAAGAGCTTTTATCTGTAAGGCTTCATTTTAAAGGGGATAAAAGGTTTTTGCAGATGGCCTGTCCACAGCAGCACATCATTCAGCCTCTCCACTCCTGCTGCCTTTCCAAACTAGCAGTGCACCTAAAAATTCTCATCAACTCCCAGATTTTCCTGGATAACTACCTCACAGACCTCAAACTATCCCTTTAAGTGTATATCAATATGAAATAATGCACAAACCTGGCAACTTTCACTTACAAAAGTTGCAGCCCCCTCTTTGGACCATGTGCTCCGCTCACACTCGGTGGATGTGAGATAAGAAGGACCAGGTGCTCTGAGAGCAGTGATCAAATGATGGCTCTTAACCTCAGTGGCCTGCCCGTCGGTGTTCGGAGGTACTTACAACACTTTTAGTGACAAACGATGGAGTTCCCCTTTTATTTTGGCAGGTGTGCTAACTAAGTGCTTCTCTCTGACAAATAACGGCACACTTAACTGGTGAAACAAATGCGGCACTGTTGTTAAGCCATAAATAGTGAAAGAAAAAGTTTGGAGAGGATATTTCACAACACAGTTGCATATCTCCTGTGATTTATTTGAACTCCTGATTGAGACAGATACCTGGCACAAAAGGCCATAAAAAAAAAAAAAAGAACTAGACAGCGACTGTGTTTATTTTTCTAGCGGGTGAGCTTGAACAGCTCTGACAGTGACAATTGATGACAATGACAGTAGAGATGACACCTCCTGTGATCCATGCTTCATATTTGACCTTGATCCACTCAGGGCTTTTCAAGAAAAATGGAGCCCACAGCCCTTTGTCCAGTGCGTGATAGGATATTACAAATCCATTTTATTAAACTAAATAAAGTTTACAGAGAAAACTTTTAATATTTATTTAATGGAGGATTACTTCAAAAGGACATCATGATGTAACATCGTGAGAAAGAGAAGTTGCAACACTAAAACTACCCAGAGGTTCCACTTAAACTGAAAAGTGCTGGTTAGGTTCATTACTATAGAGCCGCATGGTGTAACAGTAAATTGGATTGCTCAAGTGTTGCTACTCTGCATTTATAACTAGAATATTGAAGAAGAAAAAAAATCTAACAGTGTCAGTACCAAACTCCCACAGCAGTCACTGCAGCAAACAGAGAATGCTGTTTAAAAAAGGTGGCTGATGATACATAGTTTGTGCTGTTGCCAACATAACATCTCATTGCAAAACTGAACTGCAGCTGGTTGAGTTTCAACAGACTACTGAGATGAAGTATGAAGAAATATGTTCATGTTCAGCAATCAGACTCAATCTGCTGCATCATGTGGTTTTTTTTTTTTGTTTTTGTTTTTTTTTCTTTGTCATGTATGACTGTCTTGGCCAACCCTGGAGGCAAAATATCCCATCTTCAGTTATTCACACAGAAAGTTAGATATAATAATGAGACTGAAGAAAACTTGTCAGAGGTATGAGTGAGCTCAGAGCAACCGTCCTTTCACTGTGCTACATCGTCATCAATGGTATATCAGTATAGTCTCTTTCAAACCAAGATAAAATTGATCTGTACATTATTGTTGTTGTTGCGCATTTGCGACTAATTTATTAATTAAACTATTTATTTACTACCCAAATTACTTCATTGATACAGTGTGATTTCAATTATTATTGGTTTTGTTGATGTTCTTGTCTGTCAACCTAAAGGAGATTCAGGACCAATTATGTGTGTCCAAATAAAGAGATAAAGTACGCTGACACGTCCTGTGAAATGTTGGCCTTTTCCGTCGTTGCAGTGGACACCTGACGCAACTTTATATGTTTTCCTACGTATTCTGAACATGTTTCCACTGAAGTCAGATGATGTCTTTGGTATTGAAAAGTGAAAAAAAAAAAAAAAGAAGCTTGAAAGGAGCCAAATGGGCAGAAGGAATCAGTGGTTAAAAGAGACTGTGGCTCTGAATTAGGAAAGGATACTTTTTTTTTTTTTTTTTTTTTTTTAAGCAAGTGGCGCTCTTGCAGAGACTCCCAAAGTTCATTATGTCTTAAACGTGGAAGCTCCCACAGCAGATACCTATTGGGGGGGGGGGGGGGGAGGGCAGGACTGTTAAGCGTGGTTGTTCACAGACTGGATGCCAATACTACATGCTATATAGAGACATTCTCAGCAGAAAGTCAAGTCAGATATCATAAATGTCCTGAAGTGACTCCACATGTCCTGGTTTCACAGGAGGAGCTGCAGGCGGTGGAGTGGACTTCAAACACCTTCTCCCATAAGAGAGAGCGACTTAACGCCGAACCAGATGTTCGATTGATTTGATTTGATAGCAGATTGCTGTTTCGACACAACAGCATTGTTTGCCACACGTGACCTTGTCCAAAGTGGTTGGCTACACTTTCGTTCTTGTCAGTAGAAGCCTGACTGGGAAACAGTGGTGTTGTCCATGGTGCTGAAAGTCAGCCTTCTCAGTTTTGCACGCTGGTTCATTAAAACAATACATGAACAAAAACACACATACTGCAAGTAGTTACTGCTGCTGCACACTCACAGTTCCAGTATAGGAATACTTCAAATGGACATCGTTGTGAAAGAGCATTTTCCTGGAATCATTTCATATGTACGCTTCTATTAAAAGACCATACTTAACTATGTCTAAAGCCTTTTGTCTTTGTTTTATCGAGGCGGGACATGCTAAGGCCGGGGACAGAGATGGGACGATGTGTAGCAGAGGGCTGGATCTGAACCATCCAGGTGTCATTTATTAGTTGTAAGGTGGTACATGCTCTGTCATGTCAACCACCTCTTTGTATCTTTGAGTTTCTCCAAATGTGAGGATGGGGAATTAATTTCATCGTCTGGCACACGGCCACTTTAAAATGACAAAATCTACATTAAACCAACAGCAAAATTAATTCAGAAAAAGGAACCAGTGGTGAAAAAACTAAGCAAATTAAGACTAATTTCCCACTATGTGAGTTCTCAGTCCTTTCTGACTGAGTGCTTGCCTGTGGGGACCATCACTGATGGTTTCTGACCTTGGGGTTGATGACCAGGTAGGTGATCACACCATGCTCCTTCAGATAGGAGTCTCGGCTCTGTCCGTCTCCAGGCTCTACCTTGTATGAACCCTTGAGATGCTCCAGTGTCACAGAGGAGATATGGACCCTCCTGGAGACAAGATAGGAGAGCGATGAATGGGCAGGTCATAAGATTAAAACTACTCTAACTTACAATTATCTCCCTTCAGGTTTGTTTGTTACTCCTGCAAACAAACGCCGATAGAGATGGAAATGGGTCCAACAGCTTACAGGTTCATAACACCATACAGGGGTGCCGGGTGAAATTGACCATAAGCAGAATTAGGGAGCATTTATTTCTTATGTTCCATGTTCATGTTTGTGCACTTCTTGGGTTGAATAAATATTCATCAAAAGGCTCTGCTCCTCCTGAAAGTTTATCGTCATGTTTAGCTTCAAGTGGTGGGTGTATTTCATGTGACATTTAAGACTGACACTAATATGAACGTTCTCTAAAGTGAAACTTGACTGAAACTAAGACGATGCTTACCGCTAAGACTTGCTCACTTCTACCACACAGAGCAGCAGCAGAACAGATGGAAGCTCACTGGCTTGCTAAAGTGCAATTCAACATGATGACTGAATGAGCTGGATGTGACAGTGGGCTCCCAAAACACAGGTTCATTAACTGAAACTGGCAGCAGTAACATCAAGTCATGTCTCACCCTGGCACACCTCCTGCCTCCATGTGATTGGCCAGCGTTACATCATGAGACCACACATCATACTGCCACTTGCGGAGGCCAATCACACCGCAGAGGACATTGCCAGAATGAACACCAACGCGCATGTTGATGTCGACTCCAGTGGCATCTCGGACCTTCCTGTGGGGAGGACAGAAGAAGGAACCTTTACATTCAAACTGAATTCAGTTAGCTAGATGACTCATTCAACAAGCTCAAGAGCAGGAAGAGACCTGTTTGCTAGTTACATAAGACGGAGGAGGAAAGCTAATGTGGGTTGTTGTTCAAAAGTCTGTGGCTGTAGCAGGTTGCTGTGCTTTATGCAAATGAGGGTTAAAAAGAAGCCCCAGGCTCCTGGCTTTAACAAAACATGTTGTCAGTCTACATAAGAAAGTCAAGTAACACTATTCTGATGGATTAATGCAAAGATAAAAAAGATGGGATGAATGTCTGTCACACACCAGAAGAAGATGAGGAAAAGACACCATGTCATATCTAAAGACAAAGTGTCAAAAGACTTCTATAATATATGTCACACTGGGGATCTAGTGACTATTTCCCATCATCCTATTGTTTAAAATGTAGTTAATAATTAAAAAGATTTTAACTCAACACTAATATTGTTATTCTATGTCCTTTAAAAGACTGTTTGGTTTATTAGCTTTATTTTGAAATGCTTTTCCTACTCACCCTTTCCTCCCTTTTGTATTAAATGCCAACCTTAGATGAAAATGATTCACATTCTAGTGCCTCCCTAGAGTCTCCTCCATACTCACTATTGCTGCTTCCTGTTTGGTGCTGGAGAGAGCATGACTGAACATCAGCCAAGACTTAAGACTTACGATAACATGTCTGACTGTCTAGATATATAAACGTATTTAAAAAAGACTGACTTAAAGCCGTTCAGCAATGAAAGGGGAGCACAACCAGCAAGGATCTCATAATTGTATCGTGACAATGAAAATTCATCTGTGAAAGAGAAATTTTGGGGGAAAATATAGGATGCTGTAACAGAAAGGACCAATTCAATTCATGAACTACAGAGCGTGTTAGCTTATTAAGCATATATACTGAAATCAGGCAAAACTGCTACACTGGCTCAGTCCAAAGTGGAAAATCCCCATACACAAGAACACAGACTTACAAACCTGATTTTGTTTGTGGAAAAATCTCTATTGTGTTGGGGTTTTTTTTGTTGTTGTTTTTTATGTAACTCTTTCTTGTGAATTGTGTGCATATTTTTTTTTTTGATTATTTCCAGAATGTCATATAAAATGCTAGTGATTTAAAAGATGAGTCAGTGTTTCGTCAACAATTTAATTTGAGTCAGGAAAGAAAACCTGCTCCAGTAAACAGACTCTGCTTCATCATGTCAGAGGTGTACAACATCTGAGGAGGATGGCATCTTTAATCTGATTGTGATTAAAGGTCATTTGCAGCAAGACAATATATTGATCCATAAAAATAGAGAGTGCGTGTGTGTGCGTGCGTGTTCAGCCATGAGTGAAAGACACAGGGAGCACAGAGCAGAAGGGCAGGGAGCTGTGGGAGAATATTTTTTAACTTGCTAGAAATTTTTATTTGTTCAGCTGGGCAGCTTATCATGTTGCATTCACATTGTGTTTACTCGCTAATTCAAACAGAGCTGAAATCAAGTCTGGCATTCCTTCTGCTCAATCTGTTTGACAGGCGTGTGTTTGTGTTGCTGTTTGTATGAGAGGGAGGGAAAATAGAGGGAGAGATCTGGTATTTTACTTGATGGCCTCACACATATCCAAGCCCATCTTCACGCAGTTTCTGGCGTGGTGAGGCAGAGACTCAGGCAGACCAGACACACAGTAGTAGCAGTCTCCCAAGATCTTGATTCGCATGCACTCGTTTTCCTGAGAGAAGGAAAGAATGAAATAATGAGATTTGTGCATTTATTGCCAAACCTCCGGATCCACAAGCCCACCATAATTATCAACGTCTTTAACACGATCTAACTAATTCAGTCATTTAAAAAAAATGATGCTTCTTGTGCTCTTTTCACCTTCACACACAGTCACATTCATCAAGCCCAAAAATCATACACCAACGCACAAAACACATTAACGCTTATTCCACATGTGGGATGTGTAACAGCTCTTTGTTGGACCGGGTTTATGTAACGGCGGCTTCATCAAGCTGAAGGACAGAGCTTCTGGACACAATGCAGAGGGAGAGAAAGCGAGAGAGCCTGACTCAACTGTTTAGACCTGAATATCTGAACACCCAGGAGACAGAGAGATTCACTCTGACCGGCCCACACCGCTACATCCTGCAGCTGTGGAGGTTATGACTGTGGAGGCCGACTGTGGCCGCAGGACTGAGTGAATGCTTGGTTCAAGGTTGAGCCTCAGATAATTGTCGACATAGCTCAGACAGTATTCGTTGATTTTTTTTTTTTTTTTTTTTTTTTTTTAATGAACTCATCTGTGTAAACTATTCAAATGAGATCAACTCTTAAGCGCTGCAGTTGACAAAACGTGTTCTGGTATGCTGCGAAACATCTTGCTTTCTCCATCAACTGAAATTTATTCTCGATAGAAAATATCACTCAAATAGAAACAGCGACAACGTCAGATCTAGAAATGAAAGGATTTTCACTGAATGTTTTTACAGGTGCATTGTTGGATTATTTACTCAAAGTCCATAAATTAAGTCTGACAAGAGCACAATCCACTTCATAAAACCTTGACCTGAAAGTTAAGAGGGGCTTACTGAAGGCAATTTCAGGTCTTTTTGGTATTTTCATTCTCTTCAGAGGCTGCAGCCTGTGGCATTGTACTGCAAAGTGTTTCCAATATTTACTCCAACTCATTCACCAACTGTATAGGGACAGAGCGGGATATTGCAATCCAATACAAGACCATAACAGAGTACAGCCTCATAAATTACAACAGAACTGAACTGAATCCGCTCAACCATGGAAGGATTGTTAGGATGTAATGAAATATTTTTTCCCAAGATAATGTGGCCAAACCTGGATAGAAAACAAGGTAAACGTCATGACATGACAGTGTACCATTGCTTTTTCATCAATTTCTCCCGTGAGGCGCACACAGTGGCCACTCTGCACAAAATGTGATGTATAAATGAAGTTGTCTTGACTTTACCTTTGCAATCTGGTCAAACTTTCCAAAGAGTTCATTCAGCATATGAACCAGCTCGCCTGGGGAGCAGTCGCTGGCCAGCCTGGTGAAGCCCACAATGTCGGCATACAGAATGCTGCAGAAAGCAAAAGAGAACACAGATAAAAACTCATTCCTGCCTGTTGCATGAAAGCATGTATTTTCGTTTATGCTCTATGTTTATGAAGCTGCAGAATGGAATATGATGAATAACACAACCGTGGAATAACAAACTTCATTACATACCTAGATTTTCATTAACCTCTATTAGGTGGGAGGCATAAAAAGAGTTTTTCTGTGTTGGAGACCATTTTATCATGTGTCCATGCCGGTGACAGCCAGAGCTGAAAGGAAAAAGTTCTGAGGTCTGTCTGTATGTCTCACTCTTATGAATGAGATATCTCAGTAATGCCTTGAGGGGTCATAAGCATTCAGTGCGAACGCGCTTTTGGCCGTAGCGCACATATTCACCAAATTATAATTCTAATTATTATTATAATTATAACAATGTATCTCAAATATCTAATATGATAAAATAACATTTTACATCCACGAAGTCAAATGTCAGCTGACCGCCTGATGCATAAGACGGTTTTGGTTTCTGTAGCTAATTTTCATGGCGACTGTAAATATGGTGAATATTTTTACTCACTTATTCAAATTTCCTTTAACTACTGCATCATTGATAATGTGGCCACTTTGGGTGGGTTAGCACATCATTGCTAATAGGTGGCATTGAACAAAGTCCAAGCTCTACACATCTCTTTTTCCATATTTGTATTCTAGGAGTCCTCTAGAGCAAGTGAGTGTTTGTTATCACTGGAAGGATCACCATGAGGACAGACAGGTGTGCACGCACACCCACACACACCTCTCACACACTCACAGATCTAAGGCCCACTTAAAAGTGCCACAGTGATATGGTTTCTTCTGTGAAGCTCCAGCGTGATGGAAAAAATGTCTTTTCTTCTGGAAGGGCTCTTGTGCTAAGCCTGGATTTGTGCACTCTGCTATATTTCTATGAACTTCCACAATATACTAGATGATTTCATTGAAAAACAAAGACACAGTCTTCTCTTCATTTGGCAAAGTAACCTCAGACCACAAAGGAGATGGATTATTTTTGAATTGAATTTGGCTATTACAGGGAGAAAGGGACAAGGAGGCAAACAAGTGGATGGGCTGCAGGAGAATATGATGAGAAAGGAAAGGAGAGGGGATGAAGTGGAAATAAGAAGGACAGACTGGGGGATCTGAGGAGCATGGGGAGGGCAATCAACCTCCGATATGTGAGTTGAAAATAATTACCTTTGTTATAGGAAGGAACCCTACCTGACATTGGTGTGCCGCTGCACATACAGGTTGTGGAAGTTGTTGGTGCTCTCAGTTCTGCCAAAATTGGGTCCCTGCAGCCTCTGGATGATCTCAGCTTTCATCACCCGGGCTATATGAGCTGGCAATAAGGACAACAGCAAACGCTCCTGCAGACAGAGAGAAGGGAGGGCAGGACAACCAAACGAGGCAGAGTCAAATACTTTGTGACTTTTTGATGAGAGTAGAATATATCTGCCATTTTCACAGATCTTAACGTCACAATGCAGAACCAGCGATTGAAAAACACAGATAAACGCATACAAGGTAACAATCCTCCAAAACCAACCAATTTTTTCTTTCTTTTTCATTCAGGGTGACATGTTTTCACCTTGTGAGTGTGAGTGTGCTTGTGTTTGTGCGTGTGCACCATGCGAACGCTTTCTATGTATTCTGCTGTTCTGTTGCATCCTATTATTCTATTCTTCTTTTCCTGTACTCCATATAAATATAGCCATTGTCATCCACAGCTAATATTTAATTGCTTAAATAGATTTTCCTTCATCCACTTAATGATGGTTAATTGAGGCAAATTTTCAGCACTGAACACAGGAAGGAGAGATAAGTGATGGAGGCTCAAAAAATATCATTTTCAGACAAAAAAGCGATGGAGCATGCTCCCTAAATGTGTTCATTGTCTGTGATCTTTACTGAGGATATTACATTATTATGAGGAGATTGAAAATTTAATGAAATCTGTCGTGATAATTAACAGGCCAACCTCACGTGTTTTCACTCATTAATCTCCGAAAAGGTTGCACATGAACACATGAACCTGCACAGCTGAACTTGCATGAAAATATGTTTCCCGTTGCCATGTGACGCTTCACTGTTGCTGCAAATGCATTTACAAAGCTGCTGTTCGGCTCTGAGTTTGATGGCTGCTGCAGATGTTTTGGAAAGCTGACATAGTCTCTCCAGTCAAGTTCCAATGAAACAGTACTGGAAATCTCATGTCACTGTGTAATCAGTTATATGACGGAATGAGAAAGGTAGAGAACCAAAGATGTGCGATCCATCACCCATAGTTGTGTAACCATGCAAGTTGTGGTTGTGGGCTTTTGTTTTGTTTTTTTTGTTTTTTTTTTTTCAACTTTGATTTATCGCCGTGCGCATTGAATGGAGGGTACTTTGAGGGTGATCATGATGTGTGTGTGTGTGTTTGTGTGTGTGATTGTGAGGGGAAAGTGTGGGAGTCTGTGCATGTTAGCAAGAGTGAATAGCTGCCTGAGGGGGTGTGACTCATAAATGCGGCTCTCAGTGGAGAGGGTCATTACATTGTTCACACATCACGGGCTCATTTCCTAAAACACAGCAGCAAATTAAGTAGAGAGAGGGGTAAGGGAGGCGAGGGGGGGTGGGGGGGGGGGGCGTCTACACTAAAAATAGAAACCCACACCACCAGCACCTATTTACCTATTCAGCACCGAAGCAATATGAGCACTCCACTGAGAGCGTGCAGAGGGCTGTGTAATAGCCTGAAGAGATGTAGCTTTCTTAATCATGTGTTTGATTAATGAACTGAAGAGATCTGTATTCACCCACTGAAAGAATTTGGTGATGTTTAGTTACACATGCATTCAGACACGTGAAGAAACAGATGCCAGTAAACATGCGTATAAAAATGTGTTCACAAACTTAAACACCAAACACAAAGTTTACAACAATCACTACAAAAAGTGAATGAAAAAGATGAAATCAAGACGTATTTCCGCGGTGAATGACACGCATAACGTGCACTTCAGGTACAGTACTGAAAATGTTTAAGATTTTGGGTTTTTTTGGTCTAACACAGGTTAGCTATAATTATTCTATAAAAACATGCATTTTGCGATAGTTAACCAATGATGAGTTGTATGCAATTAACCATTAATAAGGAAATACACATTTTACAATTCAGAAAAAAAAAAAAATCCTCACTGTGTGGACCACCAGTTATTAATGTCATTTCCCTGGCTGTTTAGGAAGACTAATGTCAAGCAAATGTCACCACATAATGCCTACAGATGGGATCGACTTAGCAACTCGACGACCCTGACAAAACTGAAAAGTGACATTTTTGGCAACAAAACAGTAAGTTCATGTGGGCTCTGATCAAGTCTGTGTTGCTCTAATACCAAAAATGAAAAGCCCTTTGTTCGAAGAGCAACTTCATTACAGGTTTTCACCATATGTGATGTATAAATATATGCACACAATTTAATAGAAATCGATCCAAAACTTGTGAGGTAAAAAAAAACAAAAAACTGCATAGCTGTATTGATAATACAGTAATACTAATGAATTAACGCCTCATAGTTGCAACTAAGATATCAAGATATCAGAACTGTATGTCCTTCATTCTAGAGAAAAGGTTGAGAAGACGAAGCGTCCTGACCCGAGTTAGACCTGACACAAACCGTAGTTCTCCTCTGTGAGTATAAACATGTACCTGTTGGTGTTTCTCAAACTCCAGTTTAATGGGCGACTTGATGCAGTTGCAGGTGTCTTGGTAGGTCTGTTTGAGAGCCAGGTCCATCAGGTGCTTGTGGTACGCCCCGGCCAGGTTACCACAGGTGAAGATGATCACGTTGGCCAAGATCTGCCATCCGGAACACAAACGTGCGCATACACAGACACTTAAAGGCCAAGGCATTTAAAAAAATGACAGGAAGTGTGTGTACATTCAATTTTGCCATTATCTAACGTCTTCCACTTAAGCTTCTATTGCGCCGTCATAAAATCTTGCTGGAGCACACACGTTGGCTGTGCCTTTCCACCACTGCGTCAACCTCAAGCTCTTAAAACTGGACTTGCATATCAATGGTTTGTTCTTGGTGTGTATCCAAGGACAATAAGTGTCTTAGAGCATGTTTTATTGGTGGTGTGCTTTTCCACTGTGTAAGTGGGAGAGACAGGGAGAGAAGAAACTACACTGCGATGAGAGTGTTTGATTGTTGTGCGTCTGTGCTTGTGTTGGTGTGTGTTGTCCTCAGACATACACATGATACTTTTACTCATATCCAGCTCTGCATTTTTGATTATACTATTCTCATGTCATGGTTCAGTGCTTCTCAGAAGCGATGGCACTCTGTTTCATGGCTTTCCTTATGGCCGTATCAAGGGTCAGTTTATTGAGAGTTAGTATTTGAAGAGCTGTTCCCTTAGCACATTACACAGCCATTTATTTTTCTCTGGAGGCTTTCTTCAATGTGCTAAGTCGTGCTGATACAGGAGGGCCTCACCGTTTATAGTCCGAACCTTATTAAAATGCTGTACCTCATCATTTATAATCATGCGTGGAACAAGCTTACAAATTTAATCTTAAACTGCATAAACTGCTGCAAAGTCCAGTGAGCCACTCTAAATAAGGAAGCTCATTGTAGATGCGCATCAAAACCAGGATATTATGTAAAATGTGTCTTTCTCCACTTCCATGCACGTTCAAGTGCGTGCGTGAGGGTTCAACAGCTTGGACAGTCATCTGTGTTTACCTGCCAGACCAGAAGCTCGGGCTCTGAGACGACGTTAACCAGACAGATGCTGAGGGTGACGGTGTGCGAAAAGCAGGTGATGGCGCTGGCGATAATGGCCCCTCTCATGGAGAAAGGCAGCATGGTGTAAACGACAAACACGATAAACAGGAAGAAGGACACCTGGGAAAGGGAAACAGGATGATGTTAGCAGGTAGAAGAAGGGTGTTGGTCCAAAAATCAACCAGATCCACACAGTGCTGGATGTTTTTCAAAATTTTCTGACAATCTGTCGTGAAAAGAATAAATTATTTATAGCAGTCACAATTTATATAGTCCTACTAATCGTTATACGAGTGCTGCAGTGATTCTAGGAATGGCCACAGCAGTGCCAAAACACAGATCATTTAAATGCCCACAAATGAATACCACCAGAAATTTTTATTCTGCGTCTTCCCTCTTTGTCTGCTTTTTGTCTAAATACAGCACACAGCGAGCCCGGAGCCGAGAGCTGCCCACTCTTACTCACCAAACGATCTAACCATAAACTGCTGATCCTGTGGTAAAGTATCAAAGATGAGTGGGCTGCTCACTTAGTTGGATATATAAAAAAAAAGCAAACATAAATCATGTGATAAACTGTTTTTAAGACCAAAACATGACACATCAGAGCATTATAAAAAACGGAGCTTTACTTAATGGGTAGTAACTTTAAGAAAATGGAGTTTCCTGCACATTTACTGAGATGAGTTTCTTCTCTTTCCTGTTTTACATCAAAGCCTTCCGCTCTGCCCATGAGTGTGTTTTTGTACGTTGCATGCATGTATAGATGTACATTTCCTCCTGTGTTGTCCACTGATACCTTGTTCATTAATCTCCAGCTTCCCCTCTGCTGTCAGTCCACCCCATCCTGTTATGGTGGCCTTGGTGGGACCACTGTGAACAGGTCACGGCTGATACACCAGAGGGCCTCTGACCTTCCTGCTTGTCTGTCTGTTTATGTCCTGTGTCTATCAGGTTGAAAGTGTTTGTCTGTATACAGGAATCAACTGAGACAGACAGTTTTTCCCCCTGAAAACAAACCAACATATATATTTTGCTGCTATCGGATCGAAAGCAGGTCTAAATTTTTCATTCTTCACTCCACATGCTACTCACACTGTTTATTACATCAACATTATAATCATTATTTGCAGTGACGAGTTACTGAAGCAAGGATATTATTCCTTCCTTCTATGACTAACTGATGTTTTATCAAGCAACAACACAACTAGAACATTGGATGTAAGTGATTGTTTGGATGACTGAATTCCCTCTAAGAGAAGACCTGAACAGAAAGAACAGAGAGAGACGTGTTTTCGAAGGCTTGGGCTTTTTGTTGCTAAGGGAACCAACACTGCGAAGGATGCTGATGTCGGAGAAGACGTAGCATTCCGTCCTGAATATTTTTCCATCCCCTCTAACTCCCAGCCCGGAATTCTCACCTCTAAAAAGAAACGGAGGACAGAGGGCAAAGGGAGTGTTCTGTAAAAGGAATCAAGAATGGCAGTACAATTTCAGGTGCGTCACCTGCTCCAGTCTGTGACGCAGGGGCAACCAAACACACTGCATTTCCACAGCACTCCGGCCTGAATCCTAATACACTCTCAAGATGGGAGCTGCAGCCATCATCCCACTTTCACCTCTTCAGTGACTTTCTTTTTCTTTCTCTTTTGTCCAGAACACACCGCAAACCTCCTATGTGTCACACAAAAGCAGCACACACTCTCTCAGCATCCTGAAAAATGAAGCTACCACTCAAGTGCCTAAAACCCCAGGTTTTTTTGTATGAGCACTTGAGTTTGGCTCCAAAAGTGACCCAGTCCCGATGTTAAAATGCCATTTTTGGATCGTGTGAGAGTTCAGCAGAGTCAGGCATCGTCAAGATGGCCCTCTGAAGTCTTCAGAAACTTGCAGCTGATGTCGTGGAGGCTGCATCCATCAATACCTAGTCTATGACTCAGGCACAGGTCAGTGAGACTGTCCTGATTCAGCGGGTACCAGGTGCAGTGGCCGTGTTCTATCTGCCTTGTGGAAAAAGTTGCGGCCATTCATGAGACACCAGAAATTGAATAAAGACCAGACTAATGGGATAATGCAGCCAGATGGTGGTTTGGACTGTATGTCCACAAAATATTTGTGCGTGCATGTGAGCTGGCCAACATGTCTGCGGCGTTAGTGCAGGGGTTGGAAGTGAACGACAGAGCGGAGCACCAGTTACTCTTTCTCTCTAGGCCTTCACTGTTATTAGCTCTGTGTGCTCCATCAGACATGCTGTTCTCTCAGTAATCACAATCAATCCAACCCACTGAGAACGGGCAGCAATTTCAGCTGTTCTCTTTTTGTTGGATTTCTGCTTCCTGACAAGATCTTTTCATGCAATTCAGTCTTCATATAGAATACAACAGACAGACAGACAGACAGATAGACAGATAGATAGACATACAGACAGATAGACAGACAGACAGACAGACAGACAGACAGATAGACATACAGACAGATAGACGGACAGACAGACAGACAGATAAACAGATAGATAGACAGATAGACAGATAGACAGACAGACAGACAGACAGATAGATAGACATACAGACAGATAGACAGATAAACAGATAGATAGACAGATAGATAGATAGATGGGGGTATAAGTGGGAGAGGCATGAAAGCAGAGCAGAGTGATTAATAATGCAGACTGATTATGCTGTCACAGGTGGCTGATGATAAAAATATCTCCATCCCAGAGGAGGCATGGAGGGAGCGAAGGAGAGCAAGGAGGGGAGAGAGGAAATTCGGGCATGGTGTGGGATGTAGAGGGCAGGGGGAGGGAGATGGGAGGGAGCCCTAACGGGAGAGGAGGAGGCAGGTGGTGAAGAGAAGGGAGAGAAAAATTGGATGTGATGAATAAGGGGAGACAGGGCGATAGCATGAGAAAATAGGATTCCTGAGACAAAGAGGGAGAGAAGGAGTCTGGCACTGAAAACTAATGTGTCTGCCTGCTGGTCTGCTCACCTCAAGCTCTCATCAGCGCTCATTAACACTTGTCACATGTGGAATTAATTGTACAATCGTGCCTGCTTGCATGCAAACACACACACATACCCCTAAAGCTGCTTGCTAAACTTCCATAGATACACCTGTGTACAATCATATGAACACGCTTTATTGTGCATACATTGGCCGACAGGACAGATATTAATTATCAGGTCTTCCTATTCTTGGTCATGTATTCATGCACGGAGGAGGTAACTGTTACTTTTTGCTGTTTGAAGAAAAGTTGGAATATCTTGTTGTGTTTCAAGCTGTCCATGACCATCTCTCATGTCTCTTCGCTGTACGTCGTGGGTCATGCCACATCTCTTACGCTCACTTGAACCTTCACTGAGCCCCTCCCGCTGAAAAATGAGCTCAACAGCTCAACAGCTATTACTAGGCTGAACAGGCCTGACATACTTTGGATTTCTATGCATGTTGAAGCAGAGTGCAGGGAGCAGTAGTACCACTGCTACTTTATGTAAGAAGAGACTGGCGTTTTTTTGTTTTTTTTTTTCATGTAATTGAAAGAGAAACTGAAGATGCCAATTTGTAATTGTCAACATGAAACTAATGACAGAAATATAATGATGGGGATTAAATTGTGGTCAGCTCACACACACTCACAGTTTGGTTTTAAAATCTTAAAACATCCTACTTGAGCTGCTCTGTCCCTGAACTAAATACAGTTTGAGTGTCAACAGATTGAATTCCCTGTGGCTGTGTTCCAGTGGTGCAAGACAGATATCTTCAGGTGTGAAAATCAAGGCACTCGAGGGCTCCAGCTCACTTACATGTTTTCATTTGGTTATCTCCTTCTTCTGTTGACGTGTAGACTGAGTTTATTTCCTTCAAATGTACTGATATTTTTGCACTTTGTTTCCGTCCTCAGACATAGATATACGTATATATTCTATGTACATACTGGGAGAGAGGATGTTGTATGATGAATTTAAATCTAACATTCCTTTTTATCCCATTTGACATACTCGCCCAGACCATACCTTCAGAGGGCTTTATCTCTAAAGAAATTCTGGAGCTGATCTGATGTGTTGATGTAGAAACAGTTCACTACCTGTTATGAAACAGACTCAGAGTTGGCTGCTGTCACAGGCAGCTTAGGCAACATGTTGCAGAATGATGCAGGAAAATAGATGCACAAATAAAAACACAATGCAGTGATACGCTGTGAACGGATCAATGTTCTGTCAGAAAATTCACTGGCTGAACAGCACTTATGAATTTTTCCTAAATTACTGCGCAGGGCTGTCATAGTGTGTGTCGGTCATCCCTTCGTTAATACGTTAAAACTTGTGACTGAAGGTTGCTGTATTTGGTGAGTTTTTCTCTTCATATATAACCTGTGTTTGCTTGTCCAAGAATGAAAGCTTAGCAGCTTAACACATTTTTCACTTAACAAAATATTATATAAATATTTCCCTAGCGAAAATAACTAAGGAGCTATCGCTGATGATATCAGCTGGCAATAATCAGATAAGTCAACAAGACTGACGGTTGCCAGTTACAAATAAGGAACTGGCTATTATAAACCACAGTCTGAAATCAGGAAGCTGCTGATTCCAAAGATAGAATTTCAAGTGGCAATAAATACATTAACTGCATGTGTTGCTGAGGAATTTAAGACTGCAAATAAGTATAAGCGACATCACACATGCATGTCTGAAGTGCAGTACTCAGAGTGGGATAGCCTGCTGTCTGTGTATTGGTAGATATGCAGTATCAAACACACATATTTATCTACCTGGTCCCACGGACTGAGCACTCCTCCTGAAAACATGAACAGGTAACCCATGGTGACCAGACAGGCCCATATAAGGAGAGAGAAGAGGCGGAGCATCCGCTTGAAGACCGACTCAATGCAGACCAGGATGAAGATGGACAGGAAGAGGAAAAGAGCGGCCGGCACCGTGATCAGGAACGTCAGGTGATCCTCTGTTTTCTGGAGAGAGAGGGTGGGGGGATATCATTGATTTACACAACTGCAGGTGAAAGGGCTTTTTTAGTACATGTCTATTTGTATTAATTGCATTAATTATATATTTGAAGGCTTAATATTCCAAAAAGACATTAGTTTGCTTCTCCTGCACAGTTTATAATGTGCTCCATTAATCTGCTGTCTCTGCCCTTTAATGACCAATCACAGCCCAGAATGCTATACTATACTATAAACTGGCTGCTGTGGCTGCCATGCTTTGCCTCTGCCTTACTGCTTTCAGGGAGTCCAATGCTAGAAAACATGGATAACCACTGTCAGACAGGACGGAGGGAGAGAGGACAGTATATGTTAAGCTTTAAAACAAAACAGAAGTCTTCATTTTCAGCAATGCTAATGTAGTGTCCATGCTAGGCATGGAGAGAATGTCCAGTCTGCTTCCTGGAGGACATATCAAAGTCAACAAGTCAAGGAGGGAAGATATGAATGCCGTATGAGGTGTTTCATACGAATAAGAAAAGAATCCTTTGGTGTATTTCACACCTCTTTAATGTCCTAGTGAGACTTCCGGGACCAGAGAAAGGCCTCCTAGAGAGTGTCAGAGCTATTGGTATGTTTTCTCTGTTGCCAGACTTGGGCTCTTGCTGGGAGCAAGACGTGGTAATTATTCCACAGATCTTTGACCATCATCATATTTACAAGACAACAGGATGGAATAGATCCTCTGAGCAGCACAACATCTTCAGCTGGGTCACTACTGGAGAGTAATGGCTGATGTGCTACATTCTAGAAAAGATTCTTTGGCCTGAAAACTAAAATTTGTGGTTAAAATGATAAAATATGTGCATACTTCCAGAGAACTCTCTACCTTTGTATCCCAATGACATCATTAGTTCAGGGCGGACGGAGACACAACACACACGCGCACACAAACAGATGATCAGACGACACACAGATCAGCAGACAGACCGTCTGATCCCTGAGAATGTGCTACAGCATCACTTCTGCACGCACACTGTCAGAGTCAGCATTTAGGGGCTATCACCACGTACACACACATCCCTAACCCATCTCATGCTCTCCAACAAAGAGCCTCTTCCAAATGTAACTCCAGAGTCTTGTTTACACTCCACGAGGACACACACTGGACAAAACTGTCTGTCCCAAACAGCTCAGATGGTGTTCTGACATGACACATCAGTTTGCTATCATTGTCCCTTGAGATGACATTGGTTATTGTTTGGTGAAATTTTGTACAGCACACAGCCGAGCCATATTTTTTTTTTTTTTTTTTTGGAATATGCTCAAAGAAAGTTTCATATACGAGACGATGACAGCTGAAAGTGTATTTCCATCACTCTCACAGAGGCTAGACGTTTGGAAAAGACTCTCAATAAAGAGAGACTGGAAAATGATTAACCAAAGTTTGCTCCATTACCTGTTGACTTAAATCTTGATAAATGATTGCATCACCTTTCTGCCCTGTTTTGCGGAATCTTCTTGACCTGCCCATAATCTGTGTGTGTGCGTGTGGGCTGAACGTATTTCAAATTTTACATTCCCTGTCAGAAGCACCTCTTTTGTTTTTGGAAAAAAAAAAAATAAAATTAAATAAAATTAACACACTTTCAAACTCTAATTCAGCCAGGGAACGAATAAAGTACGCTCCTAGCCTTTTTCCCTCTTCAGCCTGTGTTAAATTATGAAACAGAGTGCAAAATCACCAACATTCACTCAAAGTAACTGTGAACACACTGCTTCCACGCACATGCAGCACACGCTCACAGACTTGATCCCATACCCAACGCCCACGTTTACCATTTTAAGTAACTCCAAAGTCATGACTGCGCTGACAGATCCGGCAGCTGCAAATGTTAAATTAGTAAGCTGTCGTAGAATTAGATGCCACTAATTTTACAGTAAAATGAACATCAGCGTGGGCATAGAAATGTGTTTGACTCCCTTAACATGCAATTCACTCGAGCAACAAAAATAAAAGATAATGTGGGCTCACCCTTGAATTTGTGGTTGATTTTACAGATTATTGACTAGAGCTGCTTGTTGAAAAAACAGAAGCTGTTTGACCAGAGCAGGTGCAGGAAAAGAGCGAGCTGCTAAGTATTAATGTAGCGGTGTGATGTAGCAGGGGTAGTATGAGGGGCCGGTGACGGGATCCCATGGGACCTGGCTGCTGGAGGCCAACTTTACAGTAAGCCTATGGCACAGGTAGAATGCCAATGAAGGTGGAAGCAAGGCTGCAAACTCACATAAATACCAGCGAGGTACCTCAGCGACATAGGCCCATCCTTTGGTGTCAAAATGCATTTTGCACAAACTGGATGCGCACACACAAACATGTAGACAAAGAGTAGAGCAAACGGAGCTCAAAGAACAAACAAAAGAAAAGGCATCCACAAATTTGTCAGCCATATAATCCTGCTAAAACCTCTATGGAACCATTTAAGGCCATTTCCCTCAACGCAGCACAGTGGGAGGGCGCCGTGTCTGCCTGCCATTATGGACTGCTTTGTCACCCAGAACAATTATTTCCCTTTTTTTTTTTTTTTTTTTTTAAACCCAGTCTGGCTTATCCAGCTATTATACTAGGAGGAAAAGGGAGAACATGGAGACACAGCAGCCGGAACGAGACAGAGAGAGAAGCAGTAATGTAATTACTCAGCAGCAAAATGACACAAACACATCAGATACATTATGTCAGACAGTGAGGAGGGAGGAAGAGAGGTGGCACAAGGAGGAGCATGTGTCGAAATCTTGACAGTGGGCGTGTGTGTACCTCCCATGCTACGGTGCCTGTTGGATATTTATCCTTCCTGATGGCAGATTTTTTCTCAATCTGCCATCAGGCAGGTTATGAAAATCATCAATAATCAATAAGCCTTTCCTTGAGTGTTCCATTTGCAATGTGGATGAACATTGAAAGACATTGCTAAAGCAGGTCAAGGGCTGCAGAGCAGTCACATGCGTGAACCAAAAGGCTATGATAGAGAGTACTGATACTAGCAAATAGGTATTTTATTTGAGTCCTATTCACGTTCATAGAAGACCTATTGTCAAGAAAAGAAAAACTTTACACTATTCCCAATGTCTGTCCTACACATATTACATCAGTGGTAACTGTTGTGTTGAGCTATATAAAATGTTAAAATACAAGAATTTACTCTGTCATGGATTACGATCATTACAAATTTTATTCCATCAACTGTGAAATCATAGATCCATTTACCACACAGCCCCAGGGATGACTTTCTCAGCACAGGGCGAAGAAAGGTTTAGCTGCTTCACAATCACACAAAAAAGGATGCCAAAGGGTGCAGCAATAAGACAGCACCACTAAGGGCATCAAACTAGTTTGAGATGCAGCCGCACAATTGAGACGTTCTCATCAGCCAAACAATAAATGGCACACATGTGAAGCATAGGCAATGAGATGTGGTGTTATAAAAAGTTATAAAAAAGAAAGTGGTTGAACTATGAATAATTAGAACTTCAAGGAAAGCCAAATCTGACTTTGGCACAGGTGACCACACTTTGCAGCGCATTTCCAGCAGACATTCACTTCATTATTTTGAAGCGTCCTTCCCTGATCTTAGTCCTTATTACAGCCATCCTGACTGTTATCATAACCATGCGGACAAATGTCCACTTAACAAAGAGACTTTCATTTTAACCTGAACAACAACCCTATCATAAAAAAAAAAAAATGCATTTGAAATCAAACCATGATGTTTTCTTAACTCAAATCAAATTATTTTTGGGCATAAACCCAAATATAACCTTTGGCACATCACATTTGTTTTGGAGCTGTGGAAGCATTTTTAGAAGTACAAATCATTGTGCCAACAGTGGCATCAGATTTGAAAACACATCTATGTGCCAATATAGAGGGTGTTTGGTTGGCAAAGCTCTTATTGAATATTCTGCGGCCTGAAAGAATTTCTCATCTTAAACTAACTAGCTGTGACCTTTGGAAAGACATGGGTTTCTGCCATTGGATGGATTTCTGAGCGGCCAAATCTCTGGGCTTCACCTGGACAACGGTTGATAGAAACAGAAAATGACAACAATGAGATGTAGAGCACAACGCGACACATGGCTTCCCGAATCAGTTTCAAGGCATGGCTGCTGTCCTTAAAAGTGAATTGTAGGTCCATTTAAATGAAATCATGCAGACTTACACCATGTTCTTCCAACTAATATCGTTGGGCATCACCATCCCTGCCGTGACTGAATGCTATCAGAGCGTCGTCCGTCTCTATCTTCAAGAAGTAAGGGAGACTCCCTCCTGTCCAAACACCTCTACAATATAATAGTAATATGCCTAATTATCACTTACTTTGCACTTCAGTCCACCTGATCCTTTCACTTATTGAATGAAGAAAAACTTGACTGCATTGAATCGTAAGCAATGGGCCTCATGGTCACACTCACTCACCTCCTGTCTGAGCGCCTCGTCATTCACAATCTCCTGCACCTGGTCTCCCCAGCTGAAGCTCCTCTTCACTCATCAAATGCAGCAGCTAACGGCCCTTATTTCTTCCTCTGTGGCTACTGCGCCTGGTCAGTCGCTGCAGCACAGTCCAGCAACACCCCAGAGACCTGGGTGAGAGCCAGGCCAAGGCCATGATGGCGACCCAGAGACTAGTGGCCCCTTTCTAACAAACTGTTCCTCGCTTGCCTTGTACCTTTGTCTCTGAGCAGGCAAAGGTAGCTTTTACCATCAACCACCTCACAGACAGTCTCCAGCATGCTCCTCTTTTCACATGTTTCCTGAGGAGCTACACACAGTTTTTGGCATGGGATCCCCCAGACCAGAGACTGCTCGGGAGCTCCTGGGGCTGAGGCAGGGGGACTGTACTGTGGCAGAGGATTCAATAGACTTCCACACCAAAGCTACTGCAGGTGGAATTCTGCCACAGGTGATCAAGTTCCACACCCTGAATTCCCCGCGTCAGCCCATCATGCTGGGATACCTCAGCGCAACCCCAGCATCATCTGGGTCCATCCCTGAGTGGGGTCCTTCCTGTCATCTCCGCTCCCTGAAGCGAGCCTCCTTGCTACTCCAATCACCACCTCCCAGCTTTTCTCTGGACATCCCTGAGGTATAATAGAATACCATGACCTCCGCCAAGTCTTCAGCAAGGCCAAAGCCACATCATTGCCCCCTCATCGGCAGTATGACTGCACCTTTCACCTCCTGCCTGGAACTCCTCCACCCAATGGTTGCCTGTACTCCCTGTCCGCCCCTGAAAAGGAAGGCCATGGAGACCTATATCAGTGACACCCTGGCAGCAGGTATTGTCCGCCCCTCTTCCTAACCTGCAGGAGACTTCTGAAAGACATCACAGTCAAGAACTGGTACTCCTTGCCTCTCATCTCTACTGTCTTCGAACTGCTCCAGGGAGCTGCCATTTTTACCAAGCTGCACCTTCGCAATGCCTACCAGCTGGTCCCATTAGAGATGGGGACGAATGGAAGACGGCCTTCAACACACATCTGGACACTATGGATGCCTGGTGATGCATTTTGGGCTGGCCAATGTCTTCCAAGCCATGATCAACAATGTCCTCTGGGACTGCTCAACATCTATGTTTTTGTTGACAATATCCTCATCTTCTCCAAGACCTGAGATGAACACGTTCGTCATGTTCTGTGCTCCAGCGCCTCCCTCTGAAACCCCAGAATGTCAGAGCAGAGAAGTACAAGTTCCATATCCCGTCTGTGTCATTTCTGTCGTACATCCAGATGGACCCATCCAAAGTCTCAGCTGTTACCTCCTCAATCCCGTAACAGTTGCGACATTTCCTGGGATTCGCCAACTTCGCAACTACAGCTCTGTGGCTGCTCCTCTCACTGCTCTCACCAGCTCCAAGGCTGACCTGTCCTCCATCTCTCTGAGCTGCCTTCTGCCCCGGGAGAGAGTTCTGCCTGTGTGTCTCCTGGATATGGTTGCTGCAGGTCTCCTTGGAGGAACTTCCTGCTACCTCTTTGCAGGCTCTGTTCCTGCTAACCACGCAGCCACAGGGCAGGGTGGCTGAGTCACTGTCTGTCACTCGAGAGAAGTGGGTTCTCATCCTGGCAGAGACACTAACTGAACTCTGAACATTGAGGAAATCCTTGTGGATAGTTACTCAGTTGCTGTGAGGATTTGAATAAAGACTTTTTACATCTATGCTCCTGCTGTTGCGCTGCTCTTGGGTCCTGCCTAAAGCTGTGACACTCACTTTGGTTAAAAGCATCTGAAAAATGAACAAATGTTAGACACATTCAGACAAAGTACCAATCGCAAACAAGCATTAAGGCATGGAATGTGGGTGAACAAAAAAATGTTGCTTCATGTTGTACTCTCCTACATGATAGACTAAGAGTCAGAAATGTTGCTGCTTTGAGTCTCTTGTGAGTCCCTCTAAGTTATGGAAGTGCAATACAAAATGAGGAGGCTGGCCATTAACATGATATTCCCCTTTTACATTAGCTTCCTTAGTAAATTAGCTCCTAGGGAGCAGATCTGGAAGCAAAAAGTTAAGTTATTTACTTTAATACATTAAAACTATTCCTACAATCTAAATTAAATCATGGAAACTAAATATGTTCCTTGTATGAATGTAGATCATTATTTGTTCACCTCATTCAGTGGTCTCTCCCCTGACTCTACCCAGCTCTCAGCCATGCTGATGCTGATGGCAGTGATGTCGTATGATGTCAAACGGAAAGACTTCAAGTGTGTTGCTAACAATTGCAAACTACCAGAAACACGAAATGAAACCGACACTGTGGTCAATGATAAACTAAAATCTGATCGATTCAATTGCTGAAGTCAGTAAAATAATGTGTAATGCTTTTTCACAATTTATAGATTCCCAATGTTCCATTACCAGATGCAACATTGATCTCTATTTAACTGTCAAATGGTGTTTTAGATGTCATTTGGTTAACACAATGCCATGTAATGACTGGGTCTGTATGGACTCTCACATGCTTAGGCACGCAAATGCACACACTTAGTCATACCTACACACATTCCAATCGATACAACTTCAAGGCAACAAGAAAGAACAAGATGGATGATTGTCTCTTGAAAAAAAAAAAAAATGCAGACAAGCCAGTGAGGGAAATGAGAGACTTCCTCAGATAAACACATCCAAACAACACACAAATGCGATCACTCATGGCAAGCACACACATGTACATACCCACATACCCAGACGCATACACAAACACTTGGTACAATATGGGTGGAGGTTCTTTGTCCTAAAACCACCACTCTATCCCCCTCCAGCGCTGGTCTGTAGGGAAAGATTAAAGTGTGCAGTCATTTTAGGAACATTAGTGCTGCTTTAGTTGGGTTTCTGTCGGCGCGCTGATAAAGCCAGAACACGTACAACAACATCCTCCCCTCCCTCTGCCGCCCTGCCGCCCTGCCCCCTGCTCAAAACCCACCCTCTATTTATTCCTGCCATTCTTCTACGTCCGGTACTAATAGTATACAACCCTCACTGAACAACCACCACATAACTATAGACAGGGTACTCTGTTGGTTAATGATATGTGTTTTGGGGGGGGGGGGGGGGGGGGGGTTGTGCTGGATGGATGGATACTGAGAGTATTGGGAAATAATGAGGGAAGATTGCAATTTAACCTGTAATTTAAGTTTGCAACCTCAGAAAAAGAGGAGAACATGGAGAATCTCATCGACTGGACCCAGCAATACAACCTATTGATTTTTGAAATAGAACTACAGAGATTGATTTAGGAGGTGGTCCTCCAAGGAATGACC
Organism: Echeneis naucrates; assembly: GCF_900963305.1. Lineage (NCBI taxonomy): Eukaryota > Metazoa > Chordata > Actinopteri > Carangiformes > Echeneidae > Echeneis > Echeneis naucrates. Next base: position 14,563,078 of record NC_042521.1, read on the forward strand.
ATGTTATGGAGTTCAGTTTTATTTTACAGCACTTCAGTGACGGCGTTGAGGTGATACTGTGTGAGCATTTGAAGCACACAGACACACACAAAGATGAGCACACAGCTTGCCCTGAACAGACATACAGCAGCAAAACAATCATTTTGAAACAACAACAACCACAGCAATGAGTGGGCTTCCTTTTGTGCTCCTATTTCATAAAAACAGAAAAGCTGCACTTGAAAAAACAATTGCTTGTGTTTGTGGCCAAAACAACACTTTTCTCTTGACAAAAGCGCCAACGCCCACACAGCCACAAACTAAACTTTCATCCTGCTATTGACTAGCTCTGCAAACGACACTGCATTTTAAAGTGCCGCTTCACAGCCCCTCGTGATGTCACATATAATCACACACATGCACCTCGGCACCATCTCCCCATCTCGTTCAGTCTTGTTCTCAGACCAAACCTCTTTTTCTGACACACTTCTGTGATCCTAACAAGCAAGCCACTATCTGACAATTGAAAATAGTATATGTAGCCTATAGCTACTTTTTATGGCACTAAAATAAAATATATAGCTCTCTTCAACACGCATGAAAACATATTGTGACCTTTAGCATGACAACTGAGCTCACAATTTTTTTTTTTTTTTTTCCAACTCTTTTTCTATGAATCCAGCTCTGGTTATCACTTGGTTATTTGCAGGAAGCACCAACAGCATGATATGAAGAGGAACAATTTTTTGAAAAAATTTAAATGATTTAACTTTTTGGAATTTTAAGCGTGAAATATTTCATTCCTAGCCTTCATTTCTGGGGTGTTTCTCTGTGATAAATTTGTCACAGCTCATATAACAACAACGCTACTGCTAACTTTCTGCTAAACGAAACTTATTAGTTTAGCACCAACGCTGAAAAGAAAGAACAGCTAGACTTTGTGTTAAGGTTACAAAATCTGCCTCCTAGAACCTAAAATGCTTTAGCAAACTACATCATCTTGTTCAAGAGTAGAAATGATTTAATTTGCTTCTGGACAGGAGAGCCCAGTATATAATTCTCCCCATAAAACAGCTATGTCATGATCAGATTTGGTTTTTGTGCCAATTATATAAGCATGATGTAACATGTTAATTAGTTGGCTTTAGAGGTTGTGGCTAGCTGATTTGGATATCAACAGAAAGAAATTTGCTCCTTCCCTCCATTTTTCAATATTAATGCTAATTATGCTAACTAGCAGCTCATTCCTGATACATTTTTATCTCATTTGTGTGAGTGGCATACATTTTCACATCTAGCACTATGCAAAAAATACATATATAAATAAAACACAACAAGCATATTTCCTAATATTTTGTCCTTTTCATTTTTCCATTCCTGATGACTACAAAATGTTGATGAATTGCAGATTAAGCTGTTAGATCTTAAATTTACGACAGTAACACATCCTGTTTATTGACACTGATGTGTGATCTCTCTGGATGGATTAAATCACAAACTCTCCTTAGCACTTCACCTCTCACCTCCGCACACACACAGATTCTCACTCACCAGTCCTGAAGCGAAGAAAACAGCCAGAAGTGCGAGGCAGGTTCCCATGACAATAAGCAGCAGGAACACAATCAGCGGATGCTGCTGGCTCATTCTGTAGTAGGATTCATACAGCCAGTCCTGGGGCTTCTCGCCCTCCACACACACCTCCCCCTGGAACCCCGGGCACCCGTCCCCAAGGCCCTCAGGCCCCTCAGCAACCTCGCCTCCATCACTCTTCTCCAGCAGGTATCGTCCGTGGGTCCACAGAGCTTCCTGCCACATGGGTAGCTGCCTCTGGCAGGATGGTCCTGCTCTTTCTGACCTAAACACCCTGTGGAGAAGTGACCAGGGTGAGGGATTCTGTCACTCCCCTTTTGCCTCACCCACGCTGGAAAGTCCACCGCCTCCTTTCCTGCCTTTAAAAAAGTTTTGCCAGCTAATGGATGAACAGCTGACTGTAAGAGAGACAACTTTTCAGCTTCTCCACTTTCTCTTGCATCCTCTGCCACTCCTCTTGTTTGAGGTGACAAATTGACTGAGGACTGTGTGAAAACAGATCTTCTACCTCCTCCTCCTCTTCCTGCCTCCCAGAGTGTTGTCGAACCCCAATGAGAGAGATGAGACTTCACTTCTTCTCTTGTTTCTCTTTCTTGTTGGCTCTTGATGATTGGTTAGTCCGACAGAGAGCAGGCAGCCTCTGCTTACCAGTCAGTGCTGTGTCTGCAATGAGGCAACATGTTACTCTGCTGAGGTGCAGATGAGGACTGAGAGAGACAGGGAGAGAGAGCAGGGGGAGCGAGAGAATGTGTATAGCCGGGAGGGAGGAAAAGAGAGCAAGAGGAGAGAGGGTGTGCACCAGTGTGTGTGCTGGGAAAGCAAGTGGGTTAAAGTGTATGTGTGTGTGTGCTGAGTTGAAACGTGTGAATGGTGATGTGCACGATTAGCTAATGTGAAGAAACTGGTACATGACTCAAGACTCTGTGTGTGTGTGTGTGTTTGCAAGGTGCAGAAAAAGGAAGAGACTTACATTTACATAAGAGAGAACTCGAGGACAGTGTAAAGTTGAAGAAAAGTGTGTGTGTGTGTGTGTGTGTGTGTGTGAAAAGCAGAGCAAAAAGCAAGTGAGTGACATGGGTTTTAGCAGCTGTATTAAAACAAAAAGAGCAGCAGAGCACGGAGGGAAAGAGAAGAAAATGGCATCCAGCAGCCAGCGATGAGATAAAAAAGATGGGTAAGAAAACATACAGATGGCAGAATGGCAGGAAGGGAAAGGAAGGAGGAACAAAGTCAGGAAGGAAAAAACCTCAGGAGACAGAGAGAGTGTGGGAGGAAGAGAGATTGGTGCTTCAAACAGGGGGAAAGGAGAGGGAGAGAGCTGGTAATGAGTGAAAGTTGGCGTGCGTGTGTGTGTGTGTGTGTGTGTGTGTGTGGTGGGAGTAAAATCTGATGAAACGAAATCCCAATATTCCTCTCCTCCTCCCAGCTTTCATTTCACAGAAGCCTCCCTCTCTTGCAACGCCACATGTGATGGGCTGTGAAGTGTGAAAATGGCCATGCCACTCCACTTTGTCATATCCACATGCTTCTCTTTTAGCACACTAACTCGAGAGAGAGAGAGGAGAATCTGTTCACGGAGGATGATAATAAATACAATGCACAAAACTTGGGTCACGTTTACAAACCGAAGGCTTTACAATTTTGAAATTCTTGATGAAAGGGAAGTGCGTCTGTCCAACAGCGTCAAAATTTACATGCAGCCATAAGCAGAGGAACAAACATGCCATCCCCAGTGAATTACACACCCACCCTGTGGACAAACTGGCAACAAATTGTGCAAACTGTAGAACCACATAAGAGGTTCTGTGAAGCTGTACTCAGGGGAAAAAAAAAAAAACATTTGCAGCGAAGATTTTTAAGGAATTCTGTCAAAATGTTGCCTTCACGAAACGTGGACAGACAAACAGAGGCTTGAAAATATATCGTCTTCAACCACAGTCATCTGCACTGCAGAGGCATAGAAACTTAAAAGCATGCAAAGTCAAACACAGCACTATTAGGATTCTTCCCCCGGGTGCACTGAGCACCCGGAGCAAATTTCATCACAATCCAGGGGATGGTTGATGAGGCACAAAAAATGTCATCCTCATGGTGGCAGTAGAATAAAAGTCAGGAGATCAACAAAGTAATTACCCTTCAACTTCCAGGGACCAAAGATTTCACAGCAATCCACCATTTAGACGGTCGTCAGTGGTCTGGTTGTTGTGGTCATTTCTGCAAGAATGGCAACACAACTATGTTTAGAAAGCCCCTTTGCACTGATTGCTCACATGATGGAGCATGAACATTCATGAAATGGTACATTTATGGTCTGAAGGGTAGACCACGACAAAATCAGGCTCTCATTGTATTCCAGCTCTCATTTATGGACCGGTCGTAAAAAACCAGATTGAGAGATGGACTCCCTCAGGATTCATAGCCTCTTATTAGTTTGTGGAGAATATTGAGATTTGGTTCAGGTACAAAGCAGTTTTGGCCATTCAATATTTTTGTCACTGGAGAGTAAGAAAAATCAAGGGAGAACATTTTAAAGCAATTTTGAGACACAGTGTAGAGCCCAAAAATCAATCACCGAGGAAAATTGGACAAGGTGACAAATTCATAGAAAATCACGGTCCAATCAGCTAAAGTAATGGCTGTAATGACGATAATCATGACACCCGCATCATCGTGTCCTGCTGCACATCAGCGCTAGAGTAACCAACCAATTACTAATCAAGTCCGACATAAGAGCTGGGGAAGCTCTGCAGACCATGACAGTATAATCAAACACAAAATAGTACACATTTTCTAAATATTCAGCTCATTCTATAACAGTTTGATAACTTCAAAGACGTTTTTCTCTTTTTGTCACATTACAAAAAGGAAACCCCTGCAGATCCGTCAGTAATAAGTCATTACTTATTACCTAATTACAATTTACAACATCTACAGCAATGCCAACAATTCTGAGGAATGACAAAGTAATAATAGTAAACCTTGCACTGGTGTGTATTAGGAGTATATCATTATTCTACGTGAAAGTCTTTACCACAGTGTTTCCTCCAGCTGAAATAGACAACAGAAGGCAATTTAAGTCGAAGGTTTTCATTTCAGTCCAGTTCAACAACACCTTTCTCCAGTCTCAGAAATAGGCACAGATTTGGCTCGTTTGGGTTCATTAAAGCCTGCTGCTCAAGCTGTTGATCGACACACGTGGATGAGTGACCTCCTGAATGTAAAGCAGGATGCTGCTGTAGAAGCCCAGAAAAGCTAAATATTTATTTTAGTAACTGGAGTGACGGCAGTAAGATAGGAGGGGGGTGACTGATGCTGGGATTCACGCACTTTAATAACCCAGATTTCTCTCTGCATGCTGATAACTGTGCGACACCACGTGTGATGTATTTACAGTCTTTCGGTGTTGCTCACTCTGTGAGTCCTGTGTCCTCTGAGCAGCGTTTTTGCCCCCATGAAAATGAGTTTCGTTGTCACATCCCATCTCCCTTCTGGTGGTGACAGAGGCAATTGGGAAACATGTGATGGGGCCCTAATCTGCAGTGTTTGGTATCTATGTCTGTTTTATTGTGTGTGCGCGTTGTGTTACCATATTACAATCTATCATATGCTTCCTGCTTGGTTGCCTTGAATAAGCATGTGTAATGTAATCTAATTAGGTCTGCCTTGAAACAACAAAGACAACATTAATGAACTGAGCAGGCACACATACGACCTCATGACAGTTTAGCAGTGTTTAGGAGTGCGAGTGTGTAATTGTGCAAGTGTTAGACAGCTTGAACTGTGAGCTTATTCAAGTTGTACTTCGTTGACTCAGAGAAATGTTGTTTTTATGAGCACTTTAGTTATGACACTCAAATAAGGGGAATCCCACTCCTTGATACTATTACGGACAAACACATGCATGCATAGGCGCGCGCGCACACACACACACACACACACACACAAACTCCTCTGTGGAGCCAATCTGTGAAGTGCAATTTAGACTGTGACCAGGAAGAGGAGGAGGAGGGAAGGAATATCCCCACAAATTAAGGCAAATACATAAACACACACACACACACACACACACGCTGATGTGATGGTTATGAGTAAGTGTCTGCAAGACACAGACAGCAACAGTGTTCTTAAATGCCTGTTTTTAATTTTGTCGTCAAGCCACATCTCTTTCATCAGAACTTGTGTTTTCGTTTTGCTGTAAATGGACTATTCGGTATAAGCTCTTATACTCCATCACATTAGCAAAAGGTGTGGCTGTGCTGACCACCTGCTACCCACTCCATAGGCGCACACCCACCCACACACACCCACACCCACACAGTGCTAAAGGCAGTGACAGAATGAGAGCACATTGAGGGAGAGTGGCCTTAACGCACTAATTCTGCATCAACACCCTCCCACTTACAGAAAGAGGCACCGTGTCATGATAGAAGAAGCGGCAACGCAAGCAGATGGGGAGAAGACAGAGGATGCTTTCATGTCCTCTGGGAAATTTTGAGATGATGGAAAGAGATGATCATATAGAAGTGACCCTTTATAATGTGGTAGTTACCAACATTAGGGTCAAAATTGTACAACAAGTGGTGGAACTATTTTCATCTGTCATAGTTTTCTTACCTCTTCACCGCCTTAAAGCTTTTCCAGGGTCAGTCTGGTTGACCAAAACGAATGACAGGAAAATAGTTACACTCCCAATCTCAAAGGCTTTTAGCGTATCTATTCTATTCCAATATGTGTATTAATTTTTTGGGCAGTTGAACAAACGGCTTATGTCCTGATCTGCCTGAGAAATTAAGAGTAAGATGTTTAGAGTAAAGAATTTGCTCAATGGACGACCATTTCTGCTTTCCTACTGCTACATTTACAACCTTTAAGATCACACTTTGATTTATGCCCAGCTTTGTGAAAGATATTGTTAAAAACTTGCGCATACTTCTTGTATGGCAATAGTGTTTCATAAATATCTTTACATGGAGAGGTTGCATAAATGTGAGCCTGTGCAACTTCATCAACTTTTTTTTAAATATGTTAGCTTACAGTCTATAAGCCTTGTTACATATCCAGCAGCGCAAATGAAGCAATGTTCGCGTTCATTTGAGATTGAGTCTGTTTACTTTTTTCTTTTTACTTTTATTTTGGTTTCCACCATCTCCCCAGGGGAATGATTTGGCCTTTCAGCTGCTACAAGCGCTATTTAGCACGACTAATTTGTCCACTATTTGGTGCTAGGCAGGTACAACATTTTTATTTTATTTAATCTTTTGTTGTTTATTTTTTCGCTGTTGTTGAAAATAGCTGCTGCCTGATGTGGTTTGAAACAAGGTTGACTGGAGCTGAAGCTGTTGAAGGGAAGGTGAGAATTAGTCGATGACGTCAGCCATTACTGAAATCATACGTATGTGAGTTATTCTTCATTCAAAAATGAACAATGGATGTTTGAAGACATGGCATTCAAAATATTCATGGTTCATGGATGAATGGTTGGGTTCAAAATAAAAAAACTGAACAAGAGTAAAACTAAAGCACTTAATTATTTAGGTGGCATGTGAGTCATGAAGGTGTATGCAAACATAAAAAAAAAAAAAAAAAAAAAAAAAAAAAGTTGCCTCAACTTTGAACAAAGACCTCATAAATAGATCAATGGTGGTGATGAATTTATATCCTGTTGTCATGTTACCAAATGTCTCTGTTCATTTAGTTTGTTGAAACTAACAACAGAGTGACACGGGATCTGCTTTTGATGCATGTGGTCTGCTGGTTATACTCTTCTTGAAGTTAGTAACACTTTACTACATTGACATATTGTTGTGTTTGCATATTGGGAACTGGAGGGAAACCATCCGAGCATAAGGTGCACAGGAACAGATACATCAGACCAACATGAAGGCTTTGTGGCTGAGATAAAGACCCGTTGTGTGTTTAGCTATATTGCTTATGTGAACATGTTATCATGCAGTTTTAATGTGTGTTCCATGATATTTCTTCTGTGTTCAATATTTTTTTGAGCAACATGAGCTTAAGAAGAACAGAGAATTACAATCAGAATCTAGCACAATCCCCCTGTGCGCGTCGATGTGAACTACGAGCAGCATAAACATACCAACCAGAGTTGTTGGAGATCACCATGTAGACGGTTCTGTTTGTGTCTGCCTGGTGTCGCACAGCCGCTGTCACTCATATGTGAAATGATGAATGCAGTGATGAAGATCAACCCTGTTTGGTGGCTTCCCTGCGGGGCCTTAAACACAAAATGGTCAAAACAGAATCTGATCTTCTAAACCCAATGATGTGACGGCTAAAAGGAAAAGGGCTGAAAAAAAAAAAAAAATGCTGCGAATGCTGAATTATTGATAAAAAATTGGACACGATCCCAGATGTAGCTGGTGCACGAGCAGTGATAATTACAGAAATCAAGCGCATTTTCCACCTTGATGAGATGAAAGTGGGCTCCATCACCTAACTGGGTCTCTCACTCAATCCAATGGTGATTAAACATGCCAAAATGACCTAGATAAGTTGCAATCAAGGTGGGAAGGTGGGAAAGAGAGAGATATAGATAGAAGAAGGGAGGGTGAGATACCACCCACACACAGTCAGCTCTTGATTCCTCACTTAAGACCAACACCGTGGGCTTCATTAAGGACAACGTGCAGTGCTTTTCTCAATCAAATGTAGTAATTTAATCCACAATGTGCACTCAGCCTGCTTCACATTCGATCCCTTGACAATGACACTTTATTTGAAAGATGCACAACGTATCTGAGAATTGGCAAAATGCTAAACCAATCAGGCTTTTTAATTACCTTTGATTGCTGAGGTTTGGGGGAATCTTCTGAGGCTTGTTAAAATGCCGTTTGTCTGTTTGCTGCAGGAGACAATCTGGAGAAGTGAATGATCGATGAGTTCGAAGACTCTCTGGATAAACACTGGAGCCCTGCAACATTATGGAACACAACAGACAAACTTTCTGCCTTGAAACTTCAAATTTACTGAATTTAAAGTTTAAAGCTATACTGCTGTTTCATCGCGTTATAAAGAAACAAGAGTATAATGAATATCTTGAGAAAAAAATAGCACTTATTTATCCTCTCGATATATCTGCACACACTTCATAAATAATGTCAGCTTTGAATACTGTAAACATGGGCAAACTGTGAAGAGATTTATTTTAAATGTTAGCTGCCACGATGCTACAAGCACAAACCAATAAATTTAGCACATATTCTTGCCAAAAATATTGTGTTTGCAACGACCAGGAAGTCACATTTCAAGCAGTGCACTGTGGTCAGAGACGTTATATTTCATCTGCCTTTGATCAGCCCACTCTGTCTTCCAGAGAGGAATCTAACCAAGCGAGAATGCAGCTAATCACTGACTTTGCAAAGACTGTCAATGCAGCCGCGCATAAAGCTGTTCCCAACAAAAGCCATTTTAATTTGGTACTGGCTGAGGAAGAGCTGCTGGCCTGGTTCATCAGGTTGTGCCAGACATAGCAAAGCAAGCAATCTGTTTGTTGGACAGAGTCCTCCCCAGCTCAGTTATTGTGGACAGTTTCCTGTTTGTTTTTTGTGAAAATGCAGCACCTTTCAAGCTGAGGAGATGGTTTCAATATGTCTGCAGCATCGCAAAGATAAACACTTTCCTTGTTGACTTTCCCTAAGACTGCTATTAGAAACTTTCGAATGGCCTCTCCCCATCTTCTGTCAGCTTTGTCTCTGCAGCTAAGAGCAATCCACTTCTCACCTTTGAACAGGTTGCTCTTTTACAAATCAAATGCTCTTACAGTTTGCCCCCTTTCACCTAAATGCTTGAGGTTTCATGCATAATTAAGCTCTATTGATGCGCAGAAGTCATATCTGGTGGGGGGGGGGGGGGGGGGGGTAAATAAGCACAGTCCTGACAACGCCTCAGTGTCAGCTTGACTGATTCTGTCCTATCACGAGACGTGCCACTGCCAGCACAGACAGCACACCTAATCCTGGACAAAACCACATGCATGCCAAACATCTGACAGCCACTGAAGGCCTCATATGACTGAATGTGAAGCTTGTGGACAAAGTCTTGCAATGGGAGTTAACGCCTCTATATTTGGTTTCGGGGTTTAAGCATACTGAAGTGATCCAGAGTTCAGCAATGTGAGGCAATCTATTGTTTGAGTGCCTCTAATTCAGCACCAACAGGAAGTACAGGTGCACCATCTAGTGTTTCGGAGAAGAAGCACATGTTGTTTTAGAAAGCTGTCACAACTGCAAAGATTAACACAGCAAATAGCGCACAGGAATAATTAAAGAGATATTAAGCTAAAGATCATATGTAAATACAGTTTGATGTGAACAATAGCTCGAATTTCTGTGTTGAAATGTATTGACGCACTGACAAGGTCATAGCGAATTATCACAAGACTCAGCTGTTTGACAGGTTGGGCTCCCCTCACTTTTCTTTGCTGCTTACAGTAGACCTCCAATGAATCCACCATCGCCCACCAGCCTCCTGAAAAACAACAAAAATAAGCAGCCAGCCAATAACTGTGTAGGAGCACTACCTACTAGAGTTAACAGGATATTGGGTATGGACTTTGATTTGTCCCATGTCCAGAAACACGGTAATAAATTGACAGTAATGTTCCTACACATCTGCTGAAAAGCTTTATTCCTTCTAGGTGTTCTAAGTGTATCATTTTGACCCACACACTCTGTCACGCTTTGCTGTGATAACGTGACAAGACAATATGTCAACGTTGTCTTCCCAGCTGGGTGTAATGCCACCAAGTATCCAGATTATCTCATTATCAATATAAAAAAAAAAACAACAAAAAAACAAAAAACAACAACAACAAAAAAAAACAACCCACATGTTGATTGGCAGTTTTAAAATGTTTATTAAAAAATAAAATAGAAAAAAATATATTTACAAAAAAAAAAACAAACAAACAAACAAACAAAAAAAAAACCCTAAAGAACAAAAACAAGCTTGGCAGTGGTTCCCTCTAGCCACCAACAGCTAGGTGTCCAATTTGAGGGCTACTGCTCACATGACTCAGCCAGGACAAAGAGGGGCTACCACTTTTTTCTGAACAGCGGCTGCCAGTTTAAAATCCCCCATTTTATTGCAATGGGGGTAATATCACATTGCATCTACATGTATACGTGTACGCCAAAATCTCAGTGGTCCAAGCCACTCTCCTTGCTCCCTGTTCCCTTACTTTTACACCAATCGATCAGAGTGAAGGCAGCGCTACGCAATAACCTTTAATTAAGTGAGAACAGAAGGCTTGGGCTACACTGGACCTCTGAGATGCACACAGATTTTAATCCATACAGACTTTTTAAAGATACTGCATGTCAGTCAATGCTGTGGAAATGCTGGCAACTCCAACCCAGTCAACCGTGCAACACCAGTTTTTCTATTAGCTCCTCATAAATGCTGGTTCTAATCTCTAAAAGCAGACGTGGCTATCAGGGATACAGTTTGACAGGGTTAAATATCCACCCCGTTATCCAATTTAAATTGGGCTAGGATTACATTTAAAAGTCATAAACCAACATGACCAAGGACCACCTCCCTACACATGGAAATACGTATTCATCCATAGATTACAGTTGGGTGACCAGGTACGATAGAGGGACTCGGCAAATCTAGAAAAACTAGCAGTCTGATGCATCCATGATGAACTTTGTTTGTCAAATCATTAAAATGAGTGCAGAGTTTCTCTAAGTAAAGGTGTTGATTAGCTCATAATCTGCTTTGCCTTGAATTGATGACAGGTGATGTTTTGACTGACGGGTCAGAGTTGCCTTGGTTCTAAGTAAAACATTTATAATAATACATTTCTGAACAGAGTCTTGGTAAAATAGTAAAGAATTGTTGGTGGACACTTTGGTCCCTCCGTGAAGTCCACCTGCAGAGTGCAAGTCGCTCTCCGGGTGCACAAACGGTTGGGCGCCTGATTAAAAACATGTGGTGGCAAGTCAAGAGTCTCAATACTTTCTCACACACATTTCACTATGTCACACACTACACAGACCCACACCCAACCATTGACATTAACATCCCCCTTTCCTTACATTTGACTGATATATGTAGAAAACTAGAATTTGCAAACATATCAGGACCTTAGTACAAATACAAGGGGAGAGGGGTCATGGGATGGGGTTGCAAGTCACATGAGTCGCCTTGAGAGACTGACAGTAACATTACTCCAGTCCATCAAGCTGTGTTTGTCATTAGAAAACAACCCCAAATGGGAAAAAAAAAAAAAGCGAGAATGGACACAATAATTAGAATAATCCACTTGCATAGTAATAACACCAGCATGTGTAGTGTTCTGGGCGAGTCACAGCCTTTGACAGTCCTGTCTGAGCGTGTGTATTTGTGTGACACGGTGTGCTCGCGGAATACGACGTACACATACTCCAAGTAAACACAAAGAAAGGCATTGCAAACAATTAGAGGAAGTACCTGGCAATCAAATATACACTAGATTCCTGAATGGAATCAAAATATAATTCCCTTTCACTAGGGTCTGTGGTTCAGGAAGACCCCCACCCCAAGCCCATCCTCCTCCTTTGTCCTGTACCACAAAGGAGAAAACCTTTTCACTGAGCATCATAGTGTTGGTCTTCACTGATACAGCTGCAGGCAAAAGTTGACCTCAGCTCTGGAATCAATTTTCCAAAACCGTGTCCCTCAACTAGGGAGTGTAAGCATCTGAGGAGTTCTCTGACCTGGAATCAGTGGCTTTCTGCCCGCTTACTCTAATCTTCAAATTCAAGTCAGATACACTGTTGCCTTCTTGGCCTCAACTCCTCCTACAACGTGTAATAAAAGAGACAAGCACAAAAAAGAAACACACCGGCATATATGTTTTACAGAACAGACTCTCTCCAGGCAAAGTCCTGCACCATCTGGAAGCGCCTCCTTTCAAATCTCCTTCACTGGACAGAGATGGTCGAGAAGAAAATAGCAAGCCTCTGCCAGCTTTCCCCTGACAGACAAAAAAAAACTGTGCAATCCCATAAAGGGAGGGCATGTGTACAGAGAGGAACTAATACTCACAATCCTCAAGATGGTCCTGCTAAAGCTCTAATCTGATCAGAAGCTACCTCTTCAAGGCCAAAACAGAAGAACATCCTCCCTTATTTCTCAGGATGCCCCAGGATGAAATTTCATCCCCCCACTTCCTTCCATGATAACTTTGCCTGTTTTTACAAGACACGTGAAGAAAAATGGGAGAAATATTGACAGAGCTTGAACCCCTTTCTGTTCAACTTCTCTTTATCAGCCAGAGCAACACAACTAAAGTGGGAAGGAGAGGAGGAAGAGGAGGGCCTGCAAACTGAGCTCCATCTCAACCCGATGACAGACAGGAGTGCACACTCCCGCATGCACCACACACGCATGCACGCACCCACACACACTCATACACAAATTCCAACTGAGGAACACACACTCCAGAGATGCTGCCTAGGGAAAGGTTTTCGTAAACAAAATTTAAAACTCTACAAAAATAAAATAACAGTATAAAAATGCCTTTACATATACACAAAAAAATTAAATAAGCATTTACTTACATAAAAAAAGAAAGAAAGAAATTAAACATTATTGCACAAAATTAAAAACAGTTTGTTCTTAAGTGAAAAAAATTAACACTGAACCTCAGGCAGCTTGGCTGCAAGGGTCGAGGCGAGGTCAAGTGAACTTGGTGACAGCATTAGCACCAAGCCCAGGAGTGATAAACGAAAAGGAGTGGCCTGAAAAAGAGACGTGAAAAATAACACACTGAAAGTAACATAATATTGAAACTACTAAACCATGAACAGATGTCATGCAGAAATGGAAAGGTAGCAATAGTAGGATGAAGATGCTGAGCTAAGGGCTGTTGTTCCATGTCGTGGCAGCCCCAGGATGAAAATTGCTGGTCTCTGGTCCTCTGTCTGCCTGTCCATCCTCCTTCAAGACGAACGAAGAGCCAGGGTTTGCAGCCAGAGAGGAGGTGAGGGAGGAAAAGTTACAGAAAGAGGAGTGGTTTCTATCTGCTCAGGCTAACCGGTAGACTGTCCCTCTTTCTGCGCCGCCAAGTGTTGCGGTGATACTGTGTGTGTGTGTGAGTGTGTGTGTGTCCACGGTTAGCCAGAACGGGGCTGTTGACCAGTGGTGGGTTGTGGAGGCCCTTCACATTGAACTTGGTTCCATTCTGAGGAAGGGTGGAGAGACAGGGGAGAATGGAGAAGAAATACATTCAACAAAACTTCATTCAATTTTTTGGGACAAAACAGTGAAGCTTGTAGAAGTACATCTGCAGCACTGTTTTAAACACCACAGCAAAAACATACAGTGCAAATGTTAAAAAATGCTACGCTGACCAATGAAATCCATGAAGGCAGGTGATGTGGAAGTTTTTCCTTTTTGCATTCATGTACTATATTTACTCAGCTGTGAAAAGTAATAATTCTACTGTGTGGTAGATAATGCTTACTATTTGACTTGCAGGAATTTTTCTACCTCTTGTATGATTGTAGACAAGTGATGTGGCAATGAGTTGATTTGTCTATGACCAACAGCTAGCATAGATTTAAGAGTTAAAAAATATCTGTACAAGTAACTCTAAACCTTACTTATCTGGTTACTGATTGTTTTATTGTTTACTGTTTACTGATGAATGTAGATTGCAGATGGTATTTTAACTTTTTATTGTAGTGTAGTACAAGATGAGTCTGAAGAGAGTCAATGGGAGACAAGGCTGTTGAACAGACACAGAAATTATGGGGTGTTTGAAAGAGTCAACTTGTGTGAGTGTAAGGCAAGTTTGTCTTGACAGTGTGTTTGAGTGTTTGTGTGGCATCCGGCGCCTACCTTGTGTGTGTGGCTGGAGTGGGGGCTGGGCGGAGGCTGGGGGCTGGAGGGGGCAGGGGCATGAGCATGGGCTGGGGGGGGCATGTGGAAGAAGGGGGGGAGCCCGGTGTCTATACACACCTGTCTGCCAGGTATGGAGTGCATGGTTAGACCACCGGGCAGTGAGACGCGAGCCTGAAGGAAGAAAGGAATGGTATTAATGGTGGGTACACTAAGAGCAACAACAACAACTCTAGTTGTTCTAGGCTTTATCAGCTGTTAAAATTCCAAAGTCTGTTTTCTGTTATTTGGCATAATGATTAGATTATTTCGAAATTTCTGCACACAGTGTAGTATCTGCTGCCATTGCTGCTTACCCACCTGTGAGCCTGGAGGCATGAGCAGAGGGTGTCCTCCCATGCTGGGCTTGCCAGTGCCCATATTAAGTCTTGCTGGCAAAGCTAGGCCTAGAGGTGGGAACGAGGCGTATGTTGGCAGGGCTGACTGAGGGACGGGACATGGCAGTGTTGAATCAGAGTCCTGGAAAATCAGATCACAAGAAGAGGAAAAAGTTATGACACTTGTATGTATGCATGTGTGCCACTTGTAAGGTGTTTAATGTTAATGTGCTTTCAACAGCTAAGACACAATAGAAAGCAACATGCTGTTATATCAAGTTGGTGTCAGTATGACACCATTTGGCTGGATGTCAGTTTTACATAATCATGAGGGATTGTAGCTGTGCCTGACGATTTATTATTTACAGAGGAAAACGGATGGTGATTGGCTGCAATTTATCAGTTCAATTTGTCAGTTTGTCGTGAGAGTTCCAAACTGTGAAGTGCAGATTGCGTGATGGAAGGTCAGTTCAGAGTTCAGAGTAGCTAGTATGTTAATTGACACTGACATTGACAATTTACTCGACGATCGCTGTGTGTTTCTAGTGAGTGTGTCAGCTTATCCTACTTTTGTGTGTATGCATGCATTTTCATACGTTGTCTGATCCAGACAGGGAGGAGACAGAGGAGGCTGATGAGTGCTGCTGAGGGCTGGAGATGGACATGGGGGAGTCTGCACTGTGGGGTGACACCGAGTCCCTCTGCAGCTCCTCTGACCCGACATTGCCACCCAGCACACAGTTGGGGTCCGGTTCCGAAACGGGCTCCTTAGGGGGTGAAACTAGAGAAGAACAAATGACGGCTATGAATGAATTGATCCTTTGTAAGCAAAAAAAAAAAAAAAAGATCCGTTTAAGACAAATTCTTCAAAGGTTTACTCTGTAGATCATATTTTTTACTTTCGGTTTTCCTCTTTGATGCGACTATAAAACAAGAATCTTGATTGTTAAATAGGATTGATAGGATTGTTAAATAATCAGTGAAAACACTCTAATGCGCATATATATATATATATATATATATATATATATATAAAAAAATATAAATAAAAGAATGGTACCTCTGTTGTCTGTCCGTGCCACATCCCTGCCTCCCCACTTCTTAATTATCCATTCCCTGTATTCGATCACTTCCTGGGTCAACCGAATTATCCTGCCCAATGTGCTGCAACAGTGAGCGACAGAAGAGACAGAAGTTATTTTCCTCAGTCCACGCATTATCCAGGGCACCTTTAAATTAAATGAACTCTGACCTTTCACAGTCTTTGTTGGGATAAGACTGTGCAAGTGGTGACACAGCGTGGCTCAGGACAAGGTAGGCATAGTCAAACACACGCTTGACCTCCATGGCTCCATAGGAACCTCTCCCCACATCATTACCTACAAACACAATAGCAACAGTTATAAGTGGAATTCAAGTCCACTCTTTAGTTTGACTAAACTGGCAACTAGTTATGACATTTAATGCACCTATTGCATGCTTGTATGATCAGAAAAATCTGCTATGCATTGGAGTAAAAGCCATGTAAAAGCCAACATGTGCCCAACTATAGGAACAGTGGACCTTAAACCACCATTTGTAATTTTCTATGTGATTATACAACTTTTAAAGATAATTCTAATTATCTGCTTTGTAGAAAACAACAAGGCAGCACAGTTAGTGCAGTTTGTGAATTTTAAAATCATTCTGTGAACAGCTGCTGTCTATTCTGATGCCACCACCAGATGGTGCCAAAATGAAAAAGTTTAATTTACAACATTTCTTCACATCCTACAATTACCTCTGAATTTGAAGTCAGCTTTTAGAACCATGAATATACTTTATATATGACTGTACAAAATAGCCAGCACACACCTGAAAGCAGTGGGTCCTCTATGC
Organism: Echeneis naucrates; assembly: GCF_900963305.1. Taxonomy (NCBI): domain Eukaryota; kingdom Metazoa; phylum Chordata; class Actinopteri; order Carangiformes; family Echeneidae; genus Echeneis; species Echeneis naucrates. Next base: position 14,579,751 of record NC_042521.1, read on the forward strand.
AGAGCATGGATGGCCTGTATCCATTTGTCATGGCCTTCATAATCTCCTCTTTGGCTATGTATGCACCTCCATTTTTGATGCGAATCCCTGTTTTGAAGTAGTTGAAATGGCGGCCATACAACTCAAAGAACTCAATCAGCAAGACCCCCAAGTTCTCATTCGGGTTTCTGGCATCGATCCGAGGATGGAGCTGCCAAGAAAGAACTGAGAGATCTAACAACTGCGTATTTAAAGAACTAATATGGTGCACTAACGAATGTAATATTTCATGTGTTTATGCCACCAGATACAATTACAAATGCTGTTTTTATTCTGAATGTTGATAATGGTATGAATATGATTACTATTACCTTCCTGCAATGTTGTAAATGACAACACTATTGTTGTACAATGGTTTGTACCATATTATGTAAAGCACTGCTACCACATTATGTACTGGGACTTTTTTTCCCTCTTATATGCTTTACTGTGGTTGTATAATTATACCTGTAGGAAGCTGATGACCATGAGGATGAGGCTGTAGGAGCTGATGCCCCCAGTGAAGACTTCATTTAGATCTCTCTGTAGCAGAAACTGCTTCAGTACAAAGATCAGGTAAGGCAGCACTGGATACTTCTGAAAGTGGAAAAATATTAACTGATTAAGTCACAACAGACAAGTTGAGGAGAAAAGGGGAGAAAAATGAAAAACAGACTGAGGGTTTGATTTTCATGATAAAGAAGAAGTGGGAATCTCTGGGATAGGACTGCACTTATCATTTAAATGACTGCAAATAATTAAAATACATCACAGTGTGAACTTTTGGCTAAAAACCATTTTAGGCTGATTTATGATTCTGTGACTTGCAGTCCACATCTACCACTTCCTCTGAAACTGGAGTCAGTTCGGTGAACTAATTTGATTCAGCAGCTACAACCATCAAATACACCTACTGTATATCCATGCAAATCAAGCTTGCATCTGGCTTTGTGACAGTCTTCTTTTCAAACAAATTACTTGTTAGACCAGCACACACTTCGGTCTAAACATTATGTACATTTGCCATGTTTCCACAGTTACTTGGATTGTGTGTGTGTGTGTGTGTGTGTGTGTGTGTGTGTGTGCACCAGTGGAGCAGCAGGGCTTGAGGCTTTTCAAATATGTTTTTAAGGAGTGAGAACAAGAGTGTGAGGTACTCTGCACCAACATGGCCTATGAGAATTAACTCTGAGGTGACCTCTCAATGATAGAACTGCGCTGGAGAGTCACACCCATGCATGAACAACATCAACTATCAATGGACTGATACTGAGTGATGATGTCAGTGACAGCCTTTCAAGCTGCGACTTGTATTCCCAGAGAGCCATAACACAAATATGCAAAAACGACGAAAGGGAAAAAGGCAAAACCTGACAGATCTGTGGAATATAAGCACCTGGAATTCCTTCCTTCCATTACTTACGACAACCGTGACTAAATAAAACAGAGATCCACCTTCAGCAGGCATTATGCCAGTGCCATGGGGTGAAATTCACCTCTGCTGCGAAGCATTTGGCCACAGTCTTCAGCAACACACACTCACACTCTGTTCAAGTTGAATGAAGAGTGTACTGAGCATAGTTATTGGGGTCGTGCCAGCTTCACTTTGGAAATGAGTTGAGCCAGTACAAGATTGGAGTGAAGTGTCATGCTTTAAAATGCTGGCTTGCATGATTTGCAGAGGGAATTTCCAAATGTCTCTATTTAGACCCTGATGTAAAATGCTAATTATGTGACTCCTGTGGTTTTTATTTTAACATGTCTACATGACCTTTCCTGTTCTCTTCCTCAATCTGTAAGTGCCCCCTTTAATGCGCCTTGTGGCTGGATTTCATTTAGCTTTTGAACACTTAAATTCACAATTTAGGGGTTGCTCTGATATTACAATCAAAGTCATTACAAAATAATGTGCTTCTGCCACCTCTTGAAAGTTATAGCTCACCTTTACATAATCTTTAATGAAGCTTGCTGCTTTGACTCCTGTCTCCACATTAAAACTAATGTCCACCTTCACTTCAGTCTCTTGGTCCGTCAGCTTGATGATTGGCACCTTCAAGGAAACCGAATGACATGTATTAGCATACATTAAAGAGGAGTTGTGACCTAAAAAAAAAAAGACACTTGCTGTGAAATCAGAAAAAGGGAGCATCTGTTTTAAATGACAGTCTTTCAGAAGGAAAAGTTGATCTGCGACTGTAAATCCCACCATTAGCTATTCATTATCATGTCTGTCAAAATACCATTTAAGCATGCAGTGGCGTGTCTGGTCGTGTGCAAAGCCATCAAGATGATGCGGCATGGGCCCAAGATTCCCACTTTAGGAAAGTAGCCAGCATCATGATAGTAAATAACAGCTTAACTTTGCCACAATGATAGGAAGTTCTGATAGGACTGAAATAAACCAGTGGAGAATCACCAACCTGGGCAGAATTGTTCATTTTCATTTTGAGTGACATATAGTTTTCACGTACACTTCAATCTGCACCTTACTGAGATATACACGCAACAACATGCTGTTCATTGCAGGAACCATAAAGTCCACCACAATTGGCAGACTCTCCCATGGATCATGCAAACAGATGGAAGAAGCTTATTGAGCCACACAGGTGAGTTCACTTCTTTTCTCCTTAGTTTTACAAAGAGATAAAAGAGTGGAGGATACTTTTAACTGACTGTTTGAAAACACAAATAACTTTTGTTGGAATTTGAACAGTCCTGCCAATTTTTGATTTGGCGGGAGTACTCCAATTCACTTACTTGTTTTTGTACTTAGACTGTAATGTTTTATTACTAACTGTGAAGTATAAAACCTTTCAGAGTGAAATTAACCATCAAACAATTGTCTAATACAGATAATTTATCACTGCATCAGGCCACTTAATCACTACTCTGTTCAAATCGGTTGTATTTGATGGATTTCTCCATCATTACAAACTATTGTGGAATTATTCAAGAACAGAAGAACACAGGACAACATGGTGTTTGGAAGAGTTTAGTCACATGGTCTGAATGGCTCTACTCACTGTAGCCTTGTCCAGCACTTTGATTGAGAAAGGTTCTGCAACATTATGTTTACGGAGTGCTTGTTCTAGCTCTGGTAGTGGGGGGCGCTCCCATTTCCCAAACACCACCAGGTCAATGTCACTGAGGTCAAAAAATAAGGGAAGGGGAAAAAAAAAAAAAAAAAAAAAAGAACTCAGTTAAAAATCTGGCTAGCAAAACACAGTATAAAATGCTTTTCTTTAATCATGAATGGCATTGCTTGCCTTGTTGGAAGGTAGAGTCCTGTGCTGAAGCTGCCAAATATCTGAACCTGGAAAATAAAAGGTTAAAAATTTATCACAATGATGAAAAAAATCCAGTTGTTCAACAAAACGTATATAAATAAACTAAATGAAGAAATGTTTAAGAATATAAACAGGCTGACATTTCAAATCTTCTCCTATCACAGCTGCACCATAATGGGCTTCACAACATGCTTTTGAGCAGCTACTCCTGTACAGCTGGCTTGTGGTGATGATGTATATAACCAATTCAAATATTTTCAAACTACCAGGAACAAGGTATTTCCGGGTTCCACTTCAGAGACAGGAAATGTTGCCAAGTGTAGTGTGCTGCCAAGTTAAGTACACAATAGTTAGGGAAAAAAATGCTGTGTTTGGGGGCCGCAAGGAAAACCTCTCCAAAGAAACAGAATGGAGTTCTTTCCCTTTCCGTCTGGTAAATACGACAAGGCAATGGCACAAAGACAGGCCAGGATTAATAGGTTGAAATGAAAAGGGAGGCCGGTACAAATCAGAGGCTTGATCCATTTACCTGACAGTCTGGCTCACAGTGGAAGTGGGGAAGACTGGCAGCCAACAAATCACTGCTGCACGTGTTTCACATGATTAAGTAATGAGAGGGGCATTACATCAACCCTCCCTCAGCGCACTTCTCATCCAGCTGCAAGACTCCCCTATTACAGTTTCTGCACAAATTCTGTGTGCATTGCTCCAGTCATATTTTCAAATCACACCAACTTCTAATCACCGTTTGATTGATTTACTACTCGCATTTTTGACTAAACTAAAAATACATTTTCATTTGTTTTTGGACGCACCCACCTGAACCTGAAATGCACAACTTGCCATCTTGTGCTGGCAATGTATCACAGTTAATAGAAAAGTGTTGGAAAGCATATACATCATGTTTGTGAGTGATTTAGGAACGTGCTCTGCAAGTTATTAAATCCTGAAAGATGGAAAAATTTATCAAAATTATGTATGCATGGGTGTATCTTACATCCGCAGTGGGCCACAGCTCCTTGATGATCATCTCTATCCGGTTCACCACCTCCTTCCTCATAGCTGCTTCCTCAGGCCGAGGAGACATGAAGTTGTAGAAGTCCATCACCTCTTCATGGAGTCTGTAAGGAGAGGTGATTCATAGAAAAAGGCTGTTCTCTCCACATAAACAACAACAAGCAATGCAGAATGAAATCTAGTGTGAGTCTATGATGTGAAACATTGTCTTTGTTTTAATGTTCTTCTTGTTGCAAACAACCACAAGAGGATATCTTTTAAAAATGAGGCATATAACAGATTTGGCCTATGTTTTGGAAAAAACAAAACAAAACACAAAACCTCTCCAGATGGGCCCAGACATGCTTCTTTATCATTGTTCTTGTTAACCCTAATAATACCAACCAAGAGCCAGACAAGTAAAGTTAAGTACTGTGCAGTTTCCGTTTCCCAATCTTCTACCAAACTTGAAGCTTGTTGTGTTTTAAAAAAAAAATGACACACCATTGCCATTTAAAATGTCCTTAGTGAAGAGATCAAGCACAAAGTAGGATAAACAAATCCACAGTAAATACAAATGATTTGCCTAATACAAAAATTCACCTGTTTAAGCATACTCGACTCCCTTTATTTAAATTCCCTGAACCTGATGTCAATACCAGATTTAGCCGTGTGCCAGACAGCAACTGAAGCCCTAGAACCTTGATATAACCACAAACTCAGAAATAAGACACAACCAAAGTTATCAAGGGAAGGGAGACTTCTTCTAATGGTACTGACAGTGAACGCAACACAAATACTCTAGCACAACAACGCACGCACGCACGCACACGCACCATTAGTGTCCTAAGGGTGATGGGGGGGAAAAACAAAAAGAGGGTTTAGCAAAACACAGAGTAACAAATCAATCAGTCTGCATGATAATCCAAGGCCTTACCATTATTGTTGATATGCTTTTGTTTTTGGCAGGAAAGTGACACATTTAACGTAAAAACATCTGACCAGTCAAATGCCTCAGAACAGTGGAACTCTGTTCATCCCAGTGGCCATTCATTTTTCTAGGAATGTATGCCATGATGTCAGTGTGAAATACAGAACAGTGAGACTGTCACAATCAATTACCAGGCCCAGGAGAAAATGCAGGCAGTCCATGTGCCCACTCCTTGGTGAAAACTCTCTGCTAGCAAGCCACTAAGGCCAGGGCGTATCCATGCCAATAGTCCACCACTGACAGAGGCCATAGTTATTGCTGGGGCCTCCACAATTGCAGCCATTCCTGAAAGGCTAGTTTGGAGCCAAACATCTCTCTCTAACATATTTAAGGCCAAGCGGAAAAATAATCAATGGTGTTCGCTGCTGCAGTCTATGATTCCACTGCCATGTATGATACTGTGAGATCAACAACATGGTTTTCTATTAACATAATCTCTGATCATTATAATTATAATACAGCATAACTACACAGCTATTTCAATTTTCAATTTGAAGTGCAAATCCCTGAACAGGATACTTCAAAGGCCACCTCTGAAGGAAAATCCCTGCAAGACTAGTCAGAGCACAAGCTAAAACTTGCATCAGAAAACTTGTAGGAAGAAAAAAAAAAAAAAATACAAGGAGAAAGAGAAATGTACTATAAATGCATTATTTACCAAACAAAACCTAAGTGGAGAACTTATATTTCCTGTTAGCTGTAGTTCAGGGAAAGTGGGAAACTTATCACGAAGCTTGAAGAACTACTTTGATAACAAACACCAAGCCATTGTAGAGAAAATTCCCAGTTGGGTGCAACCAGTCCTTACAAATATCACAAGTTCTTGTAACTTATTTGGAGGTTCTTTGACCATTTGTTTTATAAGGAGGCCACTGTCTGAGTTAAAAAAAAAAAAAAAGACTAAACTTAAAACATAAAAAACAACAATATATGTAATTAGAAAGCTCTTAATACATCAACAATGAATGTGCCATACATTCATACAATAGCATATATCCATTCATAAAAACCAAAAAGAAAAAAATATGACGCTCTATTCTGAAGCTAAGCTGTAATCAAACTGCCCATATTGATAATATTACCTAAGTTAGTTCTGGTTCATTCACATCCCAGTCTGTTCTGACACTGAGGATACACCGTGAAAAACTCCTGGAAAACAGAGTTTACTGTGACTGCACCCAGAGAAAAAAAGCCAGCTGTGTAGAAATGAAGACGATGGAGTAAGGATGGGAATAACCCAACCTACTCATTTGTAGCTTTACTTTATTCTTATCCAGATCAGTGAAAGTAGAACACCAAGACCCCTCAGTTAAAAACTAAACTTATACCGTACTCTGATTGTCAGCACGGACACAGTCAGTGATAGTTCAGGACACATGGGCTGTTTTCTGGGAGTGAATGAACACAAGTATCTGTTTCTTCCCCTTGTATTACATAAGTTACAGGTTATCCAACCCTCTTAGCTAACCACCTGGGCTGGAATTACCGAGAGATTCTAGTTTGTCTTGATTTACTTTGATAAGGAAACGCCAGCAAAACATTAATTTCAATATAAAAAGCTTCTAGTTGCCAAAGTTTAGCGAAGAGCAAAATGTGGAAACCGTTAAGCTAAGTTTGCAACAAGCTCCTCTCTCCGCTAACACACGGCCACATTTGAAAACAACATTTCCGGTGAAAGACTCCCGAATAAATAAAGACACACTACGATACATTTTAAAAGCGTGACATATTCAAATACTCCTTCGCCTGATGCATATTTTCTAAACATATTTCTACTGGTTTGCTGATCATTTCTGTGTGTTTTTTTTTTTTTAACTCTTTCAAACATCCAAAAACAAACCAGGAGCACTTCCGGTCTCGTCCTGGCAGTCCACCGCTGCCTTTACGCAAACATCAGCAGCTCTTACTGTTGCTGTCCAGCAAACAGCCCAACTCCTGCTCACGCTGCAACGGCAGAGCGGCCGTATCTCATTGCATTGAGGAAACACCTATATATATATATATATATATATATATATATATATATATATATATAATAATCAGAATATATGGAAAAATCGGGAGTTTTAGGTGATTAAAAAGCCGGACGTTAACGTTAGTCATTTTTTCATCCCTAAAGCTGTGACAGTGTTCGGCCACTCACCCGATGACCCCGGGGTTGTACTTCCTCGTCTTCCAGGGTGTCCAAGTGCTCGTATAATTGCCATTAGTGCAGTTTGAAAGCAAGTAATTCATCCCATAAGTGCTCGCCTTGTTGTCACTTTTCCTCCGGCCCGGATGGTGATTGTGTGTGTGATTTACAGGTACAGAGGGGTGAACCTGGTGACGCTTCACGCAGGTCTGCTGTAGGTTGAAAGCCGGGTGCTCCTGTACGTGACGGTGCTGATGGTTGTGGTAAAGGTTGACATTGTGGTCCACGCTGTCGGCCAAGCCGAAGAGCAGATTGGCACCCCCGACGTTTTTATTCATGTTGCCCGAAACATTTCTACCCATAGTCCTCTCAAGTGAGCAGATGGGGGGACTGTCCGTCCCGGATTCCTGCGAGGTGGACGAGGAGGAGACGGATCCCGTTTTCTGAGGCAGGATCTTTCCCTCACCTGGTTCCGCGGTGTTCGCCGTGGTGAAAGCGTTGTGTACGTTCCCGTTGGACAGTGATATCCCCAGCGAGGACATCGCAGTGCCGTTAATACTCATAGTGCCGTTCAGGATGCCGTGATGGCTGCTGCCGTTGCTCCGACTGGCAGTAACGTTACCGTTGCTGCTGTAAATGCTCTTGCTCGATGCCACCGCGGTCGCCACATTTTTTAAAACATCCAACGCAGCGTAACTGACACACTGGTTGTGGTTTTGATTGTGGAGCTGCTGCTGAGCGGAGAGCGTCCGTACTCCCTGAGAGGTCTCCCAGACGTGCATCCACAAGGCGTTTGCAGGTCCTTTCTGTTCGGGCTGAATCCAAGCTACCCTCGGATCCATTCAACTTCTTTCTCTGGTAACCCCCCTACTAGTGTCTAACTGAAGCTAGCGAGCCCGTTGTGAATCTGCGCCGCTCCCTGGACCTATGAAAGGTCTCTACGCTGTCCGGGGTTACAAAAAGAGAAGTATTTAAACATTAAGCCGAATTAGGACCATTGATAAAGTGGCCCCTTTACACCGCTAGCTGGAAAAAAAAAATCGCTAGCCGATGCCTACGAGAACTCAATATGGCGTATTCTCTTCAAATCCGTGCGCATGCGCTGTACGAGGGGTTTCTTAAGCGATGACTGCGCCCCCCATCCACCCACTCCTTCATCACTCCGGCCAGCTGATGAAATGCATAGCTGAGCGTTAAACTCAACAACAATTAGAATAAACGCAAGCCGTCAATACCGAGCACAGGTCATGTGATCCGTGAAGACGATCCTGGGAACCCAAAGGTCCTCGCTGTCTGCCTCCCCCTCCTCCCGGTCATTGCCGCTGGGTGGGGGGTGGGGGATGAGTGGGTGGGTTCACAGGGTACCCCCGTCGATAGGCTGCTCAGTGGCTCAATCGCGCAGAAAAAAAAAAAAAACAAAACGTCCCAGCTTCAGACAGGTATTTGAAATTGGTTATATTTAAGCACCATAATAATGTAACATTTTGATATCAAGGTAGTAAATAAATATATAATAATGCGTCTTTTGGTCTAATTATTAGATTGGGGCCCCTGGGCAATTTTTCTGCCCTGCTCGGTGGATAGCCCAGGCATAGGCGCTCAGCTTCAAGTCTGCCAGGGGGACCACAGTAAAAATCACACCTTTCAAAAATCGAAAATAGCGCTAAAACAACATAATCAAAATACAATTTCCACAGAACCCACGTTGTAGTGACATTTGGCATCTCATAATCATAAGCTCTGGGCTTTGGAATGGAGCTAACATACACGCAAAACAGTAGAAAACACACACAGTTCACAGTGACAGATTATTTATTTATTTATTTCAATCTTTCATCACCTAAGCACAAATGCCTTTTTTCCTGTTTATTATTTCAGGCTGACTCTGTGGCTGCTGAAACCAAAAACTAATTTCCAAAGGGCAATACACAGCAGGTTACGTTGATCATCGCAGGCTCCTTGTGCCGCCCAGCCCCAGTAACAGCCTTCTCTCAGCCCATTAAGCTCTATGATTGAGTGTAGGCAGCCTGGATAAGGCATAACCAGCTCCTTCTGGGATGCATATGCACGTAAAAGAGAGTGAGGGGAGAGTGCTTCTTGCATAATACCCACCCCCAACCCCTGTTACTCACGTGCTGCATGTGACATAGTCAAGGAAAACCCCCCAGAGCAAACTATGTGTCAGATAGGATATGAAGCTCTTTGTGTAGCACACTCAGGCATACACACAGCTGCTCACTCCCACTGTACGCATGTAGAAATCCATGCTCTTCTCTCAATCTCCTACTGTATGTAATGCAGGCCTTTAAGTGACACACCGCATTGAATAGGTTATTCCTCTAATCACTCATATCACATTGTCGTCTTAAGCCAAATGCTGACACTGACTGTGTGTTTGTGATTTCAAGGCTGGTTTGCCTCATTGTAACCTCTATAACTGACAAATGCACAACATACAGATGGACGGATGGACAGACAGACAGACAGACACACACATAGATCTATGTAAATAGGGATAAGGCTGGAAAAGTCAACAGTATGCTCACAGGCATAGCAGTAATAGTTGATAATATTAAGGGGGCAAGCAATTGTCTGAGGCTGTATGTGGAATGGTAATTAGGCCGCAGCATTTTCTAGATATTTAACCCACATTAGAGAGAAATTGCACTTATGCTGGTACAACAAAAGCCATTTCACATTTCTACACATGGACATATTGCCTGTGGTGTGCCAGCCTCTCTGCGGGCTTGTTTACAGTGTAGAGAGGACACTGCTTTAATGGACCAAGTGAATGTCATCAAACTGCAGAGCAGTAGTCCTCATGCTTCCAGGACAGACTTTGATCCAGCTAACCTACTATACCTAGAGGCAACAAGGGTAACGACAGCAGTCTGGAGCTGAAGGTCTAGATGTGCCAATATGCACCATCTATAGCCAAGGAAACACATCCTTTAATTGTCACTCTTGGACCCCCTACGGGCAATGAGTGTATACATTATATTATTTCCTTTTTGGTGGGTAGCTTAATGTAGACAGGCATTTTACTTCATCCCAAACTTGATTGTTTATATTCACTAAATTATATATAATGACTGAATAAAAATTTACAACTGCGTTTTCATTTTTATTTTGTCAGATACTATTTGTGTGAATAATTGAGGCCTTAGTTTGGTTCTCATGCATTCCTTTTTATATATTTTTAACCAGTAAGATAAAAGTTATTTTAACTGAGGCATGAGGCCAAAACAAGTAAAAAAGAAAGAGATATAAACAAGGCTTTCTACATAGTTGTTACTGGGTGGGTAGTATTCAAACTATAAATATTGGCATCATTCATATATTTGTCTACTCGTTCTTCCCTCAGTCAACTGTATATTAGTCTAGTGCCTAAAACTTTAACATGTATGAGTAATAAATAGATGTCCCATGTCCTTTACAGAAGGTATTAAAAGGAGCAATAAAGGTGCAACTGTGATTCTTTGTCTGGAAGTAGTGCAAGTGCTGAAACTAAAACAGCTACTCTCATCTTTTCCTGTTGGAAGAGATATTGCAGGCTTGAACTGTCATCACTCTTTCCTTTTTTGTAGCCCAAGCTGGCACGAGTATAATATTACAGAGCAGCACCCCTTGTGGAGTGTCTGCCATCTGCATGAACAGATACGCAAGTATGAGAGCTGTAAGCCGAGTTTAGTTTGGCCTGATGATGAATGTAACTGAAGTCAGATGTTAGTCTCAGTAAACACTTGCTGTGTAATATAGTGATGCAATTACACAAAGCGTGGATAAAGACAATACAGAGAGCAAACAGCCTGGAAGAGAGACAGCGTGGATCCTCAACATGAAAGATGTCACTCTGCGTGGCCTTCAGCGACATGCAGCCTTCATTTTTCATCACACTCAGACACAGTAACCTTATTTATTGATGACACCATGTGGAAAAATGATGACACAATTCATTTATTTTCAATACAACATATTTTCAAAATTTGCGATGACATGACCTTGGTTATAACTGGTGTTGTCCTATCATTCATTTTCTACTGCTTATCCTTTTCTTGGTTGCAGGGGGTGCTGGAGCCAATCCCACCTCATAATGGGCAAGGACAGGCTACACCTTGGAAAGGTCACCAGTTCATCGCAGGACCAGCACAGAGAGACAAACAACCACTCACACCTACAGACAATTTAGAGTCACCATTCAACCTATGTATGCATGTCTTTGGATGGTGGGAGGAAACCAGAGTACCCAGAGGAACCACTCCAGGGGAAGAACATGCAAACTTGGCAGGTACATTAATGAGTCAGTGTTTTTCACTTTTATCAGAGAGTAATTCTGTAACATTTTGAGAGTTAATTGCACTTGATTCCAATCTAAACCCTTTATGAACGTAAGGCAGGTTATATAATTATTATCTACATAATACGAGATGATTAAAGCCAAGTCCCAACTCACAATGACAGAATTGATTGGCTCAGAGTAAATGTGACAGCAATCGAGCAAAACAGATGCTAAGACAACTATCAATGTTGCCATCAATTTCTTTTCACCAATAAATGCCATTTATACATACAACATGCTCCTTTTTTCACATAATTCATCAGTTCTTCTTCTTTACTGTCTTCTAAAGAAATACTGACAGGAGTGATGTTTTAAAGCAACATTCTCATTTCAGGGATGGGTGAGTTATTGAAGGCCATGCTTCATTTTCATTTGATTTTCCTAGCAGGGCTGTTTTCAGTAGATGGGGACAGGACTGTTACTGTTTCTGTCTTTACAGGAGGGCGCTCCAGTTGACTTTTATTCAGAGGTTGCTTCTCTTTCAGAGTTTCATATGACGAGGTAGGTACTGTAGAAAAGCCTCTCTGCTGCCACCCAGGTAGGAAAAGGTGGTGGAGTTAATCCATTGCCCCTCTCCATTTAATTTAAATGGAGGTTAAACAGATAGATTTCCAAAACATGACTCTTGACGACAAATGAAAACATTAAATGTCTGCTTTACATTTCCTAGTTTTTGTGTCATCTGGGAAAATATGTAGATCAGAAGAGAAGTCTTAAAGCCTTCTGCTGCAGGCTTTGCAGGTATTACTGTTGCGCTATGCTCCAGTCCAGTCTCGATTCCTCTGGAGGAGCAGTAATCGTTATCTCTACAACAGCTCCAGCATATTCAGTTGGTGAAGGTCCTTGTTTTTATGGACATATTACCAATGTAATAGCACGAATAAAAATCTTTTTAAGATGACAGTTTTTAACTGTGGTTTGCTCACAATTCCGATGAGATCATTTACAAGCATGTAATCTTTGCTTCAGTCTGTTCTCAATGAAAAAAAAAAAAAAAAAAAAATTGTACTGTCATATCAGAGCTTTCCTAAGTCAGAAAAATGAAGTGAATGTTTTTTTCAGTTGTTTTAAGCAAATGCATTACCTTCCCTGGTTCTAACAATCAAAGTCTTCTCTAGAACAAAAACGGAATCAAGGCTCTCCTGCTTTTCGGGTAGTCTTCAAACTTAGCGTGGTACCATCTACAGAAACAGGAAAAGGGAGGAGCCTATTAATACAATGCACAATACATTCAGTGCAAATATGCTTACTTTGCTTGTGTGATATTTTTCTTACTTGTGGTGGGCCACAGCCCTGCTGGTGAGGACCACTGTGGTAAAGATAGCAAAGGCTGAGCTTTGAACTGATTGGCTAGCCAAAGCGAATCCTGCCCACTCTGTTATTTCTCCTAAAAAGTTGGCTCCAGAAACATATTCAAACATTCCACCTGTGGGTAGAAGTCGCATCATCAGGGCAGGTATGCTCAGCCTTTTATATGTTCACTGAGCAAAAACAACCATTTCAGTTCCTACATTGGACCAAAATGAAAAATGTATTAATTTTTACTCACTGCAATTCAACATGTACCTGACATACATACATTTCCACTATCTTTTAGTGTGATTTTGAGTCTACATGCTGCTGACAAATTCAAAGGGCAACTACACAACTCACTCAACACTGACCATAGATGGCTAAGCATTCACTATTTGACTGCAGGCCATGAGCACGAAAGTGCTACTACCCTCTATGTGAAAATGGCAGGTTCTTGGCCATGGGGATTACAGAAATGAATTGAAGTTCATTTGGAGCAACACAATTCACAGCCTCCTCCTGCTTTGCCTTCTCCAGTTTGTTTCCTTAAGAACCTGGGATAGATTGTTTCAACAGGTTCACCACAAGTTCAAACTCAAGGTGCTATTGCTATGACCATGCATTTAGTCAAAGGAGCCACACTCTTTGTGAACCTGTTATGATTACTGATTCATTTATGAAAATCCAAGTCCAACGTATGGTTTGCATTACCCCATTAAGTCATTTAAAAAAGTAGCAGTGCAAATTTTACTTCACTTTTCCATACCACTCTCAAGTCTACTTGTCGAAAAGAATTTGGAAACAGGCAAATACCCTATTTATACAATCCTCTGCTTACTTGTCATATTTCACAGAATGTGCATCTATTATCTCACAGTAAAGGTCATACACTGTAAAACAGAGTTCTTTAGTTAAAACACATTGCGTCATTACAACTAGGCTCAAACAAGCTGCTGACCTAAACCTTGAAACCTTTGATTAATGCTTTTAAACATCAAAATTGTCCATTGTTGAATGGTTTGTTGCAATAATGTTCCTTTTTTTATATAATCAGAGTAATCTCACCTATTTCTTGTTGCTTGTTTTAATCTAACAACAGACTCTGCTTGGCCATATCTCACATCTGCCAGATCATTCAGAAGTTTAAAGTTGAAAAAAGGATTAAGAGTAATTCATTCTATCTACAAACGCTACTTGAGCTCTAATCTGTACTGAAAAAGAGAAGAGAGGAGAGAAAAAAAAAACAACTTGGCTTCGACTCAGCTTAGCAGGTTGACTTCGAGGACAATTCTCTAAGAAGTCACCGCTCACAGCCAAGACACAGTCCAGCCCATGAAATCATAACTTGCCATTTTTAGTGGGGATTCTGTTGCTTTCACCCAGAGCCAGCTAGTTTTAGCCTCCCTGTTGTCAGTCTGAATGCTTAGCTAAAGGCCTGCTGACTATTGGAGAATGCATTGTTGTTATTTTTCAGAACTGATACCAGTTTTGAAATTATTTACATCCTAGAACTATACACATGGTAAAATTATTTAACTGAAAAAATTAAAAATAAGCATTTACTACTGAATAGTAAAGAAATAAAAAGATACTGTACAGTATGTAAGATGAATGCTTTATTCAGTGTGACTCATGAATTGTTCTGACCCTACATGTAGGGACTTGTAATGTACATGCTCCACACTTGGTTTGTTGTCTAACGTGATTACTATCAAGGCTGTTAAGAAATTTTCTCTGCCTGGGTCACCTAAAGCGAAACTACACACACCAACACCAAATGTATGCTGAGCGACTTCCACACAAGCTTGAGTTTGGTCCATGTTAGGGTCAAAAGGATCTTTTTATACACTAATGTAAGGGCTAACAGAGGGCAAGGCAGAGAGAAACGGGTAACTTGTGACAACCTGTGATTCTGCATACATTGTGATCCTGTATAATCATGTGACCACGCTGGAAAATTAGCATCCAGTGCTGCGCGCAGAGACCGCAGTGTCCTTTGCCATGATATGATTACTGCTTTCTTGACTTTCTTGCCACCCCACAGCAGTGGTGGAGAAAGTATTCAAAGCATAGAGCTCAGTAAAAATAACAACACTGTAAAATGTGTCTAACAGTACATATGACATATTCAAAAGTATACTGACACTAGTTCCTTCCTAAACATGAAATGTAAGTTATTTTATATGTAGATGATCCTTGCAGGACAAGTGGCTGAAGTCAATGCTACAAGCGTTATGGTGCAAACATGTAGTGAAAATTTGCTGTACTGTACTTTGCTGTGGTAAAATAACTAAAGAGCTTACCTATGGGAATCTTGTAGTCTGTCTCTCCAGGCTTTCTCAGGTTCCTCAGGATGTGGTCAGAGTGCACATTCACCAAAAAGCCCACCAACCACAGCACAGAACCTGGAGACCAAAAGCTACTTTTGGATGACATTTTTCCAGAGAACACACTTTTTTAATATTATATTTTTCAAAGCCACAACATCTCTTCACAGCATTCAGTCATTATGTACATGAAATGGCTTTCAGAACTTTAAGATCCAGAAAACGTGTTCTCTTAATCAGATTCATGCAGATATTAGCGTCAGATGTAAATCTCATCACAAATGTTTACTGACGGCTACTGAGTTATACTTTGTAAAGTCTTTTTTCATGAAATCTGGTGAAACCAACCTGATAAAAAAAAAATCTAGTGTTGACTAAGTGTTAAACTAAGTAACACTCACTATTAGAATATAATTAAGCCTTGACTTTATTTATTTGTCATAATCATAATAGATATATACTTGTGAAGGTTTGAAACCAGTTTTTGAAGCTTTAAAATGTCCTAACCATCCAAAGACATGCATGAGTGTGAGCGTGATTGGTTGTTTGTCTCTGTCTCTGTGTGTTGGCCCGGTGACAGACTGGTGACCTGTCCAGTGTGACCATGCCCTCGCCCATTGTGAGCTGGGATTGGCTCCAGCATTCTCTGACCCGGAAACAAATAAGTGGCAGAAGATGAATGAATGAATAGACTAAGTGCTGCCTTCCAAACCACTTTATGTTTTTAATCAGAGGAATATATGAAACTGTTCGACCACCTGTAAGTGTTCAACCTTTGGTTTGAATACCCAGAAATGCACACAAAATTCTCTACTCCATTAACTCAGCAATGTATTTACTGTACATCACATACATAGGTGTAGTGACAAACAGAGTAGCTTGTACTGTCTAGAGTAGGTTAACAATATTGAAAAAGAAAATGTTTCACTTAATAAAAAAAAAAAAAAAAAAACTTTTCACGCTGTATTTTTAAACTCGGTGTCCTATCTTTGTCACCTGTTCTCTTGCCTTGTGCTGCTGTGACATTCGAATTTCCCCAATGGGGATCAATAAAGTATTACCTTATATTAATTAGTTTCGCTGAAAACAGTGGCAGTGTCGCTTACATTAATTTGTTTTAAATTAGTTTTACAATGTGTAAACATTGTAATTGTAATTGCAATATGATTTGGAATTTGGATTAGCCCTCACCTCAACCCTTCACCTTGTTCCTGTCAAACAGTTCTTGTCATATTACACACAATACCTACCAGCGATGAAGCATGGACTTGTAACCCAATCTGCCGGGTACTCAGCATAATGGCTGGAGTACCTGATCTGCATGTAGCCATTGTACAGGCAGAAAACACAGGCCAAGATAAAAGAGGCAAACGGCGTTGATTTACCTCCTCGGAGTAAAAATGGATAAATGAGGGATCTGCATCAGAACAAAAGAAGCAATTTGGACCTGTTACTTTTAAATGCATGCTTTTGTCCACTTTTGTCCACAGAAATGGATTATGTCACATAGTGCGGTATAAAATGTAGCACACCATTTGAAATGATGCCCTTTGACCGCGACAGTGTCCGTGTCCATTACTAAATAACACATTCAAATATCAATGATCTTACTGAATGGGGGCCAAAGCTCCTCGCTGCCCACGCTGACCTACCTGTGGACATAGTGGCAGAAATACATGCCAATTAGCAGCTGATTAGGCAGTTTCGAGGTTTTCGCAGGGGACGTCCCAACTACCAGAAACAGGGGCACAAAGAGAGCGGGCATCTCCTGGATGAACCAGGCCAACTTGGCGTTGACTGGAAATCCATATCTGCTGCTAGCGTACCGGCCGTACGGGACATTTTCGAAGAGCAGCGCCACCAAAGTACCGCCGGCCATGAAAACCATAAAGTACGCCATACAGTCCAAAAAGAAGAGCTCCTGCTCTTCTGAGGCGAAGAGTCTGGAGAAAAGAGCGTCCATCACGGCGGGGAGATAAATCTGCAAAACACACACCAGGAACGATGTAACCGTATCTAAGTGTGACACTGTGATGTCTCCCTGGTTAGCTCTAGTGAATATGTATACATGTATATATACATATACACAAGCAGAACGTGCACGCGATAGACGTTCTCATGCGTGACCATGCTCAGACCAATCACAATCCTTGAACCGATTTGGTAATAATTTTCTTCAACCAATCGAGATGCTCGGTCCAACGCGAGTCGTATCCCTCCTGGTGTGGCCTTTGAACTCATTTGCATATATAGAGACAAGAGCCCATTTAAGCCCCGCCCATACCAGAGGCGAAACCAATCAAGAGGTCTCCATTGACTTTGTGCTGTGTGAACGTATCTCTTGTCACTCTCTTCACAGGGTGAAGAACTCTGATCTAAGTGTATGTAAGCTGCCGAACAGAAAAAAATGACCCTTTAAGACGAGAGCAGTGGTCGGGAAAAGCTCCGACAAGTAAATTTTGAGAGAGAACAATGACCTGGATGAATGAGAATATTCATAGACAACTTTAAAAGAAAGAAGAATCAAGACCAGCGTAATGTGACAGAAAAGTCTAAAACATCTGTGAAACCTGTTTAGATCGGAAGTATAAAGTATTATAGTGCAAGTACTCAAGTAAAATTACCTCAACGCTATACAGCACAATACTTAGTTACACTGTACCACCGCCAGTGGCTACTTTTAGTTTGCCCTAAAACTAAAAAAACAAAAACAAAAACGCATTCACATTGAAATAAGTGAAGCCAAGCCAATATTTTCGAGTGTTTGAGAAATGGCAGAAATATCCCGTTGATGTTTTTATTTTATTTCAGGCAGATGCCGCGGCCACCTCATAAGGGTCCTGATTCACGTGCGTCAGAGCTAACACGTTTCGAAGATACACAGCACTGCGCTGCATCCAGACAAGCACAGTAGATTTACAGTTTGTTGGGGTTTCAGGTCACGTTTCACTGCATCCACCCATCACGTCGTTCCGCAGACTTTTTTCCAGAGTTGTGTGCTTTACCAAGATGGGGAAAAGAAGCAGGCAGCGGCAGAAAAACCAGACTGCCGGCAGGGACAGCAGAGACAACGATGTAAGGATGACTCCTCTGCACCTCCAACTTATGCTAGTATGAGTGTGTCAGCCAGGCTACACGCTGTTACTTTTATTTAAATGAAGTTGATGTGAGGGTCCAAACAGAGCTTTATTCTGGGTGTTTGATTATTTTTCTTTTCTTCACACAAACACGTCAAGTTGCCATTACACAGCTACAGGCTGCACCACCAGAAATAGTTAACTTGTAACGGAGTACTAACGTTAAATATGCATGTGGGGAACCACCGGTATTATCCCAGCCCAGATTCGTGCTGGGCTGTAAATGTAGTAAATGTTGTCAGGCTTCGTTAAACATCGTCTGGAATGTTCTCATTTAATGTGGCTTCGCTAACAAGCATGCACACCATAACGTGATTGAAATTAGCGTGGAATTAGTTGTGTTAATGTGGGCCGAATTGATTATTACAGCATAGTAAAACGTAGCAGGACTTGTGTTATGTTCCACAAGTACTTCCTTGTTAAGAACAAAGAAGTTAAATTCTGAATAACGTTTTAAGTAAAAGTTGTTACTTCCAAATAATTGCATCCGCTTAGCTAAAATTGATGCAGTTTATGCAATGCAATTTATCACAGGACTATTGTATTAAACTGTTAATTTTTAGTATGTATTACCTTAAATAACTGTCAATTCTATGTTTAAGGTTCACAATAATTACCATGTGATCATGTGTTCAGGGCTGGGGAGCTGGCTATGCTGACATCATCAAGGAAAATAAACTTTTTGAGCACTACTACAAAGAGCTGGGCCTGGTGCCTGAGGGAGAGTTTGATCTATTTATGGAAGCAATGAGGGAACCGCTACCAGCGACCATCCGCATCACTGGATACAAGAGGTCAGCATTTTGAACACTGTTAGCATCTGGATTCATGTGCTTTGTTTTGTGCATGCTAAACATCACAAAAAAAGGTTTGCGAAATTAATGAATACAACTGTGTTATACATTATATACAATTAACTCAGCACTCTCTTGACCTAATCTCTTCAACTGCTGCAGGGACCAGATATTTGTAGCTACCTCAATTACCACACTCCCCATTATGTCTCATTTCTTCTGTGTCCCAGCCATGCCAAAGAGATCCTACACTGTCTTAAGGAAAAATACTTCAAAGACATTCAGGAGCTGGAGATCGATGGGCAGAAGATTGAGGCTCCACAACCTTTGACCTGGTAAGATCTTGTATGGTTTTACCATGGCTAAATTCTAACAAATATTCAAACCCAAAACTCAATTGGCACTCTGTCTTCTCCAGGTATCCTGATGATCAGGCCTGGCACACCAACATGAGCAGGAAGATCATCAGGAAGTCTCCTCTGCTGGAAAAGTTCCACCAGTTTCTAGTCAGCGAGACAGAGTCGGTGAGTGCGACACAAACCAAGTATAAAACTTTCCAGGAATATCCATTTCTCGGTTAAATGCAGTGGCAAAAAAGTTAAGTTGTAACAGGAGAATGTCAAGTTTTTGATATTGGCTGTATTCACCCTGAGCATGGGGTTGGAAGAAAGCATCATCTGGATCCAACTGAAGAAAGGTTCCCCAATTGTTTTTGTGGTTGTCTGTGCAGGGTAACATCAGTCGACAGGAGGCTGTCAGTATGATCCCTCCTCTGCTCCTGAAGATTGAGCCCCACCACAAGGTAAAAGCACTCCCCTCTTTGAAGGTTAAATCTGTCAGTGCTTGTGGGGAAAAAGCTGTGCTTTAAAAGTAAGAATTTCGCTTGAAGTGCTGATGTGATTATGTCTGGGTTTAGATCCTGGACATGTGTGCAGCTCCAGGATCGAAAACGGCCCAACTGATTGAGATGCTCCATTCTGACATGGAGGTGCCCTTTCCAGGTAAGAAGCCCACACTTGAAATGGAAAATGGAACTTACCTTTTTTATTTGTAATATAATGAAGTTTCAACAAAGAAAGCTGAGTCTGAATCGGTTGCTCTTTGTGTTGTATTTCTTCAAACACACGCTCAGAGTGCGGCTGTGCCAACTATTCCAAATAGTGTAATATAGCCATCATTAAACCACATTCACTGAATGTAATTCTAATCAGCACTTTCACCTTCCAGAGGGCTTTGTAATCGCCAATGATGTTGACAATAAGCGCTGCTACCTGCTGGTGCACCAGGCAAAACGTCTCAACAGTCCCTGCATTATGGTGGTCAACCATGACGCTTCATGCATTCCCACACTGAACATTGACTCAGACGGCAAAAAGGACATCCTCTTCTATGACCGCATTCTGTGTGATGTGCCTTGCAGGTAAGTAAACAGCCTTAACAGAACATATGTGCACTGAGAGGTCTAGAGAAGAGTTATAATTAGTTGGTACGGATGTTTGGAAATCTATTTTCTTGAAGTCTTGCTGCAAGATAAGTGGATAACATGAGTCATAAAACATTGAGTTGACTTGGTATATTCTGTGACTTCTCCACTTGAAGTCTAGCATTGTTTTGTGATCAAAGAAGAACCCCGTCAGTAAGCAAATACTGTGAGCAGCAGCCTGAGTTT
Organism: Echeneis naucrates; assembly: GCF_900963305.1. Lineage (NCBI taxonomy): Eukaryota > Metazoa > Chordata > Actinopteri > Carangiformes > Echeneidae > Echeneis > Echeneis naucrates. Next base: position 14,600,733 of record NC_042521.1, read on the forward strand.
GGCCAGCTACAGTGCTGGAGTCAGGCATCTCTGCCAGACACAACAAGGGGAGAGAAGAAAGGTATAACAAGGACAGAGGCAGGCTGCAGTGACGTTAGCAATCAGATTAAGTCCGGCATCTAGATAGATTGTGTTTTACAGGCATTTCTGAAGGTTCAGTCACCTTTAGACAAACTAGGAGTATGTCTCAATGGTGCTCCTCTCTCTGCAGTGGCGATGGCACCATGAGGAAGAACATAGACGTGTGGAAGAAATGGACAACAAGCAACAGCCTGCACCTCCATGGGTGAGTAGGAATAGCTGTACCCTCCTTGTTCTGTGACAACACAGGAATTCATAAACTTGTGTGATACCTCAAATTCACCTAACAACAAGGGAACGGAGAGTGTTTCTTTGAGCGCTCATTAGAAAAGCTGGCTGTACTACAGCTTTTTTACAGCATGTGTCTGTGTGTTCACCAGGCTCCAGCTGCGGATTGCGGTGCGTGGGGTGGAACAGCTGGCTGTGGGAGGGAGGATGGTCTACTCCACCTGTTCACTCAACCCTATAGAGGACGAGGCTGTCATAGCAGCTCTGCTGGAGAAGAGTGAAGGTAGAATGCGCGCACACACAGTGCCCACAGGAACACAATAAAATTTCTCATACTTGGGAACCCACTTCCAGGTTAAGCAGAGGTCTTGGACAACATCACAGCCGCTGCAGATATTTCCATATATTATGTTGATAAATGCTGGAGCTCAAAACAGCTTTCAGTGACCATTATTTAGGTGCTTTGAAACTAATTTTGCTAGTTAATAACTACTAATAATGTTAATAACTACATATTTTTTGGATTTGTCAAGTTGGTAAAACTTGCTGATTTGGTATAGATGCCAACAACTTTTCTCTTAAGATTTTGATACACACTGCATATTTTCACAATTTAATTTCCACAACTATATCTCCATGTCACAAAAAGTTAACTGGTCATGTTTGTATCAGATTCAAACTCTCTATATCTTGTATTTTAAATGTGAGATCTGCATTTCAGAGGCAAACCACAACCTCGTTAATCTTTTGCTGCCAAATTGTAACTTCTCTTGTGTTCTCGTTTCCAGGAGCACTGGAGTTGGCCGACGGTTCAGCTGACCTTCCAGGGCTGAAGTGGATGCCTGGGGTCACTTCCTGGAAGGTACTGGAATGTTTAGTCTTTGGCAGTTACTGCAATAAGCCAACCGCAGCGATGAAGGTGGCAGTGTTTGAACTTGAAAGCCAGGCCAAATGTTTTTAGATCTGTGTCATTAAATTTGATTATGCTCTTTGCTGTGTAGCTGATGACCAAAGAGGGCCAGTGGTACTCTGACTGGTCTGAGGTACCAAGCAGCCGGCACACACAGATCCGTCCCACCATGTTCCCACCCAAAGACCCAGAGAAACTCCTTGGCATGCATCTGGAGAGATGGTATGTGCACCACCACACTCTGAAAATTCAGACTGTTGTTTAAGTGTGAAGAACGCTGTTTATGCTGTGTGATTTCCTCACCCAAGCTTCTCTCAAACTCTAACTCCCACAGCCAAATCTTAAAGTCCATGTATGGTTGACTTGCTTCTGACTAAAGGCTCTATAGCCAGAGCCAAGGTCTGACTCCCCTGAGAGAGCCAAAATAATCAGTGTTCCCTGTTGGCGAGTTCAGTAGAAAGAGGGGGATTAAAAAAAAAAAAAGAGAGAGATTAGCTCATCTATTACATTTTTCCCTTGGCTGGATATTTTTCAATGTATAAACATAGGCTAATTTGCTGTTTACACTCCTATTTTCCACTCTGCCCTGATCTTAATTTAGCTCAACATTTTATTCTGGTGAGAATTTTGTTCCCACAAGAGCATACAAACACTTTGCAACTGTCTTTGTTTTTCTTGATGCCAAGTTCATTAGCATATTCATGTGATTTACATATTTCTTGGCAAAGCTTTTCATACACATGCACGCATGCGTGCACACACACAAACACACGTCTGCATTGATGGATGTACATTTACACACCTGCACACTCACATAATGAGGATTGGTGTCATTTGCACTTATCAGATCTTTAACAAATACTCAGGCTGACATGATGCTGGCAGACCAGCAGAGGGAACTATTGTTACATGATGTCACAGCACCCCCAAGTTAACACTGGAGGAAGATCCATGTTTGTCCTCACAGTAGGTAGCACCACAAAACTCAAAGGTGTGATTTATATTCCTGTTTGTGTTAATGTCAGTATGAGGATTCTGCCACATCACCAGAACACTGGAGGTTTCTTTGTGGCTGTGTTGGTGAAGAAAGCCCCAATGCCATGGAACAAAAAATATCCCAAGGTACCTCTATCACAAACACAGATATTTAATGGTTGATTAGATTGCCTGTCTTACTCAGTGAGGGGAATTGATCTGAATTTCCCCATGTAGATACGCTGCATCCCTCACTTTTACAGTGTTCACTTTTACCAGCCACAGCTGAGGACTTTTTCCTTTTCTTTCTTTGTCTGCTCACCCCATCCTTCTACACCCCCCCCCCCTCTCTCTGTCTCCAGCTGAGGAAGGATGTTTCTTCCAACTCGGCGGCCTCGACCCCTGCAGAAGTTCCCCACCTCTCTGAGAATGCTGAAGGGGAGGCTGGAGCCCCAGGGGGAAAAGTAAGTGGGGAGGCAGAGGAGGCAGCACCCAAAGGAGCATCTTTGGCTCAGGAGAGTACAACTAAACAAGATGGAGTGTGCGGGTGAGTCATTTTCATCTGGTGAGCTTATAAACAAAGAAAACCTGTCAACTCATGAGCCGCGACAACAAAAGAATAAAATAAAAGCTTTTGTGTGGAATAAGAAATTAGTCACATTTTCAGCATTAGTCAATTGTCAACCTCACCAATGATGAATATTTATGGTTACTGGAGCTCATACAAAATGCATGTCTTTTCATCCAAGAGATATTTAGACCAGCTCAAGACATGAGATAATTTAGTATAATGCATATTAAAGATGACAAAATATAATTATATTTTTAAGCAAAATGCCATTCAATAGTTTGTGTCCGCTCTCTTTTCTCCAGACCTCCACCCATGAAGAAGATGAAGCTGTTTGGTTATAAGGAAGATCCGTTTGTCTTCCTGACTGAAGATGACCCTGTCTTCACCACCATACAGTATGTACAGACACGGATATTGAGATCCTTAGGAATATGATGGAGCTAATAGAATCTTTGTCACTCTCCCTAGATCGTTCTACAATCTTTCCCCTGACTTCCCAAAGCTCAATGTTCTAACAAGGACCCATGAGGGCAAAAAGAGACACTTGTACATGGTTTCAAAAGAGCTGCGCAATGTGCTTCTGAACAACAGCGAGCGGATGAAGGTGTGTACATTTCAATTTAGGCCGTCATAAACATCAAAAGCCAAGTTTGATGAGGATGATGGTAAAGGATTTTCTTATGTGGAAATTAGATCACAAATAGATACAAAAAATCAATAATCAATTCTTCCCTATTGGCTGTGCATCCAGTATTGATTAATTATGCAGTGTACTCAACTGTGTTATGGTCACGGTGGTAGAAGTGCACAAGCTAGTTAGTCTTTGAATGCAGACATATTGGCCTTACACTGATACCTCAGTTTGTTTCTAGTCTCTGTGTATGTGTGTGTGTGTGTCTGTCTATGTCTATGAACCAGCCCATCAGGGAGAGGCAGCCTAACAGATGGGACCCTCCGTTCCCAAATCCCTCTAGGCCTCCACCCTGTAGCACCTGCACAGGTGGCACTGTGTGTGCTTGTGTGTGTGTGTGTGGGTTTTTTTTTTTTTTTTTTTTTTTTTTTTTTTTTGGTCTCAGGGTCTTTGTTCTGCCCATTATTTTTGATATTTTTCACTTTTATTCCCATTCAATTGGACTAAACCACAGTGAGTCGCATGTTTTTACATGTTTACAAATTCTGATTAACAAATTGGGCGTATTCGCATCCATGCTCCTCAGAAAACCTATAAAATGAGGCTTTATCAGACTCAGCAGCAGAGTTTCCTTCATATTCAAATTTTTATTGCTCAAATGAAATTTGTGGTTTAAACGTGCACATTTTTCAGTGGTGTAGTTTTATTTTACTATGCAAATAACTAACAATCGTTTCCCACTCCTGCTGGGACACCAGAGACGGGCTACTGTGTACTGTGTTTACTCACAGTTTTGTAATATCCTACAGATTAAATGCCTGGAGCAGCAATTTTGCTGAACATCACTTATTATAAAAGCATTACCAGTAACATTACTACAACACAAGTCCTTTATTTTTATCCAAATAATTTATATTGCCACCTTTGATGATAATTTAGCAGAGAAATTAATTCTTCTGTTTTAAATGAGAGGAATCTGGCGTCATTGTCTTGTTTTTTAATTATTTTTTTTCCCATTTCTCAGGTCATTAACACAGGGGTGAAGGTGTGGTCTCGCAACAGTGATGGAGAGGAGTTTGGCTGTGCCTTCAGACTGGCTCAGGAGGTAACACAAACACACCCACACACTCACACACTCTTTATCACCACAGCACCCTGAAAATGAGCAGGGCATTTTGGCCAATAACAGTTCATCCTCACACATTAAATCATCCTCAGTAGTAAAAATATTTTCCTGTAAATCTACATGGTCTTTGTTGAGAAGAGCCTTTTATTAATTTAAAACAGTTTCATTTTTATATTTACTGTGAATGGTCACACACTTTTACACTGTCTAATCCTCTTTTTACATGCAAATCAGCCCCATAGTGTGAAGTGATGCATGGTAAACTACAAAGCTTATATTTCAGAAACCACCTTATTCTTTGATTTCTGTAACAAACCTCATTGTATAAGCAGCTGCTTCTGTGGCTGTTTAAACATGCAGCAGGTTCATCTTGCAGTCACTTCTGTATTCGCCATCAAAGAGATACAGACAGCTGAATAACAAGGGAGCCAGATGGCGACGTTCACACTCAAACTGATAATGAATTTGTTTTTTTATGCTCAATGTTACTGTAAAGAAGTGTATATTGGTGTGCAAATTGCAACACACCTCTTCTCTGTGCTCTACCAGGGTATTTACACACTTCAGCCATACATTCACTCCAGGATCATCAGAGTGAGTGTGGAGGATATCAAAGTGCTGCTGACGCAGGAGAACCCCTTCCTTAGCAAACTGGAGGAAGATGCTCACAGTCAGGCCAAGAAACTGGGTACGTAGGGCACCAGTTGAATAATGCTGTAACAGAAATTGGACATGGAAAACAGCACAGAAAATTCATGACTTGAAGGTTGCTGGCTTGCTATGAAAGAGAGAGGTGGATGTTTATTGCTGCCTACAAGCGAGGCACTGATCCAAAAACTTCACAGAAGGAGCTGAGAAGTTCCAGCAGTAGTTAGACTGAGTAACTCTCACATATTAATGCAGCTGTAATGTAACTATAAATACTGAGCTGAAAGCCCGACGATGTTCCTCTGCACACTGTCTATGTAACCTCAATACCCTGTAATTGATACATATGTCTCCACAGGAATGGGCAGTATTGTGTTGAAGTACATCCCCAACCCAAAGTAAGTTGCTCTTCATATTTTCGTGTTTGTTCACACGTGTTTGGCTGTTTCTGACAGCTAACAGTCTCTTCTGTTTGTCAGTAACCCAGCAGAGCCTCAGTGTCCCATCCAGTTGTGTGGCTGGAGGGGAAAGACGTCCATCCGTGCCTTCGTCCCGCGCAATGAGAGATTTCATTACCTCCGAATGTTAGGCGTGGAGGTCTTCAGAGACAAACAAGGCCTGGGGCAGAAACGGAGTGATGGAGAAAAAGAAGGGAAGCAAGAGGTGGATGAGGAGGACAAGATGGAAAAGGTCGCTGAGGAGGAAGGGTCGGCACAAAATGAGGCAGAGCTGGACATGGAGAATGGAGATGAAAATGGATCATCAGTGCCAAAGTCTGACATTGGCAACCAGGAGACTAGCAGCTGAAAATGTAGAGGAGAAAAAGGACTGACTGAGGACATATATTAGAGCTCTAAGAGCTGTTGACCAGGTCCAAGATCACATCCTGTGTTGGAGGAGGGCAATATGCTTGTACAGGTATCTCTGTTGTTCACACTGCCAGTGCCGAAGTATTCCCTCCCAGAGATGAACTGCCTTGGAATGGTTACATTTTGGATCCCTCCAGGGGTCAGCTTTTTAGTTGAAGGCATGTTTTATAGAGCTGTTTTTCATGTTTTAACAAATGAATTCCACTGATGGTATCAGTTTTTTTTTTTTTTTATTATTATTATTATTCAGTTGCTAATTTTTCAGAGGTTCTGATTAACTTCCATCCCTTTCTTCTTCTTTTTTTTTTTTTTTAAACACCTGTATTCAGCAGAAATACAGAGTTGATTAAAAGCGTGAGATGTGAACTGTCACAGGTGAAATTATTTTACTTTAAACTCTTTCTTAGGTGTTGATTATAGGCTGACACCTCTTGGAGGAACTAAATACCCCTGCACAATAGGGTGAGCCAAGACTGCAGCAAAATGTACTTAATCTTTAGTCAACAAATTAAAAACTAAATAATGTAAAGAAATTAAAGAACCAAACAACTATCTATATTCAACTTATTAAAAACCGGTACAATGTTTTGTTTGTGTTGGAGGCAGCTATGATACCAAGTTTGCTTATGAAACAATTGTAATAATAATTATATTTGTATTCAAGCAACAAAGAAAAGACAGAGAACCCATACACAACACTGAAAGAAAAGTTAATAGCAATTTGAGTAGTTGTAGTTTTTTTTTTTTTAACACTTACAATCTACCATCTGCACAGTAACATAAACCTGCCCCTCTTTTCTAATAGAGAAAAGCTCCCTGGTATTTTACTTAATACCATTTCATGTTAATATGTGACAGATGGAGTTGTGGGTGGAAAGCACACAGGTGTCTACAGCTGCTAGCATAGTGGAAATGCTAATGTCCACCATCTTTGTTTACTTGCATATTAACAGATGCTGATTAGCGAGGTGGATGGAAATGTTTAATTTTTTTCATTTGGTCATAAATGCACACAATGTAGAGGACAAATTCAAATTGTGACCCAGCCTTGTATGAGAAGTTTACGGGATAATCACATTAATTCATCTTGAGGGAAACTTGAGTACTTGTAGCAAATGTCAAAGTTCAAACATCACCCTTGGAGTGGAGCTAGATGAAAATTGAGACAACCACTGAGGTCATAAGGGTTTTTGTCTAAACATTTAAGCGGTAGAGTAATAAATATTGAACAACACAAAAAGTATTTTAAATTCACCAAGATCCATTCTCTAAAGACTAAACAAAACTGTGCTAGTTGCCAGCAAGTAACTACAACCCTTGTGTTTCCCTCTTGTGGTGTGAAGCATAGTCTCCCAAGTTTGGCATTTTGAGATGTAAGTCTCACTGTCACTTTGTAGACTATGTATATAAATAGTATGTACCTGGAGCACGTACACCCCATGATTTTACAATTTCCTCAAGATCAAGTTTTCTACTAGAGTTGATCCAAGCATGACAAAAATACATTCAAGCTTCCTGTCACACCAGCATGTTTACTGCCATTGGTTGTCATGGTGGCTTCATCGCCCTCGATGGAGAGACGGACAGCTATCTCTTTCTCCTGTTTATTACCCACTCCAGCTGCCATGACAACAGCCGCCATGACAACCAGCCCCCTCACCTCTCTCTGGTGATGGCTAGAGGACAGAGGGACCACAGAGAGCATCCTGCACTCCTCTGCGCCACTCTCATTTCTTTCTGTCAGCTTCTTCCTTACTTTTCGCCTTTTTCCCCCTGTCCCTTTAAAAAAAAAAAAAAAAAAAAACTATCTAACCTCTAAGGTGCACAGCAGCAGGTATTAGCATTCAGGAGAGCAACTGTCACGTCAATTCCCCTGGCTGTGGGTAGTGCTAATGCTGTTTGCAGAGGCAGAAGGGGACAAGTCTGGGAGAAGAAGGGTCAACGTTGCATTCCATGCTAGGATAGAGGAGAAGAGTAAACCCAGTAGGGCCCCATTAGAATACAGACAGATGGAAAAAAAGACTAAGCTGTTTACTACTGGACAACAGCTAAGGAAGGATCTGCAACAGGGGAAAAAAAAACACATTTTGAGATCTTTTTAATAAAGTGCGGAATGTATATCATAGTAAGAAGAAGCTGCTTGTGGAGTTAGTCAAGGATGAACTAAGAGAGAAACCCAAATTATTTTCAAGCTCAGAGGGTGTTTGCACAGAAGAGTTGGAAATTATAAAAACCTTGGGCGGCTGACGAGAGATGAGTGGATGGAGGGTTAGAGAGAGAGTGGGAATGAATAAATTGAATTGGACAGATAGAGAGAGGTTGGAAGATAAGGCAAAAGTTGTTACTGAGTCATAGGCTTGTCTGTGCGTGTAGGAGTGTGTGTGTGCGCGTGTAACCTGTGTGCTGTTTTGTCTATGTGAGTGATGTCTTCTGCCATTTAACCTCAACGTTTACTGCCGTACTAGGAATGGCATCAACCCCGCACAGGGACACGTACATTAACTTTATATCCTCCCTCTCCTTCATCCTCTCCCATACCTCTACTCCCTTCCTGCCTTTTACCTTCTATTTAAATTTCCATCCAGTCGTTTGTCACCAATTTTCTTCATATTACCACTCACCTCTTCTTTTTCATTTTAGTTATCTTTCTCCTGGGTAGAGCTCTCTGAAAGCACTTACGGCCTCACAAAGCTCACAATCTGTCATGTTATTAAAGTGAAAGGTGTCACTCATGGTGACAGCCTGCAGGGAAATTCTGGTGTTTGTGCACATTTGACCTCTGGATCACATATTGTTTATTCTCACAGAACAGCCAATCAACAAAGATTTCAGCATGTACCAGCTGCATGTGTGGAATTCACCCAAAACTACAGCTCCTTCATTTCGTTTCTCTTTGTCTCCCTCCATATGTTCACAAAACAGATTCAGATTCAAAACGACAGCTCAGGCCTGAAACCTCAACTTTGACCTTTCTCAGCAAAGGTTGGAAGCAGCTTTGGCTGCGTTCATAATGCACAGGTGAAGTTTCAACTTTTTATACTGACTTTGTTTGCAGTGGAGTCACCTATAAAATTTGTGTTGCGCATCTTTCAGCTTCTTATTTCATATTCATATTTTTGGTTTTACATCTCATCCCTTCTCCAGCAGCAGGCTAGTGTTTTCACTGTGAAGCAGCTTTTCATCACGTTCACCAAACAACTTTCAAACATCAATGAAAAATTGTGAGGCTTTAATTTGTAATTAATGACTTCATAAAAAATGCATTTAGAGTGTGTGTAGGACAAAAAAGTCACTGTGAACCATCCCTGGATAGCTAGGCTATATTTTAAGGAACCATTTAAAATTTTTATATTCCTACATAGCTACCTTTACACACAGTCGGCCTATGTTGTTATTTTTAAAATGAGTCCCGTTAGATTCCAGCCTGAACTGATTTAAACAATTCCTTATCCTACTGTTAACTACAATGAAATTATCCTGACAGTTTTATCCTTACTTTGCTTTTTGCTACATCAGGAAGGTCACTACTACAGAAATTTCAATCAGTTCTAGATATAAAGCAGCATTTTGGTTCAGTAAGTCAGTAAAGATAGTCATAAAGGGCTTGAATAAAAAACAATAAATAACCAGAATTACAACAATTCACAATAAATCACACTTTAGGAGGAAAATTAAAATACACAGAAGCCCACAAAATGCCCAATCAAACGTCTTGAGAGGTGTATATGTCTTTAGCTGCCTTTTGTACATCAACAGATGTACAGTTCTCAAGTCAAACGGTGAGCACTCCACAGCTAGAGTGCCAGAGATTCAAAGGCTTTGTCGCCTTCAGTTTTCAACCTAGTGCAAGGGACAGCCCCCTCTTAAAGACCTGCTGGCAACATATGGTTGCAATGTTGTAGTTCAATTATTGAAAGGAACATTTGAAACAGATAATTGACCTGATTTTTTTTTTTTTTTTGCTTACTGGAAAGTAAAGTAAACATTGGAATGGGCAGAAAGGCTAAATGCAAAAGGAAGTTCAATGTTGTAACTTTAACTTTCTGTAATGGGTTTGTAGGCTGCAACCCTCTCTGACTGACACAGTATGACTTTAAAAAATAAAACATGAATCAATATATTATCTGGCATTGTAACTGGTTAAGAGTCAATTTAAGCTGCTGCCTCCTCCGATCACCTGCAGTAGTCTTACATCAGCATGGCTGAATTTGCAGCAGTAGATCTGTGACGTCACTGGTGTGCTAATCCTGACAAGAAGTGAACTCAGTACCACAGAAGTGTGGAAGCTGTTCCTTCTTCCTCTTCTTCTTTCCTTTCCTTTCCTTCTCCACTTCCTCCTCCTCCTGCTCCGAAGCATCCCTCACTCCAATTTGAGGCTCTTGCATGCTTCATCCCTTCTAGTGCTCACCCTCATGGACGTGCATATACGTTTGGGATTATATAATCAAGCTGTTATGCAACGCTAAAGGAGACTGAGGGAGGCAAATTCACACAGAGAGAGAGAGAGAGAGAGTGGCAGAGAGCGGTGGTGTGTATGTTTGTGTTTCTGTGTGTGGTGGGGGGAATCTTGTGTTTCATGTTTGGATTAAATCAAATCCCACTTAGCTCTACGCACATACAGGCGCGCACACACACACACACACATATGCACAACTGTTTGCCCTTTTAAAAATCCGCTGGTAAATCTCTGGTTATGGATGTTGGCTCGGTCTGATAGTGTTATTGTGCAAAACCAATGCATGTTTGTGCACGTGCATCCACCAAATGCACCAGTTGGAAGGCAGCTCCCTTCCCACTCCTGCATAAGGATGGAGCTTTTCCTATACAGTATGTTTTCATTTCTATCTTTGATACATACAATTCTCTCATGTATGACGCTGCAGCGTTCACAGACTATAATCCTTTCTTTTCTCTCATCTTCTGTCCCGGGCTTGTGTTCAAAGGTGGATGAGTGTGTGTGAACGTGCACACGTCTCATACTGAACCATTTGCACTGAATGTGCCTTCTCCTTGGAGTGGCAGAGGACATAACCTGAATTTACCACGAATGTGCTATAAAATCATGTCTCACAGGTGAACTGACTTTGTCCCCTGCATCAGGTCAAATTAAATCCAGAGAGGTGCACTTGAGTCATCTTCAGACTCATCACTGTATATTTTCAAATAGAAACATAATATAGATTTATATCCATACCATACAAGCTTTTTATCTATCTCTGAGATGAATATAGTTCAGTCTTTTTGAATAATGTCATGACAAATCTACACCTGTGTGTATAACTATTGTCATTTGCAGATCCTTTTGTGTTTGTTAAACCCAAAATCACAGAACAGCCCCGGGTCATTGCTTATAACCTGTAATTACTTGCTGCCTGTCAGGCTGACTGATTTCATATATGGTCTAAAGATCCTCCACAGCAGGTGTGATAGTATGTCAGAATGACATTTTGAGGTTAGTTTTACCTGCCAGTTCCCTGAAGTGTTCAGTACTTATATTCTATCTTTCTATCTCTTTCTGCTGGGTGTCTCTGGCTCCTCGGCCCTCATCCTGTCGCTGCTGACAAATCACCAAAAGATGTATAATAATATTCTCAAGGTCAATGAATTGAGGGTTCAGTGCAGAATCCAGGTCGGGGCCAGGTCACCGGTTCCGCCTACTCATTAATACTGCATGCTCATCGGATTGCCCAGCGATGAATTGGCAGCAATGTCTATTCAGAGGCACTTCTTTCCGATAAAACTCATACCGGAGTTATCAACTTGTCTCCATTTGGCTGCTCAAAAAGTGGCTAATAGCATCTTCAACAAGTGCAGTATTAAAAAATAGCGCTGGAGGCTTTTACCTCTGCAGACCTCTTTAAGGATGCATGAAATATGTTCCATAGCAGCTGTATTGAAAGAACAGTAGCTCAGAGGGTGAAGGATGGAAAGTGTTTCTGTCTGTGGAGGCGATGTGTTGATGCTGGTTTAGTGGTGCTCTGAAAGAGTTGTGATGCATTTTGAACACACACACACACACAAAAAAAAAAAAAGTAAAAATATATATATACATATAAGCAACAATATTTAAATGAAACACAGCTTATATCACACAGCCATTGGCATAAAAATAACCTCAAGACATATATTCAAAATCAATCCTCCTCTGCGTGAGCTTATTTCCTTATGGCTCTGTTCTCCATGATGAAGACCACTCTTCCTTTTTCGTTTTTATTATCCATTCAATAAAGCAGTTTATGTCATTTGGCTTAAAAGTGCTTTGGCGCAACTACCCAGGGGCAATCTAAATCTGCTCATTCTCGTCTGAGACTGTAGGATAATCATTAAGCCCTTTTGGATAGGTTATTATCAGAACTTCTAATAACCTTGGTGGACCAGGAACTGGGTCTGAAAAGGTTACACAAGGGTTAAACTAGTTCTGACTGACAGTTTTAGCTATCGGATACCTAAATGACAAAGCTAACTGGCTTTGTTAATGAATAAATTGTGCATAATATAAATGCATGGATGATATTTTTATTGCTAATGAGTCTGTTAAATATTAACTAAAAAAAAAAAATAGATTTGAAGAAAGCCCATCCAGTTCATAACCATTACCTAACCCTTTTAGTTAGTTTGGTTATTTTGCTAATTAGATTGTAATGCTATCAAATTTTTCTATCATTAGCTTTCAAGGGTTTTTTTTTGTATTCCCCACCCACAGCTGGAAGTTTAGCGACAGAAAGATAGGTCCTTAAACACACGCAGGAGCCGGTAATCTGATTTTCCTTACTGACCCTGTCCCTAACCTTTTTTCTGTTTTGTTTTTAAAACCAAGGAGAGCTTCTGTTCCTGTCTGGTGTCAAACCTCTAATCCAGTCAAAATAATAAAAAACCCTTAATGGAGAGGATTATAGAGGAGCAAGAAGATGACGCACGAAAGCACAAGATGTGTGAGAGGAAAGTGATGGGTGCTGGGATGATGGGGTGAAGGGCAAAAGTCCTGGAGAGTTAGGGAATTCATGACGGATTGGGTTAGATGTATGAGGTTGATGAGAAAAGAGACAGAGAGTAAGAGTTGGATTTAGGGATAGAGGGGTGGGGGGGTTGAATAGCGGGTACAAAGCTTTATTTAGTGCATGCCTGCAGGTGTTGCCTAGTAACAAAGAGGAAACAGATCGAGGGAAGAGAGCTGGAGAGCACATCTTCCTTTATCTTTCACTCTTTCTCTTCTGCTGCTGGCCATACCCTCTTCCAAAATCCCAACACAGGCATGCACACACAAACAAAGACACTCTCTCTGTGTCTGTCTCCCTCAGACACACACACACACACACGCATAGCAAAAATCCTGTCCCTCATTAGCAGTCAGAATGGCTGCTGTCCTGTCAGGAAGACGACAAGGAAAGGAGGGCAAGGAGAAGCAGGAGGAGAGAATGAAAACTGGGAGGAAAAATAAACATGGAGGAGAGAAAATGCAGTGAAATCCTCATGTAAAAAAAAAAAAGAAAAAAGAAAGAAAAATCCACCAAGGTTGTTGCCATAGCATTTGCTGCTCCATTGCACTTATCACTTTTGCTCCAAGAAAGCTTGTCTTGGCTGTTTATGCCGCAGCTCCATCAAACAGTACACATCCAACCTACACAGCAGCTTTTAATGAGTCTGACTTATACCCAGCATCTTACAGGAGGGCTGATAAAATGAGTAAAAAGGGCAGCTCAATAAACCACCTGATGTGCTATTGTGTCCTGCATCCACTGATGACCCTTGGTGGAATTGATCAAGGTTAGACTCAGGGCACTGTAGGTGGGAGTGTTTTTGTGTGAATTTGTGTGTGCGCTGGCAATCGACCCAGTTAGTCCTGCTCAGAAATACCGCAGCTAACAGCGGCAACGGCGTAAAACAGACAGAGAGAAACGTAATCACCTTGTGTCTGTTTTGTTTCCCCACCAAAAAATTTGATTTTGGTTGAAAAAGTGATCCGAGCGTCCTCTGTGTTGCCACACAAACTGCATCTGGATGTGACTAATGATCCAAGGACATGTCTAATGCCTGAGTGTGCAGGGCTGTTTTTCAGTAAGTTATTTTATTGTGTATACGTGCATGCAAAAGGCTCCATCCTTGGGCATTTGCAACACCACAACTGTGAGTATGCCGCTCATGTTCATGCATGCATGTCTTGGTGACCGGGGGAAGGGTGTGCTTTGCATTCTAACATCCCATCCCTCACAACCGACATTTGCACAGGCTTTTCTCTCTTCCTATTCTTTGACCCCCCCACCCCCCCTTTCCCATCTTGTGCCCCTTGTCTCTCTGACTGTCCTCTGTGAGAGAGGGATCACCTTGCATAAAATCCCACATACACCAAGACACAGGTCTTTAAAAGCAGGAATTTATTGAATTTGAAAGTCGCATAGCGTATCCTACCTTAAGAGAACTCATTGAAAATCAATGCTGTAACTGCTGCCAGTGGACAGCAGTCAGAATTGATCGAATTAACCGAGGCTGACTGTGATGTACCCATACAAGGAAAGATGAATTAATCCACACCAAAAAAGCTGTCTGGCTTCACAGGGAGCTGGCTTCGAGTGAAAGCACTGGAAGTGTCTAAAAATAAATTTTTCCCACATGCACTGTGCCATATAAAATATTTATAGTGAGCCCCAGTCTGCTAAGAATGGCAAATATGCTACAGAGAGAGAGAGGGAGAGAGAGGTGGGGAAGTGGCTGCCAAAGCTTGCTGTAGCATCCATCCCGGTGCCAGGGCTTACATAAGAGCTAACTTCAATATGAAAGCGAGGCGCACAGAGCTTTACATTCCTCTATGTAGTAATCACACACTCACACACACATGTGAGCAAACAGTGAGTGACAGAGGAAGACAGATGGGAAGAGGAAGAGAGGAAGAACAGATTCTTTCTCCAGGAATCTATATTTATCCCCCTCCTTTACAAATTACATGCGTCCTGATTTTACCAAGCAGTTATAGTCAGGGGTGTGAAGCCTCATCAAAGGCCTGAAGAATGAAAGACAAATGAGTCAGAAAACAAAGGCAGCTCTCCTATCCATCCAGGAAAATCTGGGACTATGAGTGGACCTCGGAGAGCTTTCATCACTTGTCAAAAGGGAAACAAATGGAAAATACCCATTTTACAGTCTTCAAATAAGATGACAGCCTACATTTTGGACCAATATAGTATTTAAGAAAAGTGAGAGAAATCCCAAGGCATCAATTTATTTCAGCCACATTAAATTAACGTCCCTGTGGATTAAGTTTGCAAATCAATTTAGACATGGTTAATTATAGTCTGTTTTTATTCTCGGAGCTAAAGGAAAATACATATGTCATCACAGGGTGATGTAATGTGACTTTTTGCCCCAAACCAATGTGTACATGCACACCATCCAGCTTTTATGCAATGGGTCTTTCCGTCCCTTACATTTATGAACATCTAGAAAGAGTTGAACAAATGGTGTGGTTCTTTTTTTACCCTCAGAGATGGTACATATATTATTTTTATATTCATTACAATTTTAAATATGTAAACATATTATTATATGTCCCTATTCTAAGATGACACAAGAGTGACACACTGTTGTTGTGTCTGACTCCATTTTATGACTTGGATTTGAACACCAAGGACTCTGGGGTTTTTATTTTTTTGGTAGTTTTATTGTGCGTGCACATGCTAGTAAACTCAGTTTGAAACGGTAACAGCCGTGCCATTTGTTTTTAATGTCGACTTTTATTGATCCAGAGTGGAGCTCTGGGGCCTCTCATGGACCTCGACTGATACTCAGGTAGTAATGGGGTCTTGACTTCCCTGGACTCGACTGCTGGAAACTCCACATGTACCTGAGGTCTCTTAACTCAAGTAATATGCTGATATATCATGCACCACACACACACACACACACACACACAAACAAAAAACAAAACATGTCCTATAGCAATAAAATAAAGGCAAATATCCAACACTGCGTAAAAGAATTATCAGAGCTCCTTCTATGTGATTTCCCATAACTGCACAAAAAGGAATGGTGATGAGCAGAATGGTGCGTAAAAGAGAAAACGGTACAATGTGTCAGTCTCATTAATGACTTAGGACAGTGATGCTGATGGGCAACAGCAGCAATGTGTTGATAAACTTACACTTACTGTAATTACTGCAAAGAGCCACCATTCTTCACACTGCTCTAAGTGTCCTCCTTTAATTTATCCGGCAGATGTTTGCTTGTGGGATAAAATCAATTTTGGATGGCCTCATTTATTCACACACACACACACACACACACCCACATATCCACATAAACATTTCAGACATGATGTACGTGCTAATCTTGCACACATACATATAGTTCATCTTATCCATACATCTATGTATCAACAGGGGAACCATATTCATTATTTAACGGTATGTTTCCAAGCAAGACACCAGCCTGCTGAGCATGAATACATAATGCATGGAGCCTCTATAGAAAGAGTCACATTTCCACCGTCCCTCACTTTACACAGCAAAGCTCCATTTCATGGTTGCAGCCACGGCATTAGTTATCTACACAGTGTTTCATATTATTTCTCATCCTACTGTGAAGGAGAGGCATCCTCACGGTATTCCAACACGGCATCAATCCTGTGCGAATTAGTGTGATCACCAGGCAATATATAATGTGTGACCCATACATCACCGATGCAAAAGCACCTTCACGCGCATGCATTTTGAAAGACAGCTGTATACATCATTGATTGTCTAAGATGTGGAGCAGGCTGGGGGATCTATAATTCAACACAGGCTTTCTGATGGCTTCTCCACGGAGATTTCTGCCTTATAGGTTTTCTTCTCTGAAACCTTTGAGAGCCCTTTTCTGCCTCGACTGATCCTCTTGACATTAACTCTGCTACCAGATGAACAACAATATATGTTGTACAAGCGTGCGTGTTTGTGCGTGTGCGTTCGTGCGACTCTCAAGCAGCAAGCATCTTCTGTTCGGCTCTCGGCATAGTTGATCTCATATTCAGACATCCTGGGAAATCTCCCTTTGTCAGCAGGGAGGAGTCAGAGGAAATAGGAGATTCACAAATCACATCTTATCTAATGAAGGTAATACAATTCAGACAGAGAGGAGTAGCTCACCCACTGCTCTGCTGGCTCTGTGGCCTTTTTTCACTGTCTTGTTACATGTCTTTATTGAAATACTTCCCCTGTCCCTTTTTCAATTAGTCGTTCTAGTTGCATCGTTGAAGGTCACAGCGAGAATGCTTTCCTAATCAATTCAGCGAACTGACCAAAAATTGTCCAACAGCGATTTCATGAATTGATCGCAACATATCCTCAACGCTAGAATACCCTTTCTGTTTTTTAAAAAACAACATATTCACCATTAAAGCAAAAGTCAGATATGTTTTTCTGATCTACTGCCACTATAGTTAAAATACCTGTCCATCAAATATGAAGCTAATCCAGGACATAATCCCCATAAAATGCATTCGTATTCACTTTTGTCTTAAAATGACATAATTAATGATCTCTGGTGTCTGTGTTTGTAGGCAGATTTAGCTCCTATCAGACATTTTTCTCCCCCAGGTAGGAATTTGATCCAACTAATTTTCTTTTGGCTCAGATTATGAGAGGTTTGGGCTGTCCAAAATCCGGTCCATATATCAGGAAGTTAATACTGCCAAATACTGCCACATCTGGATCGAATCTAGCTGTCAGACAATAACAGCCAGATTTTGAAGTAGATGGGTCAGATCTGGGACAAGGACCCAGACCTTGGAACGGTCGCCGGTCCATTACATTACATTACATTACATTACATTACATCCAGGGCTGACACGTAGTGACATACAACTGTTCATGCTCCCCAATGAACCTAAACCTGCAAGCGTTTGGACTGTGGGAGTGAAGACAGCCAAATGCAAACTCCTCACAAACGGGCCCAAGGCCGTGGAATCAACCCTAGAAGCTTCTTGCTGTGTGGCTAGTGTGGTGCCAATTTCACAATTTTAATATTTTCAATATTTTTATGTGTTAAACTGATAATTAATGTGGAGGCTGAGTTCCATTCAGCAATCACCCTCTCTCTAATTCCACTCCCCAGCGTTCCCTACTGGTTTTCCGATTGTTTCGTCATCCTACGTGGTATCTGTCTGATTCACCTGAACCCCGGTTTCATCTAGTAAATTCTTTGAGTTGCTTCCCTGGACTGTCTGCGCCTTGCTCATAGGACTTTGGGACTCTGTTCCCTGGATGTGAGTGAGGTTTTGCTGCTGCACTGCTGCAGCTAGAGATCAGTGACCCTAGTTTCCTGCCTGCCCGCCTCCTTTGGTTATGGACTCATATTTTTTGGGACACTTCTTTGTTGCTATAGTGATTTGTGTCACTGTTTTTTTTTCTCCTGTGTGAGTGATTTTCTCTTGGTTGCAAATTCCTTGTAAATAGAGTATTTTTACTGTTTCGTGGCCGCCTTGAGTTTTCCCTCTTTGTTTTAAATTAGTTAAATGACATTACGGATTGAAAACAACCAATCGATTATAAAAAGAGAAATTCCATGTTTTCCTCTCACAAAAGAAAAGTTTATGGGTAGCTAAATGCACCTTTGCCAAGGTTAAGATGAAGATAGTTTGATGCCAGCTGGTAGCTTGTGGTGTCGCACTCATATGAACTAATAGCTGATATTAACTGGATCACTTTTGCTCATGCTACCCGACATGCTTACATTTACACTAAGTAAGGGAATAGTTGACATTTGTCACGCTCTTGCGAGAAAACAATTGCTAGTCATCTGTTTGTAAAAATATAAAGCTATAGCCCACAGATAGTTAATTTAGCACAAAGATTCTACCCTCTAGCTATGTCTGCTGAAGTCAGCTAACTCACAAGGTGTGTGACCTTGGATACATGGAAAAGTTGCTTTGAAAAGAACAGTGCAGCAGGATCTCCTCTTTCTGTTTTCTAATCTGTACTTGTCTGACACATCCTGGCATGCGTCTCCCTGCATCCATCTGACTTCCACAGATACAACTACAGTTTAAATGGCGTTCACCAGGTTTTACCCTCCACGACATCCATAATCCTGAAGAAAACAATACTCCAGGCAACGGCACCAGCCATAACAGAAACCCTTACACCTCCTTCACCCCTATTAAAATCTCATTCCGACTAAGCTTGCCCCATGAAAACAGCTGCCATGTGCATAAATCAATCAGATTGTCCTGGTGCTATGTCATCACAGTGCGTGCTGCTTTTACAAAACACATAAATAGCTTTTTCCAGGGAGAGTGGGTTTTTTTTTTTAAACAAAACAAAACAAAACAAAAACCAATAACTTCAATACAAAAACAAAATCACTGTCACTTTCCTATCATCTTATTCCCTCCTCTCCCTCCGCTCCTGTTTTTCTATCCCCCAAGGTTGTTTTGTATGTTTTCTATGTCGAGGTAACCTTCAGGGGATTGATTCTTGCCGTCTCACATTCTAATAATGAATGTTTTTGTCTATTACTCCCGCTTGAGCTCGAAGAGTCGATGCAAACACATATAGGAATAGAATTTGCCTTTTAGAGTGTTGAGTAATCAGAAAATTAGGCATCTTTGCTTGCTCAGGTGTCCTCTGAGCATTCAGCGTCGTGTCATTTATGTCTTGCTCGCTCTGATCCACCCACGGCTCCATCTCTCTCTCCTTCCCTAATGAGCAGCAGGGAAATTTCAGCGAGACAAAAACAAGAATGCTCTGGGATCAATTAATTGGGATATGTCAGCAGTGATGATGGCAGTGTGCACGCGTTGGGGTGAGTGCATGCTTGTTCAAATTTGCATCAATCGACTGTTGTCTAACAGTCAGTTCCTGGAGAAGTATTCACAAAGGCTGAGTATGATATTAGAGCATATATCCTTTCTTTACACTTGGTAAAACCACAGTGTGTAGTTTTTTTGCCAGTAAGGCAGCTAACAGCAGCTGAATATCTTTCAGCCCTCATTCATTTTAGCATTTTATCATGTAAACCCTCCTGGGAAAGTAACTGGACTGAGACAATCCAGGTACAGTACAGGCCAAAAGTTTGGACACACCTCCTCATTCAAATGAATAGGAAAGTGTGTCCAAACTTTTGGCCGGTACTGTACTTTAAATGAAATCCACACAGTTCAAGCTACTTAATCGGGCCATATTTACTTCAGATACGCCGGGTCACAGGAAACCTGATGACCAGCAGAATGTCAGTTAAAAGCCTCTTCTGCAGAGAAAACACATGACTGCACAGCTACCAAAGTCACTCTGGAAAACTGTAATTGGTTTTTACATTTGACAAATCATATGATGATTTTAAAGCCTTTTGGGTCTTCTATAACTTACTTAAAGGCATAATGCAAAAGCTGAGAGTGACATTTTCTTTTACAGTGCTCAAGCTTTGACCTCAGCTAAACAGTTTGAATGTTACATTCAGCTGGCTTTCCTTCATCTCTCCCCATGACTCGTACATACACTCACTTACACACATCCACCTACTGTTGCCTGCTTTGCGCCGGGGTCAGCGGGCGAAGCACAGGCCCCTTTAAGTGGACCACTCAACACACATGCAGAGAACTCTGTGTTTCCATCAAGGCTGGAGGCTGTTTGATAAAAGCACAAGAGCAGGGACAGATGATTGCAGCCTGTGTTCACTGAGGATGTACGAAGCGCTGTATTATTGACTGCGGTAAATGAAAGTAGGACGGTGCAGGGACTATGAGGAGGACACAGCAGAACTGAAGTGGGTCATTAAAATGTAACCATGTCTGAAGCAGGATCTGAAGAGTCCCTGATGTGACATTAGCATACAACCTTGATATGAAACAAAAGCACCAAATCAGCAGAGATTCAATAAGCTGTAACTTTTATTGCACATTCCTGTTTGGTCTTGCAATGACCTTTCAACTTTTTGAACTTTTAAGACCTTGGTCTTGACCAAACACTGATGTCTGGAGTGGGTTGAAGTAGCCCAAAGTTACTGATCACAGGTCAGATTCCCTTATCGAGTCAGATTTGAAGCACAGGGAAGTCACACTGATCCTAGATCTTCGACTGCGGGGAACTTGAGTCCAGATCTTTGTGTTGACTGCATTACCCACAAGCCAAATCACTGTCTAGAGCAGGACCATAAGGGAAGGGACAGTAGTGACATCATGGAGGGGACGAGGAAGTGTTCTAGGGAGCATAGGAATTAGTTTGATTCCTCTTTGACGCACTCCCAATAAAGGAAATATTCCTTTTGTTTTTAATCTCTGCAACCTTTTTGTCCTTCTGAACTTCCTGAAATCCCCTCAAATAAACACATTCCCCCATCAGACAAATACATAGGCTATCATTCTTAGTAAGGTTTTTTTTTTTTGTCTTCTCGTTTTCTTGTGACAATACCTGCAACATGCTTCAAATCTTCATTTTGGCAAACCACAAATAAATTAAAACACAAACATTCATAGAACACAATATGACATTTTAAGACGCTTATAAAGAAAAAAATACGTACAGTACAGAACCCAAAAAAGGAAAAAAAAAAAAAAAAGACCAAGAAAAGAAAAGCATTTGCATTTTTGTTTTTTTTTTAGCCATATTTTGTCTTGCTTTTCTTGAAAAAAGATATACAGTAGCTAGCTACCAATCACGTATCACATGCAGATATAATACAACATAATCAGTTCACCCAGTTAGTGTCTGCAAACTACCAATCTAAACTATATCACAAAATTATTCTCTTGAAACCAGCAAACACTGAGCTTTTGAGATATTTTGTCTTAATAATAATTCATTTTACAATTTTCTCCGCTGACAAGCCAAGAGACCACTATACAATCGACCCTGAAATGACTAGCCAAATTCGAAGAGGACTAACACGCTTTCGCACATGATCACATACCAGATGGTGTGTTGTTGTTTTGTTTTTTTTCCTCTCTCTTTTTTCTTTTTCTTGATGGGAGTGTAACACACATTTGCTCACACAAGCACTTGCACACAGACAAATCCACATTTGTTGCTGACCACCACAAACGCAAACACAACTGGGAGGGTGGGTGGGGGCTTTAAGATGCAGCAGGACCCGCTCCAAAGGCGGCGTGCTGCTGGCACGGCTTGGCGTCAGCTCAGCGGTTTTAAACACCCTGCTCCAGGCTTACGGCTGGACCTGCTGAGAGCTGACTGGCATCAAGCTGCTCCCATATTACCCCAGTCTCCCCTCACCTCACCCACTGTCTGCCCTCCCTACTTCGCCAAGCCACCACCCACAGTAATAATAATTAAAAAAACAAAAAACTAAACAAAAAAAACAAAACAAACAGAACAGGGCAGGAGCGTAAAGTGACAAAATGTCAGTACCGAGCAGGAGGTTTGACTTCCTCCATCCTTCTGCTCTCGCTGCTCTTCTCTAATGACATGCTCTTGAAATGTCAGACCAATTAGCAGCTTTCCCTTTGACATTTAACTGGCAGATAGCAAAACAAACACACCAGAAGCCCACTGGACTGGACGGACAGATAGTATGTGACTAGTAGGTGCCCAATTGATTGCAAGTGACGCTGCTGCAGTCGGAGCTAATATTAGATATTCATAAAGTCCTTTCACAGGTTGGAACTTTGTGTCCCTTAGTGACTACAGTGGGTAAAGCAAATGATATCTGCCATCAGCCATTTTGAAAGCCTCCTGACATTTCCAAGAAGCAGTCGGTAGCGATCAAAGCTCCCACAATTCACCGCTCTCCCTCTGTTCTCCTTGTTCTCCTGATGCCTCTTTTTTAGCAGACATCAATCAGGTGGGCTGTCAAGCATTCATTCATTTAAAGCACTACTCCAATCCATGGCGGTGCTCAAGCTCCCGTCTGTCTTCATTTCTGGGTGGATACCACCGGCACCAAGGCCGCAGGTGTGTGCGCTGGTGAACTCAACCTGTGATGAGCTAAATGTCTGAAGCATATTTTTACTGACTTTTCATTCCTTTAAGTGGATCGGGGTTGAGGCTATGTGCACGGAGCTATTCATACACAACCAACACGTGTTTACAGTAGTGATAAACAGGCGCTGACAGACAGTAGGACAAGACAGTGACAAGTCATTTAACAGAAAAAAAAAAAAAAAAAAAATCGCTCCCTTTTGGGCCTTAGTGCCGTTCACAGTAAATCCTATTCTCCTCTGTTTAAAGGGTTATCTCCCTTGTTCACACACACACACACGCACACACTGAGGCCTGGCCTTCAGTTGTACCATCTGGTATCTAAATCATGGAAATTACAGTCTTTTTCTCCTACACACACGCACGCACACATACACACACATGACAACATGAGAGACAGAGGAAGAGAGGTGATTGACTGTCATTCTATTTATCATACAAAGTCTCTGCATAAAGCAACATGTGACTTTTTTCTTTTTTTTTTTTTTTCTATTTTTCTTCTTTTTTAGAAATCAATTTCCATCTACGCAACAGTGAGCTCTAAATTTAGCCACAAGAGATGGAGAGAAGGATGAGAAACAGAGTGAATGAGGGAGCTAAAGAAAGAGACAGAGAGAAAGAAAGAGAGAGCACAGCTCCATGTAAATTACAATCTTCATGTTGCATTGATCTGTGAGCAACAGCACAGTCTAAAGAAAGGTGGAATAAAGGAGTGAACGAGAGTATAAACGCCAGTGCGCTGCCCGTCTATTAAACATTAACAGCTTCATTTACATGTAAATGACCCGGCAGCTACAGGGAGAGATGTGGGAAGCAGTGCCAGTTCATTGCTAAAGAGAAGCAGGGAGTGAGGGATGTAGAGAGAGGAGAGGATGGGATGGTGAGACGGAAGAGGAAGGATGAGTCTCCTTCATTTAGTCGTCTTTCACATGGGTCCACACTGTTTTTGATTTGTCCAATTGCCCGTGCATGGGTGTGTGTCGAGGAAAAAATGTAAAATAAAAGCTAATCCACCACTGTAATGCACACTCCGATGCACATGCACACACTCCCAGCTGATGTCCAATGGAGTCACACACACACACACACACATGTGCACACACATGCACACAACTCCCTCTCAGGCCTTTCCAAAATGGGGGAAAGAATCTCCCTGGGCAAGAGGGAGGGGGGCTGGCAAAAATCTCTTCTTGGTGACAACGATGATTGTGTGTCTGCTCTTTGAAAGTTTCTGTGGAAATGGAGGGCAAGCACACACACACACGCACAAAAAAAAATATATATACAGCCACACAAAACTGAAAAGGCAAAAAATAAAAAAAATCTTGAGTTAAACACCAAAAAAAATAAGGATGAGAGATTGTTGGATTAGTGTGGTGTGTCGTTTTGCGTGTCAGGGCTAGCTGGGTTTGTCCAGCTAGCGCGGGGGTCAGCGGTCGGCGGCAGAGCGCTCAGCCGTCGGACACAGGTGGGGACACCCAACCGTACTTCTCGTGGGTCTTCACCAGGGACTTGAACGTGGCCTCGGCTTCCTTACGGCTAAACGCTTTCTTGGACTTGCCTGCTTTCCTACATATGCGTCCCTGTGAGGAGAGACAGAGAGACAGGGAGGTAAGAGACGGAGGGTGGGTTGTGTGGAAAGATGAAAATAGTGTAGCCCTGAAACAGGTTCCTAATTCCATAATCTCATCTGTCATAGAACAGAGCCAGGCTAGATGTTTCCTACTGTTTCCAGGCTTTACGCTAAGCTACGCTCACTACCTGCTGACTGTTGCATCAGATTTAACGGCTAAACATGAGAGGCATCAATCTTCACGTCTAATGCTGTTAAAGTGTTCCTTCAATGGTCTGCTTCTGACATTATATGCAGCCTTTTAGGCCGCAATAAGTTTAATTGCAAGAAAATTTTGGCACACTGCTTACAGCAGTATTCAGATAACAATAATAAAATGTGAAATATGTTTAAATATCTCAGTTTTTTTGTTGATTTTGTCAGAGACGATGGAGTCTCATTGGGGACTCAAGTTTGTCCTCCAGAGAAGTTGTTTTCACGCACTACAGTTTTCTTTTTGGCTGTCTATCAAGAAAAACCTCTAAATTAGGAGTGAATCTCCACCAAGTTGAACAAACCAACATATTCCAAACTAAAGAAGAATGGTGATGTGATGTGATGGTCGAAATGTGCCATATCTATCATGAGGTGATTGTGATTTGATGTGTTTTTGTTTAGAGAGTAGGATTGCATGCTGTGCAAAATAACAAAAAAACAAAAACAAATACATATTGCAGTTATTTTGGAAAATGTGATTATATGTGTTACAATTTCTGTTACAATGGTCGCTTTTGGATTTTCAGTAAAAAAAAAAAAAAAAAAACAACCTAAAAATGTCGCTGGCTTAATTTTTCGTTGGGCCTTTCACCAAACACATGTTCCTTGAGATCTGATGATTCTGATTAGGTCAGCGCACCTCTGGTCTCTTACAATAATACAAAATAGAAATAAGCAATCACGCTGTGCTTTCATTTGAACAGTGACTCAAATCACTTATTAATTATTAAAATTATTTAAAATTTAAGTATTAAATAAACCCAATGGCAGTTTTTTGGCAGGAAAATGAAACAAGTTCACAGAATATGAATCCTCAACACAGCATCTTTTAGTCTCCTGCTTTATGATTTAAGGAGGAGGAAATAAATTGTTTCTGGATTTTGATGATTTTTCTTTGTTGGGCTCCTTGAAAGAATAATACAATGTGAGAATTTAAAAAAAGGATGAGAGATGGTTGTCTTGTTCACAGATTTTGGTGAGGTCATTATGGAAATCCTGTTTTCAGATATAATACGAGAGAGATGTATGTACAGGGAGGTCCACGTGTACGCATGGCCGCACAGCTGCAGGTCAGCTGATCTGAATGCAGGTTGACCAAAATTAGATAGAAAAGGCTTTAAGATGTCCACTTCAATCACGAGTGAAAATTTTACCTCCAAGTGAGTGAAGAGCAACACCAACCACTGCATTGTGTGACGAAAAGGTTGTAAAAATGACTCTTAACCCTCCCGTGAAAACTATCTCACTCAGAGCACATTTTCAGCCAGGCACCACCTTGCTGAAATCCTCCTTCTTTCGCACACCGGGTCTAATAATAAACGTGGGATGACATGGAGGGGGGGAAAAAAAATGGAGAAAAGAGGTGTGGGTGTTGCCTGTGACTATAAAGCTTCTTATTGCGTTGTTGGCAGCGGTGCCAAGTCTTCCCTGCAGAAGAGTGCGTGGGAGGATGAATAGAAAAAGAAACAACTATCCTCATGTCAGAAAATGAATGCTCAGATAGATACGCAGCTGTGACAAAGGCATGATTCACATGAGTTTAAAGTGCATTGTTTTGTACACAAAAATCTTAAAACATCACCAAAGAAAGGTCATTATAAAGGGACCTGGCTGAACTCTAAATTGTTGTCCATTGGCCATACTACAACTATATTTAGACTTGCGCTGTGGTTGACTCACTAGACACAGTAGCCTGCACCTGGGTAACATGCCACGGACTTTACTGTGTTTGTACACACTGTGTAACACTGCACCACTTCTCTACCCGAAGGACACTCTGCTCCACTGATACCTATACTCAGGACATTCTTTCAGATGGCGAGCCCCAGCGTTATGTTATTACAGTCTGCACCTTAATCTTTGGCTATATGTTTCTGCCACTGGACAAGTGGAGCCAATAGACTGCTTCTACTGCTGACAAACGAGAGAGCAAAGCTTTGTTATCTTGTGGTACACAGGCAGCTCTTATTAATTATTTAACCCTTTGTCTGGTGCAGAAGTTCAACCTTTAGGGGAGCATCGTTATTTGATTACTGGCTAGCTCAGTTAAATTTGCACATATACTCGGAAACAGCCGGAAAGGGAGAGTCTGGCTCTCTCAGAGGGAACAACCATGACATATAAAGTTCATAAACACCTTTCATGTTTGTTTAATCCGAACAAAACCCTAAGCCTAAACATTTTTACAGGGTCTTTACCGGTCATGGCCAAGTCCATCCTTTTCACAAGGATTATTAATTATTTCAAAAGCCCCAAAGAAAGTTTCCCCCAGTCAGGTCTTAGATTATTCAGTTAATGGGACATTATTTCTAGAGAGACTGACTACCTTTTTTTTTATTCATTACTATATCACTCCATTCACACCCATTTGCTTGGCAGCAATTTCAGATGTGCCTGTCTTAAAAGCCGACCAAATAAACCCTCGCAAGGAGTTGCTCATTGATTTCGCTGCCAAAGAGGCAGCCACTGCTTGACCAGCTCTAGGCTTTTTACTTCAGCCTTAAAACTGTCCTGCTTAAGTGCAGTGAAGAGTAGAAAGCATCAAATTTAATCTCTAAATGCGCTGAATTGTATTGGAAACAAGCAAAAAATTGTTTCTGATAGTTTCTGTGTTCTTCTTCCAAGAATTAATCTTCTAGTTATTACATTACAAACAGCTGAACATAAATCATTGGACTTTTGAGAATCATTAATCTTGTCACTGTTTTTCTTTTGTTCTTCTTTATATCTGGCTAACAGTGGTTGTTGCATCACTGGGTATTTGCATTGATGGGCATCAATGAGAATAGTTTCATATTTATGCCTTAGCAACACTTAATGCTTCGAAGCCCTAGATACTGTACAGCTTAGTAATAGTGTATTTGGAAGTATAATTACAATGTGTGAGGATTTTTGCTGCGTGGCTGGGAAAAAGAAAAATATTGACTCTACTCTGCCTCTAAAAAAAAAAAAAAAAAAAAAAAAAAAAAAAAAAAACCCACTTCTTTTTAGCGAATTCTGCTTTACTAAGGTAATATAAGAATTTAAATACAAGGTAAAGATTAGAGACTAAACAAGACAACAGTGTTTACCGCCATAATTAGAACCAATATGGAGATAAAAAGCTTGGGCACTAAAACATTTTTAACATTTAGTTTTAGAATTGTGGATTTTAGGGCTCTGATTTTACCCTGCGTGCATCTTCATGTAATGCATATAATGCAAGTCAGAGTAAAATTTTTTCACTCTCATGACATTTGATGGATGATCAGTGTGTTCTATTGCGTAGATTCGCTGCTATTTTGGGTCAAAACTGATGCAGGGGATAAAGGAAGATGAGGTGATAACGCTGAATGATCTGGAGATTAGGGTTACAGTTTCCATTCCTGTAGCAACGCTGGCCTCATTTCACTTTAGAGCTTAGTGACACTCACACTCTCTTTCACTTTATCTCTGTGTCGCACACATTTTGAGGAGCTGATTCTATTTCTTAATATTTTGTTCAACTTTGAAATCAGTCCTTGCCATGGCTGTCCACCATGACACATCCGTTAATCTCGAATTGAGTTTGACAGATAAATCACTGCAAATGAAGTCCCAAAATTGAAACACAGCAAAACTGGCTCATCTTACTCCCAGTGTGGAAACAATGAGGTTTTTTTTAGGGTGATTTTGGTTGGAATCAAAGAAACTTTCCCTTTCGAGTGGGAATTTCCTCCCTTGTTTTGAAAAGCTTCACACATGTTTCAATGAGTGACTCATCCTGAGACATTACATGAAGCCTGCTCATGGGGATGTACTTTCTGTTCCTTTCTTTAACAAAGCCACATCAGAATACAACTGAGTCACTGAGCTTTTAACATGGAAAAACAAAATGACTTGGTGACGCCTAACCAGCACTGTCTGAAACCTGCTCAGCCTCCCTGTGCTGCCAGAAGCCTGTAATACAGATTACCCAGGCTGACAAGCAAACATAATGCAGCAGTTGGCTGCTGTCAGGGAGCATTGGCGAAAGTTGGGATATGTTGTTTTCTTTACAAATCACATGCAACCTCAATGCATATCCAATGCATATCTTCACATGCCGCCATATGGAAGCTGTCACCACCTCAAAATGGCGGCAACTCCCTTGGATTGATATTTTTATAGCAACCGGCCATTGTTAGAAGAGGTGCAATTACCATGGTGATCGATGGCAGGGATGAAAGTGAACACAGTGTTGTCATTAAAGCAATCGCTCTGAACATTGTGCGATTGTTTTTACACACAATAGCCAGTGATTTTTCACTGGTTTGTTACCTGTGTGGCAAGTGCTGTGTGGTGGTCGTGTGTAGGAGCAAATTAGGTAAACTGTCTTTCTACGCATCTGTGCTGAAAACGGTGATGGGTTCATGTTAAAGAGGGAGATACAGATTAAGACTGGTGGCAAAGTGTGTGCGAATAAGAGTGAAGCAGAAAGTGAAGATTTACCTTTGATAATGTGTATTGATTAAAGAGCTAATACAAAAGTCTGTGACTCCATCTTGAAAAGGGGAAATTGAGCATTAATTAGCACCATTGTGCTAGCAGTTATCTGCAACAATTGCTCAGTACGATACATGCAAAGATGGAGAGAGGAAGTACAACCATCTGTTTGAAAGGGTAAGAATAGGCAAACAAAAGATTGTGTGTGTGTGTGTGTGTGTGTGTGTGCGCGTGCTGTGGTTGAGTTGAGCAAATGCCCTGGGCTTGTGCAATGCCATGTCAGTGTTTATCTATTTCAGCTAAGCGCTCGCTCGTTGAGAGGGACATACTCGTGTAAAGTGGCTGCTGGGTAATCGTGTGAATGGAGATCAGTCAATTGGTAAGAGCAGGCCCCAGGAGGCCCCGCTGCATGATGGGAAGTTCCTCTGAGGGTGGGAGGGTAGAATGGGTTGCATAACACAGACATGTGCTTAAAGGGGTCAGGATAAACAAACAGTGATCAATGTCATCATCATCTGAATCAGATCAGTAAGGAGAGCCCCCTGGGTGTTGACCAGGCTGATGGTGGGGTCATGAGCGGATAATACAACTGTTTTGTTTTTTTTTTTCCCCCTTTCTTTGTTATGTTTATGGCAGTGGTCTGGGTTCATAGTGTCTTATAAATCTTTGCACTGTGTAAAACAGTAATAGCCTGCCATAGAAAACAGGAAGCTTTAAAGGGAAATCCACCAACTTTACCCATGATGGTCAGGTTGCTCATCACAAGGAGTTTGACTCAGCTCCAGAAACCAGTTGTAAAAGTTATTTGGTGGCTCCGAACAGACTTTCCCAAGTTTGTAAGAAAAAAAAATGAGGTCATGATGTAACTTCCCAGTGACACATTATACAGTATCAATACAAAATCCCTAATCTAGTTTCTGTTCTTCTTTTTTTAGCCCTTGGTATGGAGTAGTAAAAAAAAAGCCAGCATTTTCTGGACCAAAGGATGACATTTGGCTGAATAAATGTCTAAACCCGAGGATATTTCATATTCAATGAAATAATGATGAGTTTTGAGCCTCTTAATTTGAGCTGGCTTTTACAAAATGGGGGTCTGGAGATCAAAACTTTGTCAATAAGTTAGTGTCGGTAAGGGTTGATAACTAGTGGCCTTTATTAATTTAGTAGAAGAAATGCTTTCAAAAGAGATGGAATTAGACAGTGGAAACAATGGACAGGATATATCCAGTATTAAATGTGACCTAATCTAAAAGATCCATTCTAAACAGCTGCACAGACAGCACAGCACTGTGGATCGCTGTCCAGGTTGGCTCACAGTGCATACGTGGGGTACATTTACTGCCACAGCAGATAGATTACACAATGACAGTGAGTGTCTTCAACTGGGAGCATCTGAGAGAGACCAATGATCTGTCAAACATCCTAAGCTTCTACTTCATCTCGGCTTCTGTGACTGCGCGTTTGTTTCCTGGCATCCACAGGTGAAGACATGCGTGGCTTTGTTGACTTTCACCTCACCACACTGTCACTGCATGTATCCTGTCGCGCTAAAAATAGAGCGGCAGCTTCTAAACAAGGAACACCACTATTGTCACAGTGTCCCGGCGGCCAGGGTACGAATAAACGGATTCTGTGTGTTCAGGTTTATTTATAGTTGTGTGTGCTGTTTGCGGTGATGTACGAGAGATGAGCGCCTCTTAGAGAAAACGAGGACGTGAAACACATGGAAGCACATGTGTAGAAGCAAACCCATAAGAGACAAACAAAGAGATAAAAGGAAGCACACAGACGTACAGGAATAATTAATCAATATTGCTTCCATTAGCAAACTGGAGATGGAAGACACTGCGCCATAATTAGGGAGCACGGCAGAGCTTCTAGCTCTTCTCCGCCGGCAGCAAATCAAGATGAGCGGACACACATTTTCTTATCTCGCTCTGCTTTGGGTACAGTTTTTGCATGAACTCTCTTGGTAACAGATGATTGATGACCACAGATGACTCTCAAATAATATTAGTTATATCATCAAAGCTCAGCAAAACAACAACACAAAAAAAAGCTCTGGGCTTTGGGATGGAGGGGGGAATCCAGTGACAGTTTACATAAGGTCTCCTGCCACAGTGCCATCACACAGCTGTGACGTCAAAAGACAGAGAGAGAGTGAGGTGAAGGCGGTGGAGTCTACGGAGGAAATGACTGGAAAAATGACGTGAATGTCAGCGTTAGAAAGCCCTACGGAAGGCAGCCTTCAATATCTGGCCAGAAAACAGAAAATCTAGTCAAACAACTGTAGTCTGGTGCGGATGGAGATGCAGCTATTTCCACTGGAGTTACAGAGCTGCTGCTGCTGCTGCTGCTGCAGTGCACTGAGAATGTGAAAAACAGATTTGACATGATTACATAATCCAGTCAGTCTAAGTCACTGAGGACTGCTGGTAGTTAGGCTACCTGCTGTCTCTGTTTATTCATCTGTCTCTCTACCCCAGCCTTTTCGATCACACTCTGCACGAGGTGAATACTTGTCTTATTCCCCCTTTAGAATCATCTGATAGGAGCACAGCCATTGTGACACTGCATTACCGCCTGCATGGGGACTTCTCTGTTGCATGGCAGCAGGTCTTTGTTGTCAAAGGAAGCTGATTTATGTAGGTGATAAACTGCGACTGCAGAGAATAGCTGGCACTGAGGAGATACTGAGCGCTGCACTATATGAAATGGCCGCCATTAAGTCCCATAAAGGTTGATAATATTCACAATCTTGGGTTTGCTCATAGCAGGGAGGAGGGCGGACGACGAGAGGTCTGAGATATTATAGTTCAGAACCTACAGCTCACAGAGTCCTACAAATAGGCTACTTGATAGAATTTTATCAAGTCATCTTGCTTTTTATTTTTCTTTGAAAAATAAAAGTTAGGCAGTACACCTATTTGGATATGCTCATTTCAAGATTCGTTTTCTACACTTGAGGAACCTATAGTTGGATGTATTTTTGTGTTGATTTAAAAGAACGGGCCTACTGGTTTTAATATTTCTTGGAGGTCTAAGATTTAAAGTGGTGCCATGATGGACCTATTGACCTGACGTTATGCTTATGACGCACGGACGCCTAATGCATTTGCTCATACCCAGTGCGTGTCACGGCTTAAAATGAATGGAGTAGAGATGATTAACATGGTCGGTGATATTCCAAGCAAGGACCCTCACCCAGAAGACCCCCCCCCCCCCCCGCCTTTTCTCCCCTCACCTGTCCTTTAACGAGGCTGGCCGCAAACTGCCTCATGACCGCCTCCACCGTGTAGGCGCTGGACCATCCGCGGGGGGTCAACAGCTCCATGCATATGGCCCCGCCGTCCAGCACGTAGCCGTTCTCCAACCGGGGCGTCAGGACCCGCATGAACGGCGGCGAGAAGGGGAAATTGTCGGGAAAGGTGACGTTGAGCAATATGAACTCGGTGCAGGTCTCCTTCATGTCCTGCCACAGCGCCGAGTCCTTGTCCACCTGGTGCAGCTTGACGTTCCAGTCATACAGGTTGTCCTCCACCAGCTCCACCGTGATGAAGTTGTCCCCTAACCTCCTGATCTCCTGTAGCTCCTTCATCAGCCTGCGCGTCCGAACCTGGGTGCAATGCTGCCGATGGGGCGCCAGCGGTGCTATCGAGGAGGCGCTGGTCGCCTTGCTGCCCCCTCCTCCTCCTCCTCCTCCTCCTCCACCTCCGCCGCCACCTCCTCCTCCACCTCCTCCTCCCGTCTGCTGCTTCTCCTTCGCATCCTTTCCCTGCTTATCCTTGCCGGTCGGCTTGTCCTTGCCGTGCTGGTCCAGCTTCCTCGCCTTGATCTCCGGGGTGCTCAGGATGTTGGTTTCGTTGGCGGTCTGACAGTGTTTGTTGGCGTTATTTTTCTGGCTCCCTTTGGTCCCCTTTAACGAGCCCTGGTGGTGCTTTGGGTCCTCGGTGTCTCGGTCGTGCAGACGGATCAGACCGATCTTCCGCAGTAGGGTGGCCATAATTTTTTTATCGAGCTATCTTTCTCCGCCGATCCCCCCGCCGCACAGGGGCGAGATTCACCCTTTCCGAGTTGGTTCCCGCTCACACAGACGACCTTTATTGGCTGGTGATTGATAACCTTGTCGTACCGCAACCCCCCCCTCCGTTCACTGCGGCCACAGGATGAACACGACCGGGGCGCCTGTGCTGCTTTCTCCTCAGTGCATCATCTCCCCACGGCTCGACCTACAGTCGGCAACAACCACAACAGCCAGTTTAGATGAATGACACAAACAAACAAGCAAACGAAAAATAAATAGTCAAAACAGATCGATGGGATCGGATCATCTCCGACACGGTGGCCGTGACTGCAGTTGTTCGGTGACAGGACGGTGCATTACGCAGGAGCACCGGGGTGATTTTATAATACATGTCCATGTTATCATTACAGCACAGGGATGTGTTTGGGGGATCAGGTGGAGACCACACAGGCTGCCGGACGGGAGAGAACAACACGCACTGCACTACATTATATGATCAGTGGTAATAATAATCCATGAAGGTGACTATAGGACCTCCGGGATACAAGCGATCATAACCTGAAGTACAAGTCGTCATATTGAGCAGAACAGACGCGTCCTCTCTGGTCCACCCAGCGTTAGAGCAGCAGAGCCTTCTTACCTTAGGCGGCTGAAATCCCCGTGTCCGCGTTGTACGTCCCGTGGTGGAAAGGAAAGAAGAAGAAATGGCTCCACCATCCAGCGGAGGCAGAGCCTTTTGCTGTGTGTAAGTGCAGCTGCGACAGCTTCAGCTTTAATGCAACCCAGGACGAGCCAGCCCCCGCTGAAGCCTCCCAGGCACACCGAGCACACCGGCGGAGGCAGCGGCCGACTGGCGCTTCAAAATAAAAGCCCGGGGCTTCAGACGCGTTCAAGGAAAATCCCACCGCTAAAGAGGAGGACATTTTAGGAAGGAATGTAACAAAAATCACCTGGGAAATTCCACTACTGTATTTTCCCTTTGAAGCCCCATAAAACACAATAATGTCTTCAAACGAACCCAGGAAGGGGAACACACAGAGAAAAGGTTAATGTGAATGAAAAACACAATATTACAATCTTTTAACACACACAGACATAAACACATTTATATATATATATATACATATATACACACACACACACTCACGCTTGGTTAAAACACATTTATAAACTGAATCAATGGTTTGACCGGTGAAATGCATCTACAATTGCTAATAAAAACTCTTTTATTCTGAAGGATTCGTGTTAATTACCAAGCGTTTCCTGCTTTATCATGGTGCAAACTGCTTAACTCGGAGTTCTTATGTTTCCCCGGAAGAACCAGAACAGAGACTTGGCAGGTATAAGGTGTCAAAGGAAATTAGTCTCAGTGTTACTGACGTGCTCTTTCACTGTCAGATTCTTGTGTACACCAGCTCTGTCAGTGCGGGAATTTCAGTTTTTATTGAATTCCAGTTCATGGCTGAATGTACTGGAATGTTCAAATATCTTGTTGAATTACCGCTTCAGCCTTAAATGTTAGGATTATTGTGCCTCCCCCCACAAAGAGTTTAATGGTAGTTTAATAACTAACATAGAAAAAAAAACATTACTGCCTTTGCAATAATAATATGAAAACACAACTCTATCGGTAAGATTGCGTAATTTTTTAGAAGTCTTTGAGCAGCAAGCGATTGGCAGGACAATCTGAACTGAACATTAAAACCTGAGCAATGACAGACTGTCTTACACGTGCAACAGTTATTTCAAATATTTGCAGCCACATGAGTGGATTCGGGTTAAACTCTGTTAAACCGAATGTTAAAATATCCCCAACATACATTCTTAATATTTTTTTTATTATATTTATATTATATTAGTAATAATATAACATGAGGTGTAGTAGTTTTGAGTCTCTGCTGAGATCAATTAATTTCACGCTTTTGACAAAGAGGCTTCTCCCCAACACACAGCACGACACTTTGGTGTGCGAAGGATCACAACACGGTAATCGGTCAGCGTTCGTTACCTTGGTAGCGGAGTAATTCCCTCAGCGATTGGCTGTTGCGTTGCCGTAAAGTGTGTCAGCGCTCTGGCTGCGGGACCGTCGGTGGCTAACAGTAAACAGCGACTATTTGACCAACAGAATCGCTAAAACGGTTTGTTGTTTCGTCGTTTTGGTCGCAGTTAATCAACATGGCTGAAAAATTTGATAACCTGGAGGAGAATCTGGAGAAATTCATCGAGAATATTCGACAGCTGGGAATCATCGTCAGCGACTTCCAGCCGAGCAGCCAGGCAGGACTTAACCAGAAGCTGTGAGTCAGGCTTTTGCCTTCGCACGGTGCCAGCCCGTACATAAACACCGTGTTGACTCGCACTCATGTGTTCTTTTTCTCAGAAATTTCATGATATCAGGTCTGCAAGACATCGAGAAGTGCCGCCAGCAGCTGCATGAGATCAACGTACCTCTGGAGGTGTTTGAGTGAGTCCATCAGGTTGTGTAGTTGTGTCTGTCCCCTTGTGTGCTTGTTATCCTCAGCCACTGCTGTGTCACATAAACAGCAAGGCATTCACCTCAGCTTTAAAGACCCATTAAACCCCAGTCACAAATCTGTCAGGTTAGTTTTCCACCCCCCCACCCCCCCCCCATAGTTTTATTTTTTGCATAGAAATATTACAAAAATAACATTTTCAGAATGGGTTTCCTCTATTTGTAGCCAAGTATACTCAATTTAAGTGGCTGATTTCAGATATAATTCAAAATAAAAAGTTTGATAAAACCGGTAACACATGTTATGGGCCATCTTACTATATTTGTCTCATTGCTTCACCATGTATTATGCCATGTGCTTGCAGATACATTGACCAAGGTCGAAACCCTCAGCTGTACACCAAGGAATGTCTGGAGAGAGCCTTGGCCAGGAACGAGCAGGTCAAAGGGAAGATTGATACAATGACGGTAAAACATACTTAAAATTCTTCTCAAAGACAAAACGAGGATAACTGAAGTCTTTAAATATGCCACTAATTAAATGTCATAGCGTAAGCGTAACAAAAATAATCCCTTTCAAGGATTATCTTCATTCCGAAATGAGTCATGTGTTGGAGATAGTGCTTCCTTTGTTACAGTGGACTCATCTATTGATTGATAATTTGTCTTTGGACACAATGCTTAAGTCCTTTAGTAGTTTAGCATGAGTGTGACATTCTGGTGTGTCTAACATGTTTTTTGCATTACATTACGTTTTGTCCGTAATGGAGCTGAACACAAGATAAATTTAGCCGAGATTTTACTAACCAGGCATTAAGTTGAGTATATGAGTAATAATATACATCTGCTGTTATATTTTCTTTTTTTCCTACAGAAATTTAAGAGCCTTCTAATCTCAGAGCTCAGCAAAGTTTTTCCAGAAGAAATGGGCAAGTATAAGGCTATACATGGAGAAGATGCCCCCTCCTAGTGACTCCTGCACATGAACCCCAACCTTTAACCTGCGACAACCCCCCCCTCCCTCAAAATGAATGCCTGGATGGAGTTTGACCAAACTGGATCCTCTGTGGGTGCTCGCAGAGTATGAAACTATTCAGTTATTAGTTTTCATTAATATTGTGATGCAGTTGCTGACCAGTACCCTGAAGGAGATGCTCTTCCCTGACTCTGCCAAATCCCTTCTCTTCTTTTAATTTCTAAACTTCATGTAAAGGAATGCAACCCAACAGCAAGCATACAGGAGAACCAGAAAGGAGAAACAAAAGTTTTTTGTTTTTTTTTTCCCCTGTGCTGGCTTGTTCTGTAGCCAGCAGACCCATTTGTTTTTAATGTCTCCTCTGATGCATGGACACTGAGTTAGCAGTGGACTATTTGTACAGTTTGCAACTGTACAGACAAACATATTACAGCACCTCTCATTCTGTGTGAACAAATCTACACCATCAGTTGCACATACTGTGTATTTATACTAGGCTCTTTTTGTAATGCTTCCTAATCATTGTGCAACATACATTTGTAACACGCAACATTTTGTATCAAGCTCAGGTTTCTAATGGCCATGGTAATTGGATGCAAATGTTATATAATGGTACTACTGTGCCTGATCACTTTACATGGTAAGAAATGAGTCCGCTCTTTATTTGTAACTTGTTTGTACTATAATGTTTATTAATAAATTATCCTTGTTGTAAGGATATTGGATTTTATCTTCTTTGTTACAGTGGAACTTTAATATTTGTGGATAGCATTTTTCTTTGATTAGAAGTTTCAAACCTAAAAACAGAGCACTTTTTGGCTTCCATCTAAAATAAATGATACAATACATAATGGTTGCCTAAGGTGGTTGACACAATGAACTGCTAATACCACAGGTGGGCTTGTATGTACAGGGGAATATTTTCTAAAGATGTAATAATAGTATAAACTGACAGTTTAAAGATGTGAGCCTTTAAATGTTATCCAAATCCCAATTAATATTTTCATGGATGAAGGGTAAAAACCTGCAGTGTGAAATTCAACATTTTGCTAAAAATAATCATATTCTTCAGTGTCTCCCCTTTAGGGAGCTCATGTGCCAACACAACTGCAACTAACTATCATTTCTAAAATAATTTGTATGTAGAATTTGTTTTAAAATCCCAAGGATCTATATTTTAAACATTAAAGATTGAAGTGTGAATAAATGTTGGTTAACGTGCACTCGTGACCTCTGGGGACATGAGCTAGTGCCGGTGGCGGATCATTCAGCTCAAATGTTGTCTCCTGAACGACTTGCACTGTAACCACACACTGACTCAGCCAGTGTGTATCTGCTGACAGTGTCTACAAGACGGGGTTTGGCGCCCTAAAAACAGAACAACGCAGGCCCGCTTGCTGCCTCCTGCTGGGGCTTAACCATAGCGACACACCCTTCTGACCGCGGAGGCAGATCCTCTGGGGCAGAAGGAGAGAAATGAGCCCTGTTATTGGTTTGTGATCTATGCTGCAGGGTAATACAGACAGCCCTCTTCCCTCCCTGTCACTGCTCCCTGAGGCTCTCTGTATGTGTTTCTCATTTAGTCAACTGCGCTTTAGCGAGGATTTGACCTACACCTGAGATTGGGGGAGGAGGAGAATACAGGCCAGATTTCAGAGACAGACAGGTCTGTTTCTTGTCTGCTCTCTCAACCCAGCTCTTCGACATTCTGTATAATTTTGTTAATATAATGTAAAATTCCTCATCTCGTGCCTAAGATGGTTAATGCTTCTTATTCTTAGTTCAGGGAATTGTTTGTGCAATAAACATGATCTAGCTCAGTTTACCACAAAACTGGATGCCATAAGACCAGACTCAAACATGGTGGCAGGTTGATTCAATTAACCAATCAACCTTTTTTTTGCTGAGCACAGAAGCCTAAAGATGTTCTAATGTTAATGCATCAATTTAGTGTAAAAGTGTAATGTTCATTCATGTGTGTCATTTCATACACGTTCATAAAATGAAAGAGAATTAATCTTTGGGTTGTTGTCATGAAACTGGAATTAAATCTATTATGACTGAAGATAAACAAATAATAATAATTGGTTAGTGTGGTTAAAGGAGTGGGAAGCTGGCGTTCAACACCAGGAAACAGTATTTATAGGCAGTGTGGTTAAAATGTGAGCAAGAGAGATTTTAGCAATAAGTGGGCCCTGAGTTTTTAACACTTTCAATTGATTACACAAAGTAACACAAAGTAGAGCCTAATCCAAAAGTGGCCAAGAGACAGCCTCAGTTAATTCAAGTAGACCCAAGGATAATTAGACACAATTCAAAATGCAGCCAACCTGAACAAACCCAAATACAAAGAGGGAACATCCACACTGCCAGCAGCATGATGCGCCAATGATTATAGAGCACAACTGAAAGAGAAATGCAATTTCTTTTTGTTTCTTCTTCATAAATCACAATGTCAAACTTGCCTTAAAAGAAAAGGAAAAAATTTCCCCCTCCAGCCACAATTAAGTTCCTTAAAGTATTTGGCATGCTGACATGCAGACCAGAGAACTGCAGCAATACAGCCTTATCCACTTGACCTGTGTTAAGTAGTTTGGACTGACCAAGGTCTGTAGAGGTTAATCGGCATCTAATAAATGAGTGGACCTGTGACAGCTGTTACCGTTTTACCTCATAAGTGTCCACACAGCCCCAAGTGCCCAAACAGCATAGCAACCTGTGACGCCAGCACAGCAAGCTGCTTGTATCAGACATAGTGCTCACCTCACTCTGCATCACCAGTCTTCTGTGAGGAGGCAAGCAGCCCTGTTTTCACTCAGAGCGCATTGAAACTTTAATGCTTTCAGTCGTTTCTATTGCCCTCTCTTCATTCCCAGCCTGTCTTTACCTTCCGACCGTGCTTTTGTGTTTGTGCAGCGAGTCACAGGAGCGGTAGTGAAGGACACCCCTTTCAATCCAATAACAAGTTGATTTAAAGCAATGGAAAATGAAATGAAATGTTGTTTTTATCCAGTTTGTGTTTGTGTCTGAGCACCATAACGTTTCTTTTTTAAGGGTGACGCAGAGCATGTGTGCTTAACTGGACCAGAAAGAGGGTAAGACTGAGAGGGCAGTCTATTGTACTGTAAATATGCTTCTAAATGAAATGCTGATGTGTGTTCTGTGACTCATCCAAGGTGACTGAGTCTTTCTCCTCGTTTTCTTCCCTCCACTCACCTCCTCCTCTCTTCTGAAGCCCGACATCCCCGAATAAACATCCTCTCACGTTACCTAGGTTACATTCTTCAATGGCACACTTTTTCTTCTTCTGTGGCATCTTTCTCTGCATTCTCCCAAGGTGCAGTGGTTTGTCAGATGAATGTCAGCAGTTCAGACTGAAATGAGTCATAAGGAGGTGGATCCTTCCCCATTGTTATTTGTCATTCCCATTCGCTTGAAAGGTACTCAGGAGCACAGGGTTCATGTGATGCGTTGGGTGGACTAAATGCTGTAATCACCACATCCTATTGTAAGAGGCCTCCATTCTCCAATTTCATGGTGTAAATGGGGCGCTCGAAAAATAGCTTTTGGAGTAGAAAGGAACGAGTGCACTGCCTCACTGCCTTGATAGGTATCACATTGTAAGAAAGTGTTGGGTGCAGGCCAAAGTGACTTGTTGCACTTGTATTGTTTAACTACTTAATATAACCTCACGAAAAGATTTATTTTGGACAAACATTAAAAAGCAAAGAAAAAAACAAACAAACTACCAAACGTCCAAAATGAATTAGAATAAATTAATTTTATCTCCACACTCAAAATTTTTGCTAACATTATTAATCTTAAACTTCATACTAATTCAAATTGGTGTTTGTGATCCGATTGTTGCTTTATCTATTTAAGACCTGGAAATGTAAAAATGTGCTAAAGGGGCAAACTAGCTCCTGTAGTATGATGAATATGTTTCCTGAGATTTAGCAACCATGAATGAAAGTGACAACATTACGGCACATGTTGTTTAATTTCGAAATCATTGTAGCTAAGTAGCTGGAATGAAAAAAACAGAGAGAGCCTTTTACATTCATACTTAAAATAGAGGTTCAATCTACAATAATCAACATTTTCTATCAGACATTTGGGCTCTAGACCTCATAGCTCGACAGAAAAGCTTATTCCATGAACAAACTGAATGAAACAAGCAAATTTAAATATGTGTTTCTTCTCAAATTGATTGAACCATGACAAAGTGAGCGATGTTATATTGTCATGTGTATTAGTTATTAAAATTGTAAGTGGGATTTTGACACTTTTGTACAAGTTGAACAGACAGTCTGGTTTACAGACTCTATTCTGTAGTGGGCACAAAGTTTAGCGCCTTTTACACCAGAAGCCCTTCCTCTCAGGGCCTGTGAACTGTCAGACCCCTAACAGCTTGGCTGTGCTTTAACATTTGGGTAAAGCATCACATTTTTCCTGCTTGTTATTTTATCCTAATGCAAATGCCTTGGGTTTTCAGACCTGGAACGGTGGCTGAAATCTAAAATCCTACCGTGCCCTTGGGTTGACGCATGAAACACAAAGGCGGGGGCTGCTGCCTTTGATGCTATTAGCATAATGTCTTTCTGATGCTAATGCTAAGTGCCGCAGACTGACCACTGCAGCTCACACGGTCCACAGCCATGACGGCCGTACATGGCGGCTGAGCGCTCTCTCCCTTGCTCTTGTCTCCAGTATTGTGACTACTGGCTGCCTTGCCTCAGCTTAGTGACAGTCATTCAACTTCTCAATGAGGGTCAGGAGGCGAACCCCCTCTTCCTTCTGCCACGCCGTTGTTATGGCAACATTCCACCCATTCACCATCACCCACCCTTTCTCTCCTCCCCCCTGGACAATGGCCTTTGCTGTGTATGTGTGTGTGTCCAAGGACTTCATGGTAAATGTCAAAAGTGCATTTGTCTCATCACAGCTGATTTGTGCTGCCGATTCCATAAAACTCCAGGGCTCAGATATGAATTGCAAAACACAACACAGCAGGAGTAACACTCCTACATACTGCTTCTCTGAGCATCCATTAACTCCACACAGACACACACACACACACACTCACTTGCGCAAGTTAAAACACACGAACGCACACACAGAAGCGTACTTTATACGCAAACAACACAAGTCAAGTCAAAGAGCCCTGCTGTGCAGGTGAGCAGGGCCTGATTGTGTTACAAGCAATAACGCGACACAGCGCACACAGGTTAGCCAGGAGCACGACTATTGTACCTTGTGGACCCACTCAAGGGTACCACTGTCTGCTTGAGACTGTGGATGTGTGTGCACGAGTGTGTCTGCTCAATTTGGGGCCAATAATTGGATGATAAAGACAGTAAATGAAAACTATAAATTACCCCAATGATGCCTTCCCTGTGACGCGCCTAACAGCTGCTGCAGCAGTGCACCCGTTAGCAGCAGTTATTGAATTATTGCCCGAGAAAAAAAAAAAAAAAAAAGGCAGATGGAATTTAATGGATGAAAAATATTATTTTCATCTCCACTTTGTGGTGACATTTGTGGCGCCCTTGTCTCCTCTTCTATCTACTCTCTTCTTTTTTCATATTTCCTGTTTTCATCTGCAGCTATAGGCCAATTTGCTGACAAGCAGTAAGACTGGCAGTAACAATACAGAGAGAGAGAGAAAGAGGGAGGAGATAGGGTGGAGAAGAAGGAGAGAGAGAGAGAGAGAGAGAGAGAGTTGTTATAATTTCCCACTGGTTTAATTATCTCCGTCTGTAGACAAGCTTACTTTTTCTCTCTTGTCGTTAAATGTTAGAGGTGAAAATGTGAGCTGCCTATGTGTATACAATGTGTGTG
This sequence comes from Echeneis naucrates, assembly GCF_900963305.1. Lineage (NCBI taxonomy): Eukaryota > Metazoa > Chordata > Actinopteri > Carangiformes > Echeneidae > Echeneis > Echeneis naucrates. The sequence continues at coordinate 14,643,255 of NC_042521.1, forward strand.
AGGGAGATATTCCCCTGCCTTTGTGTGTTAATAACACACACACATAACAAAGCATGGTGCTGAGCAGGGAATAGATAATCCTGCTGTGATGTTTAAAACCCTGCTCGTTACAGAGTGAAAAGAGGAAATCGATAATTTTCATCACTGGCTGTCACTGCGTGATTACACAAGTCAACGAGCCATCGTGTACATAGTTATGATTTACTGCACACCAGCGCGTTGCTCCCTCAGATGTACCATGTATGATGAGAGCTTCCTCCTCTCTCACTAATGCTTGGGAAGGCAGTCAGAGGCGATTCTCACATTTTTACAGTCAGTGTGATCTTGATGTTTGCCAGAGGCTGTTTTGGCCCGAGGCTGTGTGTTTTCAGGATATGAGAACAAGTATGTGGGGAAATCTACTTTATCATATACAGTGTGTGCTGCTGTAGTGCTTCACCTGCCTCATATGTATGATAGCTTTAATCCAGTAGATATTTGAAATTTGTCTGTGTCAAACAGAAATAGACACTTGATTTGTCGTTGCTCCCAGTTAACCAGCACACAGCTGGTGGATCTCTGTGTGCGCACGTGCATTAAAGTGATAGTTCATTGATCGAGGGCTGTGTGAGGGGCTTGTACATAATCAGTGTGTAGTCTTTAGTAAATTCAGTGTCTTTAGTAATCAGTGTAGCAGTTCAGCGATATGCTGATACAGAAAGCAAATTAAACAGCAAACCTTTATTTTATCTGATGTTTTTTATGTCCTCAACCATGTTTTTTTTTTTCTTTTTTTTACTAAATTGAGAGTGCACTGATCCAAATCAAATGCAGGTGTCACACTGACTACAGATAAGGACCTCGTGAAATAGCATCCCAGGTGTAAACCTGTCCTTTCTCTGCTGTGACATGTTCCTGGAAAAGGCTGAAACTACTGCTACAACAGCCGTGCTCTTTCCCTTTCTTGCCAGTGACGCTGAGGCTAATCACCACAATTTTTTACTCTTTTTATAATTTATGCTGGTTTTAATCAAACCAGAAAGCGAAAGTGGAAAATATGTATTCTCAAGTGCTGCACTCAAACGCTATTTACTGTACTACAATAATCTGATTGCGGGACTCGCTGGACACTACACGTGACACACTTGGCTCCACTTCAACCAGCCACATTAAAAATCTATTTTTGTTTGAATGCATTAGTAATAATAATTCAGCGGTAATAACACTTTGAGAATAGAGATTTATCTTGCACTTTGTGCAATTCCTCATTGAAGTCATTTTCAGGTTGAAATGACCAATTTGATTAATATAATGTCTACAATGTTTATGAAATAAAAGTTCAGTAGCGTCTGTGAGAGACTGTTGTGACTTTTCAATCTGTTCTTGCATTGTGATGACCAGATGAGTGACAGATAGAGTGAGAAAATAAGCAGCAGGTTCATCAGTAAGGAAGAATAATCACTGGTTTTTTCAGCCTTTTTTGAAGTAAATGGTCTGATATTGCTCTACTGCATGATACAAAAAACACTTAATGTGCAGCATGCATCATAATGAAAGCGCACCAGACACTGAACCAGGCTGTATGATAAGGTTCTGTGTCAGAGGGCCAGGAGATACTGAAAGGAAAATGTTGCAGATAATTTTAAGACTCGATGTGAGCTTAATAGGCAGAGTCCCAAGTGGTTGAGAGAAATGTTAATTTGTTTCTTGAATAATTTCCCCTATAGTCAGCTGCTGCACATAACCTTTTTTGTCCTCAGGGTATGTCTTTTATCCCTATGGACACACACCCACACACACACACACACACACGCCAGGCTCCATAAAACTCACAGCCACACCCTGCCTTTGTTTCGCCATTTGGCTTCAACTTCTGTCTTCTGATGTGACCCCCACTGAGGTCATCTCATAAATGCCAAGCTGCCCCCCACCCCTCCCCCCACCTCCCCCCACAACCCTCACTCATCCTAACAAACAAACATGTAAAACACACACAAGGTGAACCAGCTACAGGCACATCACACAAACTTTCACCCAAGCACATCTGATGAGCCAACCCTATACGTGAAGACGGCTGCAGGGAATCATCGCACATATGAAGGGGCTGCTACTAAAAAGTTACACTGACGATCTGCAGAGGAGTCATAGCAGAGCGCCCACAGACCAGAATAAGTTTTTACTTTAAGAAACTTTAAGCTGTTTTAGTTTAATGAGCAACGTCTTTGAATAAGTTGAAAATAATTCTAAAGAAAATTCAGACTCAGACAGCATCTCCACATTAAGGACATCTGAAACATGGGATCAGGAGGCAGCTTCTGCTCCATGTTTCTGCCTGGCTTTTGAAATGATCTGTTTTTCTTTGATTTTGATTTTACTAGGGTCAGTCTTTTCTCAAAGCTCTCCTGCTGTTCCCCATAAAAATATTAGAAGGGTTATTATTACTATGGGCTCTGGTGACTGTATGGGGATTATGTACAGGTTACAATGATTGAAACACTGGGGATTCCTAAGAAATATAGGCATATGGCATATGTGTGTGTTTGCAGGGGTCGCGTGTCTAACTGTGGGTGCGTGTGCATGTGTCTGTGAGAGGGGGTTGGTTGGGGACAGAATGAGGTTGTCACCTGCATAATGAGGGCAGAAGTGTGTGTGTGCGCGCATTTGTGTGTTTTTGATTGCGACTGGCCACTGTATAATGGGCCGAGTAGGCCATATTGTTTCAGGTCCGTGCTGAAGTCCCTGTGGCAGCAGATGTGGCGGTACACAGCAACGACAAAAGCTCATTAATCACTGTCTAGCGTTTGTGTGTGTGTGTGTGTGTGTGTATTCTTGTTGTACTCGGTTGCTTTGCATGCATGCACTTTTGCCTTTCCACCCATTAACTGTATATGTGTGTTGATCTATGTTTTGTGCATTCTTTAGTATGCAAACTGACAAGCGCAGTTCATGAGTGCAGTTTGATACCACAGCAGGCAAAAAAATCAAAGCTGAAAAAAGTGTGTGAACTCCCTAGTGCGAGTGATTGTGTGTGTGTGTGTGTGTGCATTGGGACAGGGTGGGGTCCTCATAGTGGTCTAATTCAAACTATAGCTGTGGGGCTATTATGTGACACCAGCATCATTAAACACCTGGAGCAGCTGTCCTTACCCTTTCATTCTGCCGCACACATACACTCATGTTTAAAGCCTGGAAAAGGTGTAGAGAGACCTTTAATCGGATAAACACAATTCACTGTCCTCTTTTCTCCCTACAATTACGTCAGATTTTAATCAGGTCATGGGCTGCTTGTGTTTAGCTGTCCCTCCCCACCTCCTCCTGGATGAGTCAAACCTGCGCTGCCTGAGCCCACCTGCTGCCTATATGGGACTCTTTACAAAGTGGTGAATGGACAAAACAAGCATAATCATCCCTCCTCTCTCTCTCTCTCTCTCTCTCTCTCTCTCTCTCTCTCTCCCACTCTCTTTTTCTGCCTCTGCTCCACAGTTTCACTTGTTCCATCCTCCTCAGATGTGGGAAGTGATGGGGTTGTTTGCCCACGACTCTCTTAATGACTTTTGATCAAGATGTTCCAGGAGAATTAATCAGTCTGAATAATTCTTGATGAAGTTCCGACGTTGGCTCAAGGGCAGAGGAACTCAACCTCAGTGCAATACCGAGGGCTTTCATATCCACACTGGACGTGTGATGGCGTATTCATGTTTCATGATTACACAGGTTAGGAAATAACTGTACCCAATTTAGCAATGATGGTGACCTTGGGAATTTGATCTGCGATCTGAATAATGCTGAGATACTAAGCTTTAAACTTCATGTCTTACATAAAACATTTTTTGTAAAGATAACTAGATAGACAGATAGATAGATGGCTTGATTGATAGATAAAATGTGTTGCAACCTGCAGAAAAAAAAACAACAATTCAGCACATTAATAATGGGCAAATTTCAATCTAAACTTTGTGTTTCTAATATTAACTTGTAGGTTATAAAGTTAACAAAAAATGTAATAAATCAACGCTGAGGTTTCATTCAAAACTTGAATATACAACTTCCTCATCAATATACCAAGCAAAGTCTTGCAATTCATGTTGTCATTGCAGCTGTTGTTTTTATTATTACTTTACTACTTTACTCTGAACACATTCACTAATTTATTTTGCCATCAAAGAGCTCTTTGGAACAACAGTTAATGAAGTGCGGACTGCTCTATTAATACACACAAAGTGTACACATGATGTGCAGTGTTTGAGGAAGACAGAGCTGAGCATTGCACACTTAATGACTTGCTTCTGAGGGATGAGCACAGATTCTCATACTTGTGCACTTTGCAAGACAGACAGAAAGTGGCTTCAAAATAAGCTGTACACTTGAACACTTTTCCTGGGGGCAAGTGGTTAGAATATCCTGCGGTATATTGCTGTCGCTGTCGAGGTGAAAATATACATCACGCAATAGTTCAGCAATTCACCCCAACTACTATTAAAAAGGCCGAACTAAACCCTAACCCCAACAGGTGCTGCAAAGTTAACCGGAGGGATGGAGAGATGTCTGAATATGTCCACACACTTGGGAAGAGAAGAGCTAAACCTCTGCGTGGGCAGACTGTAGGTGTGAGTGGCTAAGAAGTGGTACTGACTGGTTTAAAGGCAAACTTCTGCTATTTGTAGTCAGTCACGTTGATGATTGGTTGGTACGATTAGTATTTCTAATCAGGGATCTGCTGAACGCCTTGGACTTCAGCAGGAAAAAAGAAATTTTTGTTTTTTTGTTTTTTTTTTCTATCTCTGCTGTTACTCGTCATTGTGATGACTGCAGCCTGCTGTATAAGTAGCCTCTTGGAAGGCACTGCAGTGTTTTTGGTGGACGCTACCCAGGCTTAATCTGGAATCACACCAAGGCAGTCAGAAATGTAACAGCTTAGGGAAGAAGTGCTGCTGGTATCAGCATGCCAGATAATAGTTCTGCTGGCGGCGTCCAACAGACCTCAGTGCCAAACACCTAAACCCTGCTGTGTGTTACCTTCACGGCTGCTGCGCTTCGACCTCCACACCTGCTGTTCCCGAAAATATACACTGACCACTTTCACGCTGTGGCTGAGGCCAGAAGGAACCTCTGTTTGGAGTTAAACACGCGATCTTTGATCGGCCCTCAGACACCACATCCAGTTAGACCGTGTATTGTTGTCTGGCTCAGCCTAAGCTGTCAGATTTAGACCTAGTTAACTAGCGCTCAAAGGGCGAGCAGCTTACTGGCTTGTCCTGACTGGCAGAGCGTCAGTGGCAACGCTGACTGAGAGTTACATAACAACATTATGGAGCTGGATGTGACCTTTTCGTCTGACTCACAGCTGGAAGTGCGCTGTTCTTGGAACCACGACATTTTGACAAGTAATTCAAGTGTTATGAGAGTGTCCAGCCTCTGGACAAATTAATCTGGAATTAAGATTTGTACTGTCCTCACGGTACCTCTCTTGGAATGCCGATGATTCATGCTGGACTCATTAAACCTGAGAAAAACCTACAAAGACAGTGTCATCAAATATTTACAATATCTTTCATGTAAGGTGGACTGTTTTAACTGCTCAAGCCCCAAACCAGCCTGTTTTTTTTTTTTTTTTTTTTTTTGAGAACGCACTCAGTCAGCTTCATGAATAAGTTACATTTGTGCAGGTTTGTGGACTGAAAATGTTTACAAGGAGATGCACTTTTTTTTCCTCACTTTTTCTCTTCCAAGATGTCTGATGTAGCTGTAGTTTTGGAAGTGTCTCCTGAAGGCCCAGAAAAAGGGATGACAGTGAATAAGCAAAGTTGCAGAGAAGCGCAGCAACACCTGCTCAAGGAAATGATGCATGCTTGAAACAGTGCTTCCAGACAAAGCTGAAACTAGACCTTGGTGCTGACTTACGTGGCTGCTGCATATTGGGCACTGCAATGCATTCAAATCAGGGAATATATATGTGTGTGTGTGCTCATGCATCTGTGGATATGATCTTGTGACTCTCAGCTCTAGTTGTGTGATGAAATTGTAAGGGAGAAAATGTATAATTGCCTTGTTGCGTGGGCTCCAGCCTCCAGGGTGTTTAGGTAGGAGGAGGTGGGAGGATGTCGGGGTGGAACGGAGGGGGGTTATTTTTAAAGTGCACAGTCGTGAGCTGGCCAAATTTAGATTGGCAGCGAACTGCTGACTTTCCTACAACGTCAGCGCTTTGTCTGTTCAGGGCAGACACACGCAAAGAAATTAAGAGAGCTAAGGAGCACGGGGGAGTGAAGGGAGTAAAAGGAAACCCGTGTAGAAAAATAGTAGCTTTTAATGAGTACGCTCTTCAGGTTCATCCTGACCAGCATAGGTGCAGCACTCCTACCTTATTTGTCCTGACTGTGGAAAAGTGAAGGACCAAAAAGTGAAACATAAAGGTCATGCGAGTTAAAGTATAAGTAACACTGATGCAATCAGCGCATTGCCTGAGCACAGTCTTGTTCCAGAATCCTTCATCTTAGTGTAATACTGAATCTGTGAAATGGCCCAGAAGTCAGTGTGTGACCTCACCGCATTGCTGTTTCGTAAATGTAAATTACAAAGACAGTGGGCAGGATTCGTATCCCTTGAAAAATCATTACCGCTCTAAGTGTATGTAATGCATTTGTGTGCTGCTGTGGTCAAGGTCAGACGTGTCAGATCAGCAATCTCACTCCGTACCCCGAGTCACCGGCAAAAATTTATCTGAGACCTTTGTACATCAGCCTGTTCATCCTTTTCATAATTCCTGCACGATGGCTTGGACTTGGACTTGGACTACGACTCGGATCATTTATGAGCGTGTAGGGACTATGGGCTAATCCTTTCCCAAAGACTTTACAGCTTTGCATTTCATTTTTCAACCCCTCTGCCTTAATCTTTCTTTCCCCTTAACCCACTTTCTCCCCCCTCATGCCTTCACACAATGAAAAACAAGAGCAGCGCTCCGGCAGGGATGTCTTTGGCTTTTCTCATCCATGTCCATAAGCTTACTTAAGACAATTAATCTATCTGGGTTTGTAGGTTTTAACACCCTTGCTGGAATACAAAGCGCAGACACTTTACTACAGTAAATGAACAATTTTCTTGGGATGTGTTTGTATTTATTTATTTTATTTTTTTTGTAGTACGCCTTACACATAGCCTATCTGGCTGTCTGCATACTTAAGAGTCAGGTCTACTGTGATCTCCTCTCACATTGCACACAGACACAAAAGGGCATAAATCCTGTGCAAATTCATTCTTTATTACATATTCATTTCTCACAAAAAAAAAAAAAAAAAAATCATTTTTATTCAAAGCCAAAGTTCTGTGTTGAATATTTTGTTGTGAAACCAGCTCTGATCTCTTGGCCTCTAAATATTAATGTCACCAGATAAAATATTACAAGATGTGAATGAGGAGCTGAAACCTGGAAATAATTTTCACATGAGAAGAAGATTTACAGAAAATACTAAAGAAAAAAAAAATCCCATCACATAAAACATTGTGATGGCGTGGGTGGACGCAGCTGTTGACTCTCTTAAAGGTTCAGCACCTTTACTTAGGAGCAGGTGTCAGCCTCACACTTTAACTCTACTCTGTTTACCTGACAGGAATAGGACCAAATAAGATGGATTAGACGTGTGATGTCACAGATCCATGCTCTGAGAAAATGTCGTCCCACATCGGAGGTGCATCACAGAGGGTCTTTGAATAACAACGCTGGATGGTGATGTGCCTGGACCCTGGCTTCCTTCTGGTCTCTTGAGAAGTAGGCTAATCTCAACTAATTACACCAAGCCCTCTTTACCTCATTGTAGTATTAGCGCCGCTAGCGTTGTTGGCAGGCGCTCCTCTATTGAGCGTCCTATGGAGAAGAAAGACAACAATCACACTCTGCTACAACTTTGTTTTAAGGTAAACCAATGTGACCCGCTTCCAAATGAATACACCTGACAGCACAGAACCATTCACGAACCCCAGGCATGCACAGCAAATAGCATCTCTATAGTATTCAGTCTTATGTTGCTCAAGGGAATGGTGGAGATTCAGCATTGTACACAAGGGCACCTTGAATGAGGGAACACATTACTCACCTGGGGAGTTGATCAAGTGACTCTCTGGTCACAAGCTTCCTTCTTTTACCTCTGGGCTACAGCTCATAAAACGTACCTTTCATCTGACATTAGCCGACTTGCAGAACGATGAGAAAAATACTTCCAGCTCAGGTATAAAGTACAATTATCGAATAAAGGTGTCTAGAGGTAAAGAAATATAAAATACCAAAAAGGAAATCATAGATTGATGGTAGGCAGGTTTCACTGAAATATATAATTGCATTGTGATGTGATGAAAGCAAGTAATAAAGAAGGATTTACAGCTATTTAGAAAGGCTCAACATCACAACAGTAAGCGGTGAGTGCAGATATAAGCATTAGGACAAGAAATCCAAATGTCAATATCTACGTCTATCTAGAAATCTGAACACTATTTAAAGGAATGGTTTGACAATGTGAGAAATAAATGAATCATCATTTGGTTAAAATAATGATGACTGACACTGTGCTGAAAATGAAGCTGGAGTTGTCGTCAGGTAGTTAGATGTGGTAGGTTCGGAGGTTGGTGGGATTATTATTCTAAAATGTATAAAATTTTTCTGTGTACAGATTAAATAAGTGAAAAAAAAAATAAACATGTTGACTTCTGATTCGTTTGAGGATGCTCCAAAGGGGAGGATGGGGGCCACATCATGAGTTTCTCTACTTTTATGGCCATAGCAGCCAGTGACACAGCGGTGTGCTTTGCAGCATGAGATGGTGCATTGGCATGCATGAAGTTGAATTTTCTATGGAAGGCACGGCTCTTCTTTTTGTATCATGGAACGAAGTGCTCAGTCAGAAACTCTCTATACTTTGCGGCCTAGCGGCCTACCAGCTCTCTTCTCAAAACATGACTCCGCAGCCTTGTTGGGAAATGTTAGCCATCCACCAACCACTACTCCATCCATCTGCACCGTCCGTGCATGGCACTCATCTGTTTGAAAATGAGTCTTCATGTGTTTCTGGGCCCACTGCAACCGTTTCTGCTTTTGAGAGTTGATTAGGGGTGGCCAAATAATAGGTTTATGCACTACTGCAAGCCTCTGGACGGTCCCACATCTGGAGGTTCGCAGGACTCCAGAGTCACCAGCAGCCTCAAATACCTGTTTGCCGCTTTGTAATTGCATTTTAGCAGCTGCTCTCTTAAGCCGATGGATTTGTCTGGCAGAAAGCTTCCTCATTATGCCTTTATCTGCATGAACCCATCTGTACTCTGTATCAGCCACAAATCTCTTCACAGTACGATGATCGCGCTTAACTTTTTGTGAAATATCTAATGTCTTCATACCTGGTCCAAGGCGTTGCACTATTTTCAGCAAAAAGGATGCTGAAAAGCAACAGAGCGATCCTTTTTCTTTCCCATATTATGTGAAACCTGTGGCCTGCTTAATAATGTGGAACATCCTTCTTAAGTAGTTTTCCTTTCATTGAGCTCACTTGGCAAACTAATAATCACAGGTGCCTGAGATTTAGTTCCTCAATGCAAAGAGCCCTGATACACAATACCATCCATGATTTTAATTGAAAAACAAAAAATTTTATTTGGAACGCGGCGTAAGGGTTTCCTTGATATGATAGCACACAGGTGTCCACTTTCTATTTCTTTATGCTAAGGATTGGTAACTATAGCTTCATACTTGGTCATGCGAGGGTTGGCAGTCTCAGTGGAGTTAGACATGAAAAAGACAAATTAGTTCACGTCCCAAAATGCTGATGCCTTCCTTTCACATTGTAAGCTGTAAATAATTTACAGGAAATAAAATACAGACGCGACTGCTAACACCGGAGTGAAGGTGGTTTACCAGCCAGAAAAAAAAGGATACAGAACAAACAGTCGTCATGGAGACAGCTGGTGGCATCTGATATGGCAGCATTGAAGTGAGACACGTGAAGGCCCACAGCAGCGCTGCAGACCTCAGGCTCCCCTGTGGCTTTTGAACCCAGCTCCTAAAAAAAATAATAGACCACCTGCTGCCTCTAACTTTGGGGACCTGTGAGTGTATACATTGAGTTTGTGAACCATTTCACTGTATGTGTGTCCTTGAGTGTGCAAGTCACATTTCCAATGAATCTTTTTCAAGAAAGCACCGCTGGGATTTTGCCCTGTAATTGAGGTTAACAGAGTTAGGCCTTAAAGATGCCGCTGTGGTAGAGATGAGGCAAGATAAATACCACAACACATCCATCACATGTACAGCTACACATACACACTCATCAACTGGCTTTCAGCTGAGCATAGGTTTTGCATGAACGGCTTTGTGCATGTTGGTGTGTGTGAGGGAGAGAGAGTGTGAGTATGGGACGCATCTCACCTCTGCCATTGTGTTGGTGGGATCGTTTGCATGCTGATCGATGCGTCTGTGTGTGCATACTTACTATATGTGTTAATTAATGCATGTTTGCCAGCCACAGTCCATCTGCAGGGCAGGTCTATATAAATGCATGTATACACTCTTCCAAATAAATTACACTTAATAAGTATGAGTGTGTGATCAAGTCGGAGTGTGTGGAGTGTGTAAATGAAACAGACGAGGTCATGAGTGTCATATGGCCCTTCTGCTCTATTTGAAGGTCACAGCGTGAGACTAATACATATACAATATTTCAGCTCCTTAAGCTTATGTAAGCACCTTTGTGCTACTGTCAACACAGGCAGGAATAGCACTTAAATACAGACACGCACGTTCACAGACACACACACACACAGTTGTAGATTGTTGAACGGGAGACTCAGCAACGGTGTGTTTTCAGGACTTACGGGACTCCAAATGATCCATACAGTGCTCTAAGACTTTCTTCTTCTCAATGGAAGCATTAAAACAGAAACAGACTAAATGGGATTTACTGTTAAGTAACAAGAAGCGTAAAATTCAATCAGATGAATAATTCCATAAAATAGCTGCTTGGAGCTGGCCATTAAAATATTAGAGTGACCTGTCTCTGCTCTGGTACACTCCTGCCCACGGTGAATCTTATGTAATGGACTTTATGCAGACTCATGAGTCGCCGACGATTCTCCCTTATTTGGCGGCTCAGCATGACAGAGCGAAAACACTGTTGCCATGTCATGTCACTGTGTGGCTATTTTAAGATTGTATCCTCACTTGGCTCCTCAAGAGGTGTCTGTGTCTTTCTCACAGTGAGAGTGTCCGAGTCTGCCCTCTCATCTGTTTATAGGCCGGCTCATCTGTTTTTATCTTTGGACCGAAATGAATTGTGGTTCAAAATTAAACCAGTGTTTGATAAATGATGGCACACAAGTATGTATATGCTGCATTGCGTCCGAGCTTGATGTGCATGTGAGGTAACGGGGAAATATGAACAGGGGGGATTCATCATGCAGCGTCGAGTCCAGTCATGGCTCGGCAGTTTAAAGCTCTGGTTTCTGTTGATCTTCTCCGTGTTAAGGAAACAATGAACTGTCATTGGCTTTGTAACAGATGCTTTCTGGAAAAACTACTGGCTTGCTGGTTCATCAACAGCTTGACATTTTTGGGGTGGCCACAAAGGATGAAGACAACATGGCAAGAAATATCCTGCATTCATACAACGCAATGTTATTACGTGCACTTTTGGAATAACCAAATGAGTTCTGCTCATGTATAGATATGTCCAACAAGAAGCTGCTGAGGGTATCATCCAACAATCTGTTCGTTATAATTAATACCATTAACTGTTTCAACTGTGTATCAATGCTGCACCATGAACCATTAAATGTTAACTCTGCGCCTATTTGTGCCTTGACTTATCAGCATTACTTTACAGTACAAGACATTATATGGTACAAATTTGTAATATGTCTAGTGCTGTGCTACTTTGGATTGCATTATTTTGACATGGAGAAGAAATACTTGAAAATGCGTTGAAAATATCCAACCTTTGTGTAACAATAAGCTGCGATGGCTATGAGAAAAAAAAAAAAAGCATTTGTCTTTTCTTTCCCAAAGGCTGCAGACAGATAACTAATAAATAAGCTATTGATACTAGCTACTGTATACAGTGACATTTATTTCTAAGAGCGATATCATGCCATTGACAACTTAATGTTAATGTTAACGTAATGTGTCATTTGTGTAGTTGAGCATCCTTGTCTCTATGTCTCAGAGCGAGCAGAGCTTCATTAGTGGAGTTATTCTTTAGTAGAAAATGGTCTTTGTAAGAAGACATGAAGTGTTGTGTGGTCCGCAGATTACTTATGAAATATTTTCTGGAATAGTTAAAGCAGAAACCACCAAAGTGAACCAGCAAAGAGATGCCAGTGCCAAGCTCTTTAACTACAATTTTTGTGAGCCAGCCCACCTACTGCATGTCATCAAGGTAAACAACACCTTCATACCTGCTGTGCTGTCCTGCAGAATACTATTAGCACTGGGCCAGCATGGCTTGAATACTTGTAGTCGCACACAGTATCTCCACATGTACGAGCCACCCCTCCAAATACACCCCAAACAAACTGTGGTTGTTTTGCAAACAATTCTGTTATGCAGGTGCAAAGTATCTGAGAGATTTATTAAAGCCAGCATTTCCCAGTACTGGCAGAGACAGAGGACCACCTCTAAAGGTTACCCGGGTAATGAATGTGGCCACTGTTGAAAGCGACAGTAAGCCTGTGAAAGTTATTTTTGCATAAGTGAACCCAATTATTCATTCATTCCAATCAATCAGAAAATGATAACAGTTCAGCCGAAAAGCAACCATTTTCCTGTTCCTGCTGTTCCATGAAGCTGTGGATCGTTACATATGGATGTAATCAAAGCCTCTGACTGCACCTTCAGCTGAGCAGAATAACGACCAAAAATCAGCAGAGCAGCTCAGAGCGAGAGTACTGGCCCACATGAGAGGACCACAGGAAAAATGTATCAAAACCTGCAATGGCTTTTCCACGCCTACCATTCCTTCCAGGACACGATAAGTAATTGCCTTTGTTTTTATGTGCAATCCAGAGCTCAAAATAGTCCCGATATCTTGACAGTGCTGAGGCATGCAGAAAGGAAACGTTAAGATATAGGAGGTGGGGGTGAGGTTGAGTTTGGGGGGCTGGTAACCCTGACGAATATGAAATGGTATCAAATTACCATGCTTCACATGTCTGGAATTAGCATACATCAGATCAAACAGCCTGAGACTCCTCAGTGATTATGCGTCCAGGCGCATGTTCAGTTTCAACCCCATTTTACTCCCAATTATCATATCATTATCATAGCATTGCTCCTCAGCTGCTGTGTAGTCAATTTAGTCTACAATGTCCTCGGGGGAATGGTAGACATAGTGTAGCCAGACAGTGTCTGCCCGCCCATCCGTCCATGCACTGAGAAAGATAACAGAGAAAGATGACGGCTAACTAAAGATAAACAGGGTGATTCAATCTTGATGTGTGATTTTTTACTTTGCTGCCACAATGTTGTAAAGACTGAATCATTCACCTTGGGGAGCCCCACTAGCTTGTCTGATACAACTCAAAAGACAAACACTGGTCAGTGTCATAGATCACTCCAGTTAGAACACACAAAAAAAAAGGCGATATTATGTTAAACGGTCAAATAGAAAGCAAAGTGTTTTTCACCTGTAGCTACGAAGATATGTTTTCTCTGATCCCTCAGTTGTTTGTCGTTCATTTGATAAAAAAAAAAATTCTCATGCGGCTGATCCCTGGGAAGCTTTGGGCAGAAGCACTCCAGCAGTGAAAGCCTTGTGTAAATATGAAGAACAAAACAACAACAAAATGAGCAGCGGCCCTGTAAAACAGGAGTGTTGTGATGGAGCAACACGTGCTTAGAATGGACCGGCACCTTGATTTGGTTAATTCAAAGCGCTAATGTAGCTTCAATGCTGTTAAGTAGTAATAATTATTTCAAAATTAAATTGACATGATGATGTGATCACAACGTCGCTGTCGAAATCCCCTCAACCTGTCAACAGAGAGCCATGGTACCCATACCCACTGAGATGCACATCACTAATATAAGTGAACAAAGGGAGTCTGAGAGCATACCCTGGGAGGAGGAGAAAAGGACTGGTTTATTAAAAGGGCTGAGAGAGGGAGGAAATGATGGGGCGGGGAGGGCGACGTTCTTTAGAGACAGTGATTACCATTTGATTGGCTGTCATATAGTTAACTCCTGCCATGCTGTCAGGGTCTTTGGAGGCATAAACGCGTTCAATTGTTGAGGAATGAAAAGGGGAAAGTTAAAAAAATAAAATAAAATAAATAAATAAATAAAATGTAAAAAAAAAAAAATGAAGTAACAAAAGAGTAACAAAGATAAGGGTGAAGTGGGGGATGGAGAAGAATGCTGTGCGGGAGGAATGCATTAATTAGAAGAGAGAACACTTTGGCAAATATCTGTCAGGCCTTTTAACTGTAAGTTGGCCATATGGCGCGTTGCCATCCCCCATCTCATCCCCATCTCTTCTCTGATTACACAAAATGATGCAAGATAAGTGTGGAGCGGTGGGGGAGCGAAAAGAAAGAGAGAAGGAGCTAACCAAGAAAAAAGAGAAAGAGATGGGACAGAAAAAGGACATGGAGCCGAGGGAGATGGAACAAAACAGCAGAGGACAGGACCAGCTACATAACCTGCCTGGTACCTTAGGGGATCACTGAGGCAGGAGAAGGTGTGGACACAGCCGAAAGCCAGGATTTCATTTAGTACATGACAAAATTTGTGGACCAATGACCGTCTCAAAAATCCCGCGGTCTTGTATGTCACAAATGTAAGGAGCCAGTTCTGTCAAACAAGGATGAGGGGCCAGGCATAAAATAAAGACCTTGCCAATCCAGAGAGCAACAGTCTGCGTTAGCATAAACACTACACCTGTGTCAGCCACTGCCGGTTACAAGCTAAGAAAAACATAAACAGATAAATCATGCTGACTATGCTGATACTTCTGCTCGTCAAATGCTCACAACGAGCTTCTCATCTGAGTCCTGGCCCAACTGCGGCTCAAAAACGGGCCCAAGTCTCTCTGATGTGGACAGCAACAACATTACAATAAGGGATGCCCGAGGTGTCTGCTAACAGATTATGACTAGAGTGTGAGTGGATTATTTAGGAGGTACGACGATTCAACTGCCTCATCGTGAACATAATTTTCTTTGGTATTCAGCATTGTACACGGCTTGAATTATTCCACATTTCATGTGCACCTCCTGTAACAGCTCTTAATGAATCGCATTTGTGACCCAAACTCCTCAACATAAGCTTGGTTTCTCTCGCATGAGTCTCCCACCTTTGTTCCTTCTAAATCAATGGCACCTGCACGGCTCCCGCTGCTAGCAAAGCCGAACGTGTGCAGAGAGAAGGGGGGAAAGCAACGTGCTGCTTGCTCTGGTGATTGGTGCAGGAGAAAGAGGTTGTTTCAGAGAAAATGAGAGCAGAAGAAAGGAGTCAGTAAGGCGGACCGGCCCTTTAATATTTGGGTTTAGTATTTAATATATATATATTTTTTTATTTTGTTGAAACAAAATCAAAAGTAATTTAAATGATTATAATTTCGATTAGTAATGCTGACAAGATCTTCTTAACTCAATCTATTATTTATTGATTTGATTGACTGAGAGACAGGCTGTTGCTTTGCTTTGAAAGCTGCTCTCATTTAAAACATGCCAAGAATACATGCTGCCATGTAAGAATGTCAAAATAGCTTCAGTTAGGCTACATGCTTCATGAAAAAAATATCTCCGTGTCTCCTCAAACAGAATTGCTGGCTGTATAACTCATATGTAAGCAGAGTATATTATTAAATGCATTTCATTTCTTGCTGTGTTGCGGCTATAGAATGAGAGGGAGATAAAACAGCTGAACAGCATTTGAGTAAAAGTGAGTAATAGTGGATCTATTATTCATCCAATATGAAGTGAATATTTCATGACCTGCAAGTGGAAGCTGACCCGAGATTATCTCAGAGTCTGGGTTAAAACTCAGTGGGTATCAGCCGTGTCTAAAGTAACAAATCACATCTGCCAGTGTTTTCTGCGTTGCTGTAAATTTAATCCAGACATTTTGGGTAGCAGTGATGCTCTCGTTCTCTCCCCCGCTGTGATTTGATTTGTTGGATTCACAGCACCAGCAAATAAAATGCTAATAAACACTAGCTCTAAAGTATCAGTAGTAGAGGCACCACTAAAGGAAGACGCAATACAGCAATTTGTTGTACTGAGTGATACAGCATGATTCATAGTTTCTTCTTTGTCCACTCCTGGGGCCTTCGAGTATTAGGGAACAGGCTGTGCTGCTTTTAAATAGAGGAATAATACCGTCCTTATCATTTTTATTTATCTATTTTCCACATTCAGATCAGTTAAAATGACAGAGTACCATTCAAAAACATTGCTCCCGTTTCCTCATCTTGTTGAAGGGGCCACTGAATGCTGCAGCTTTGCATTCTGTTGAATATTCTAGCAGGGTGCAATGAAATGAAAGGTTAATGAAAGATTTCTATCTACTGAGGCTGATGACATCGCCAATGACCTCTGAGATAAGTCTGTAGCGGTTTGGTGAATGGGAAAATGTTCAGTTGAGCATAAAAGCGGTTTGGCCCTGCCGGTGCAGTTGCTGCTATGTTGTTTTACGTTGAATCAAAAGTATTGTGCAGGATTTGAGAAAAAAAAAAAGAAAAAGTATTTATCTCCCAGGGCCTGACTTCGCTCACTGCATCTCCTTTCAATTTAAAGCAAAGAATTCTGAGTATATGTGTGTGACAGATTCTCAACATGAATCAAGTTCCGCAGCGATACAAAATCAAGGCTGCAGTGATAATGAATCCACTGACAACAGCATGACACACTTAGAGCTCATCATACTCAGTCCGCTGTATGTTTGAATCTTTCTCTCCAACTTCGCAAGCTCATGAAAATTATGTCAAGGAGGAGGGAAGGGATATCTTACACCCTGTCTATTCCCAACAATTACAAATCATCCTTTAATGTTAGGAAAAATACCCTGACAAACAGCCCCTAATTAGATTTTGGAGACACTTTCTATTAACATGCTGTCTTCTAGTCTTAAGATACGTGGCAAAGCTTCCGTGAGTGGCTTTTGTTGTAATAGAGGCAAAACATTTTACAGTCGCCATGGAGATTTGCTGTTGCAGAGACGAATTGCATCAGATTTAGTTTTCAAACTACTCTGTTGCTGCAAAATCCATTATTTATTGTGTCAGATCACAGTGAGTCAGATTCAGAAACCTAAAAACCAAAATTCTAAATCTAGTCCAGTCGGGACTTTTGTACACTGCATCTTACGAATGGAGCAAGATTACTTTAAATTAACGTCGTCTTCCATTCTCTCCAAGTTTTGAATTTATTTTTAATAAAGCACGTCCCTGTATGGCACTTTGATTGTCGCTTTGCTTTGTTTATTTTTGATTATCATTTTTATGGACTGCTCTGTACACATGTTTCTCGTGAGGTAGGCGGTGGGAGGGAGGGATAGAGGAAGGAAAGATACTGCAGAAGGGTGACTCAGTCCCCCTCTGTATGCCATCTAGGTTTCAATCTGTCTGACTGGTTTTGGTTCAATAGAGGTTAGTTTGATGGACAGCCCATTGGTGCAATCAGCTGATTTCATCTCCAGGCCAAACTATTCTGCGCGAGCAGGTTTTATCTTTTCAATGAGGAAACAGAGCGCAGCTGAAAGCCCTTACAGGAATAGCTATCCTCTTTGACTCACATCTAAGGCTATGTCAGACTGTGTGGTGTGTGTGTGTGTGTGTGTGTGTGTGTGTGTGCATGTGTTTGTGCATATGTGCAATGGGTGTTGACAAACTTGTAAATGAACATTGATTCTTTAAACTGCCTTCCCTAACAATCAGTGAACATTACCATCAATGAGACGACTATCAAAGTGCAACACGCTCAGTGATTGAGAATATGGGGGCCAGTGACTCTGACCATCTGTTTCTCATCTTTGATTGACCATCTTAAAGGGTCTGTATGTGTGTGTGTCGCACAACTGCTCATCAGTGATGTAATGGGGAGGACCCTTGCTATTAAAGCTGTGCCCTCAGCACCAGCTGATGATGCTGCATGTGTGTGTGTTCAAGGTTGTGTGTATGTGTGTTCTCTGTGGACTAATGAGATTAAATGACATGAAAAGATAAAATGATCAGAGAACATATCTAATTGTGGAGTCTGTCAGTTCTGGATGAGTTATGTGATGCTTGATTGGTTATAATTACAATATTATATGATAATTATTCATTTTTACTTAACTGTGCAGACAATTTAAGGGAAAACAATGGCTGGAGTTTTATTTTGTAAATCAGAACATTACCTCTAACAGTTATAATGATGATAACATATTCAAGGCTGCAACTAATGATAATGGTTTATTGTGGATTCCCCTGTCATTATTTTCCTTATGAAGCAATTCATTGTTTTAATTATTCGAAGATTAGTTTTGTCTGAGCAACTGACTAAGTCATCGTTTGCTAAATATTTTGAACAAAACAAAAAATTTTCATTTGATTGTTTCTCCTCAGATACCTGGAGTGATGCCAGTAAGATGCCAAAAATATTTCATGGCTATATTACAATAAAGTGTTAATATTATTTATCAACCACATTATTCAGACTGCTAAAAAACACCCATTCTCCCCTCTCTGTAGGACTGTCGGTAAATGTGCTGTATTTCTTGCCATAGCAAGTGAGCTTCCTGTGACTTGCATGGTTTGATTTGGCTCCACTTTTAGGTTGATGTCCCTTATAAAGTCCCTTAAAGTCACTCTTTCGTGCCACAGTCAGTGGAGCCTGCTCATCTAATCCAGGCTGACCGATCCATACTCATGGCAGACACTGTGCTGCCCTCAGTCCTTGCTTCATTGTATGAGCCTGTCTTGGGAGTCTAGCTGCTGAGCAAAGGCTCATTAGACCTTTGTATTCCAGGTTTGTATTGTGTTTCACTATGAACTCAGCTCTTATTTGTCACTTCTTGTGAGTGGATGGGACCTTCAGTCAGTGACGTTATTGGATACCCACTAAATGGTTTAAATGTATTAAAACCCACGGCATCTGTACTAGTGCAGATGATTAAATCACATCTTGATATTAATAGTGTATTATTATGCAAAGGATCTCTCTTACTGCCCTGCTGATGGTAAGAGAGCATCCACAGAAAATGAACAGTGTGGAGGCAGTTTTTGGTGTTGAAGTGCATTTTTAAAATTATCTTATCGAAACTTGTGAATATGTGATCAGCTGCTGATATTTCCCAGTATGTTATCGTATCACCTTTCACATCTCCAAATTTCTTTGCCCCCTGGCCAGGCTTTCAGCTCTGAATATGCATTTTTCTGGCACCCAGCCATCACCCTCTGCCCCTATGCCTTAGCCCCATTATTTGGGAAACCTCCATCACTGTAGGGGTGTATGAATAAGACACAGCATGAGAGGAAATCTCCACTCCCACCACCTCCCCATGAGGCGGACACCATATGCCACCCACACACACACACACACACACACACACACACACACGCATGCATGCAAATATGCACAATCTACACCCTGGGGTTCGGCGCTTACGTGTTATTTTCTTAGCTACAAGATACATTTTCTCTCTTGCTGTTGCCGTGACAACGCAGTGAGGCAGGCAGCGAGGGGGGTAAAAGTAATGAGGTGTCATGATAGTGCCGAGGGTTACCAGTGACCCCCTGACCCAAGGAGGCCAGTGAGAGCATGGGGACTACGGAAAACATGGGTGCACTGTAATCATCCCTCTGAACCTAATGTCACGCCTGGCTGTTTAAACCCCTCTGCAATTGGGAACAACACAGGTGTGAGCAGGATGGGAGGCAAAGCAAGCATACCAGAAAGAGACGGAGAACGGGGAGGGAAAGGGACGTCAAGTGCACTCACTTCTCCTCTCGTTTGATGAGATGGATTCTCTACTTTTCTTCTGTGCCTAAAACTGTAACATTGAAGAAGCTGTTTTAAGGCTGCGCTCATCCCTTTTCTTTGGTCCTTAATCTTCATCTTTCAACCTAAACCTGGAAACACGAGCTAATGCAGATAGGTCCATAAGCAAGTCATTCAATGGACAGTTTGACTCGTCTTTGTCAACTGTCAGCCACAGGATTTGGATTTCCCATGTGGGCAAATCAAACTGCAAAACTGCAATTTATGTATTTATTCATCTCCCCTTGTATTCACTTAGAGTGCATAAAAATAAAAAATCACTGGTTGAATTTTATTTTTTGTACCGAGAAGACAGAAACTGGCCTTTGTTTTACTTTCTGAGGTCGATAGTTTGCGATAAGCTGATGGATTTAATCGTTATTTAGCCTCTGAATGTATGCTCGGTTAGGTGTGAAGGTGTCTACACAGAAAGCTTTTCAGCCGCCACGTCTTTCAGGCGTTGAACTCTCTTTTCCTTCTATCTTAGTTAAATTGGCTCTCTGCAGCGTGTTTGGGAACACTTAAAGGTTCTTAATCTTAATTTTTATGCTTCTATGCATCTATTTTGTTCAACTTAAAGCAGGAAACTATAGTGATTGTGTGTTGGGCTATCAGAACACATCCTGTATAGGTATAACAGTGACACAGTTGCTGTGTCAATGCACTTGACCTGCTCTGTAGACATGATGTTACTGTCTTTTTTTAATCTTATGATTGCAATATTGCTGCAATATATAAAAACAACCAATGGCAACTTGTGCTGAGACCTCTGGGGGATCAGAAAGCCGGAGGAAAAAAAACCCCCCCAAAAACGCTCATTATCATACCTCATTTCACAATCTCCCTTTATTTAACCTCTCCTGTTGACGGCATCTAAATCATGCTGAATCATTGTAACTGCCTATAATCATGATTCATAAGTACTGCAAATACTGCTTGTGAATTTTTTTTTTTAAATATTGTTATTTGCTGACAGTGAGCAAGCTTGTTTCATGCATAAACTGCAAAGCCCGCCAGTTCCAGGAGCTTTTTCTTTTTCCGTTTAAATTATTCTTTCAACGGAAATGATGTACAATTCTGTGGGGAAAATGCCTGAGGGGTAAATGGAGTGCAGAGAAAAACAGAAAGAAGCCTGAGCCTAACCAGCCACAGTAGTTCATCAACCAGCCTCATGGACAGTCTGTATGTTAGAAGGCTGAAGGCAACACTCTTTTTTATACATATTCTAAAAAATGCATACGATCTATATATGATATGAATTGTGTTGTTCCACCTTTACACCTGCGTGTTCCTTGTATTCATCTGCTCTGATGAAATCTGCCTGTCATACAGCGGCAGAGAAGCCTCACGAGAACATCAAAGGAGGTTTAGTGTGCAAAAGGTGACACACTCAGACACGTGCTCGCTCTGCAGTTTGAAATGTGCAAAGAAGCACCTTCAGTAAATGTGTAAAAGCATCAATGCAACAGGCGATTAAATGAAATTCAGACATCTTGATTATGTATAAAACCCAGAGTGATTCCTGTTCCCTTTGTTGCGAGGATGCAGTGCCCCTGCTCCCGTACCTGCTGTATCTGCTTCTGGGTGATAGGCAGACTCACAGCTGTTCTTTGTGTGTGTGTAAATGTGTTCACTTCTGGCCGGCCAGCGCTCCTGTGACATACCTCAGGTAGAAAAACTAAGTTCCTCTCTTTTCCAATCAAGGGTGCGTTGAAGAAAACCAAATCCAAGGAATTTGAATGCAAACAGTCGTGTGTGTTTCCATATTTATGTCAGAGTAAAAAAAATCATTCGGTTTGTGGACAAATACAAAGTAATCGGCAAGACCTGCAAATTTAACACACCGTGATGACCCACAGCATCATTGTGCCTTTGATCTTCAGTAGTTGGTTTGATGATAGTTGCAATGATCATAGCTGCACTCCAAAATAAATGGTATCTAACTTTTATTAGTTTTTAGGGTTTCAAGAATGAAAAACATCAAGCATGTTGATTTTACTAGCAATATGTCAAGTGAATTGATGCAGACAAGGAACATTTTTTAAGGCAGCAGCAGACTAAGCAGAGAGTCTGAATCTAACCCTTGCACAGAGCTATATCCTGGTTGTAATCCAAATGTGTGTCTTGATATTTTATTTGTGCCAGTCGACTAATACTCTTGTCTGTCATATAGTTGTCAGGGTGCCAAGAATTCACACAGCGATAATAGTGCCATTAGTATTCAGCTCAAATCAGACTATCTGAATCCTAATTATTGTATGTTGATGCTATGTGTTTTTTTTTTTTTTTATTATTCAGTTTGTTTTGTTTTAGTATTCCTCTCCTTCCTGTCTTCTCACCTTTCTGCCCCCTTTTCTTTCCCTCTTTCTCTTTATCCTCTTCTGTCTTTTGTTGCAGTGTATTCTCGTGAGCCATCTGAATCAGAGATGATGCTCTCTTTCTTTCCCCTTCTCTCGCTGCATTATTGATAAGAGCAATCTGAGCAGACTCAACGTCGTGACGGTAGCGCACACACAGAGTGGTTTGAATTCCCCCCCGCCTCTCCTTCCCGTCTTGATTTCTGTTAAATTAGACCATTAACTGAGCAAAGAAAAGAGAAAACCCATAAAAAGAAAGCGTATAGTGGAACATAATCCTGCCATTTCATGTGTAGGAGTGTAAATGTGGATGCATCGGTGCAGCCTTTAGTGGGAACTGCACCCGACTGATGTGATTATTCAGCAGTAGATTACACCCATGTCCATTTTCTGTAGGGGAGAAAATCTATCTCATCATACACAACTGTAATAAAATGGTTCCAAATGTTTCTCCTTTTACGAAACCAGCGAGTAGCACTTTAAAATGACACTGTCATATGGAGATTAGGTACATTTACAGTATATCCATACATTATCACATTTTCTTTGGATGAATTCTAGCAATATTACTTTGTTCACGCTAAAGCACGCTCATGATTGCAACTTTCCCAAGATGGTTTCTGCAGTTGTTTCTGGACAGTGGATTGAGTATCATTGTGCTCACAAAAGCCTGTTTGATGTTGGCGACCTTTAGGTTCCCCACACATACACAAATGCTCATCAAGCGAGCAAGAAAGTGGAAGAGTTTGATTAACGTTTTTAGCACTAAAGTAATGACACGACAGCCTGTTTTTATTAGCTACCACATGCTTCTCACAGACAACGACCAGCTGAATATGACACAGTATATTATGTAGCTGTTATATTGAGTATCCCAGAGAAATGTGCAGTAAAAGTGGGCAATGAGGAGCAGAGAAATGTTCATTTAGCGAAGTAAACAAACTCAGGAAAAAAGGTAAGCACAGTGCACGCAGGGTTGCAGGGTATATACACTCTTCAGCTTCACTGTCTGTTATTGATTACCAATAACAGTCCCAAGCCACCAGTTTGCACCTCTGTCAGCCATCACCGGGTTCCACTCTGTGATCAAAATCATCACAACAGTGATCACAAAGGCCGAGCAATGTTTTTCGCTATTTATCCAGCTGCTATAACCACAGCATGATAGTTTGGGCTGTTTAACCTTGAAAGGAATATTCTTCAGTGTGCACTCGGTACAACCAGTTCAGTGCACAGTGCACGCCACCCTTTGCAGGCAGACGATAGTTGGAACAGTTGGAAGTACTGGCTGAAAGACAGGAAAACTTTCACAGTCTTTAACACAGCCACCAAACGTGTCAGCTGTTGTCCCTAGATGTTCCCTAGTTATTGGCCATCCTCAGACAGTTTGTTCTGCCAACATAAGAGGTTAATTACTGGCGAAGTCTATCTTACTTTTCAGCAAAAGGGCATAAAAAAAACACTCTCATCTCACCTTAAAGTGGCAGAAACCTCTTTCTAAAACCTGTGCCGATAGAAGCACAACTATCTGCGTGGCTGGCTACCTTTCGAAGTATTGGAGGAAATATTTTTTTAAGAGGCTTTGTTCAACAAAACCATATGCTTACGTAATGCTTGGCATTTTTAAAAGGGTCAGTTGTTGACAAACAACATGTGTGAGGTTTCGGTTGCTGACGGCTATCCTTTAGTGAGGGCCACAAGATGAGCCTGAAAGCCGTGGACGTCAGCGAGCAGTAAGAGCTTAATGCAATGCTGGTTAACGTAATCCATTGCACTTGCTTTGTGTACCCTTTTAATACCATGTAACATTCGAGCAATGCAACGAGCGAGCGTTGACTGAATTTTACACCTGCACACTTCTAGACAGATGCAATTACAGCCTCTCACACTGCCCTTAATTGGTGGGAACAGAGCGATGGGTGAACCAAACCGCTCACGTTTTGAACACAGCAGTGTGTGTGTTTTAATTGCTGTAATGCCTCCTCATTACAAGCTACAGTGGAGGGACTTGTGCCAGTTTGGTAGGAGGTGGTTGGCTTCGAGAGCGATACGGCCACAGATGCCCTGCTCGCTTTGCTTGTTAATCACTACCAATCAAAAAAAAAAAAAAAAACATTGGTCACACATGCACATATCGCACATATAGAAAGGGGTCGTGAGTGGAATTGAAATGAATCTTTTCTGAATCATGTTTCAACAATGTGGTTTGTGGCAAAATTGATATGCAATTTATTGTGTCAGCTGTGATATTCCATTTGCCTAATCCACGTTCCAATACGTGTTGTAATGAGACTGCTTGCTGACGAAGACGTCGTGGCAGTGATAGCAAAGTCCCCAGGCCTGGAAAGCGCTCGCCGTTGTTCAATCTGCTTTCGTGTGTTTGTATTTGTGTTTTTGCAGACTAGTGAAATATCAGCCCAAATATTGTTGCTTTTCCAGAGCCTGGATCTAAGTGCAGATGGAAGTCTTTCATGGTTGCATCCAGACATGTTTTGTGTGAACGTGCTATAGCTGATAATAACAGACTGCCCTGAGGTGTGTGATCAACGAATCAGCCACTCACTGCCCCGTCACTGAGTTCACCAACCCATCACTGTGCACTTTCATCCTCGAGGGAAAGTATCACTCTGGCAAATCACTGGTTGCTGTGTTGTCTGTGTTCCTTTTGGAAAGGTTGGTTAAAATCTACGTTTTTGCTGTCCAAGCATCTTCTGTATTGACAGAAATCTTTACTTCTCAGTGAAATTTCACCTGAATGAGGGTAAATGAAACCACTCACACGGACAATTTAGAGTCATCAGTTAACCTAAACATGATGTGGGAGGAAATCCTCACAAGCATGCGGCGAACATGCAAACTCCACACGGGAAGGCCCCAGGCTGGGAACCGAACCTGCGACCTTCTTGCTGTGGGGCAACACCGCTAACCACTATGCCGCCACGCTGTGTGTCGCGTTGTGATTTGTATTATTTAATTCAAAGATTCACTTCAGCCCTAAAAGGTGG
The DNA here is from genome assembly GCF_900963305.1 of Echeneis naucrates. Lineage (NCBI taxonomy): Eukaryota > Metazoa > Chordata > Actinopteri > Carangiformes > Echeneidae > Echeneis > Echeneis naucrates. The sequence goes on from NC_042521.1 coordinate 14,668,585, forward strand.
GTAAACTGACTTTGTGCGATGCCTGCCTGGCGTCTGGATTCATAATTCAACAAAGAGATTTTATTATTTTTTTTTTTTTCGATGATGTTCTGTCCCAGACAAAACCATAGACAGCAGGTTGGGTGGAGACGTCCTCTTTAGAGCCCTTCTAACTACAGCCACACATCCACCCAGTTCACACTATTACACCCCCCTCCCCACACACACACACACACACACACACACACACACTCCGCCGCCCGCACTCTTTTCCCTACAGGACAGGTTCTCTTTCATCTCCCTTTCATCTTTCTCCCTCTTATTTTCACCCCCTGCCTTAATTCTGTCATCCTCTGCCTCTTTTTCAACTAAGCTTCTTCATCACTGCCCCCGCACCCCAGCTCTCTTCATCTTGCAGGATGTTCCTGCCATTATCCATCTCTCTTTTGCTTTCTTAGGTGTCTCAACACTGTATCATTTCAGCCCCTCACCCACTTCTACTTTCTTCTCTTTCTCTTTCTTCCGTCTTTCTCTAAAGCGGGCTGCAGGCTAGCTGTCTGCCTCAGCGCCGCATCCACACACACACAGACACACACACACACACTCACACATGCACGCCGACCACACGCAGATACATCTCCCCAGGGGTCATTGGACATCAGTCTGTCCCGCTGTGCTACCGATCTGCTCACCCAGGTGAGGGGGCGTCTGTCTGTGTTTCATCACTCTGCTCGTTCATCTGAGAGGGTGAAATCATGGTTGTAGGGTCACTTGCTGTGGGCCCGGGTTGCCAGTTTGGGTGTGGTCATTATAATTCGTTGAACTGATACAAAAGATAAAACTGATATTTTATTAAGAATCCATTCAAGAAGAATCCCAGCAGATGTTGGCTTTTACTCTACGCTACTATCCCTAACTGCTTCGGTTTGTCTCACACAAATATTGAATTTTGGTGTGTCCCAGAAGTATGTATGTTTACTGCTCCATTTCCTGTGTTGAACTGTTTTCTTGTTTCTCTTTCTTGTTTTCTGAATTTATATTCCTACGTACCCAAGTTTAGTTGTGCAGAAATAACGCAATTCCAACCAAATATTCAAACCATGAATCTTCATTTACATTTGAAACCCACTTTGGAAAAACACTCTGTCTGGAGTCTTAACTGAAGGTTAATAACACACAGTCCAGAGTGGAGGGATTTGGATATACACATCTTTTGCTCTTCAGGCTCTGCTGGTTTAGCACATTCAGTTTGAAATAAAAGTAATTGATGGTACATTAAAGTGCCAAGTCTCAGCTGTAATTTCAATAGGTTTACACCGCTGCTTGAATTAACGAGGTGGACAAAAAACTAATTACAAGTTTCTGAACATCGTTGTGCTTGGCAAAATATCAGCAGGCAGGTGCAGCTACCTGCTTTGTTACAAAAACTTAATGAAAAAGCCAAATCCTGCTGACAACAGCAGCACTATGGAGCACAGGACCCATATGTGAGCGCTGCCTTTGGGCTTATTGACATGGAGGTCTCCTGAGGCATTTGGATGAAGGTTAACTGAAAGAATATGACAAAAAAAAATGTGTCATGTGTCATTCGACAATACTTTGGTGTAAAGTCTTGGACAGACTGACAGAGAGCAGGGTCAGCCTTCCAGCCCTGCCGCTAAGAGAGGCAAGTCATAACAGTTCAATGTGCAATGGTGCACAGTTCTGAAAGCAATGAGGGGATGTCCAGATGAAGTGCAAGCGTCAGTGCACAAAAGAAAATGCTATTTATGAAAGAAGATAACAAAACGGTCTAACTTGAATGTGTTACCGCCCGTCTCCTGCCAAGCCACACTAATCACCAGGTTTTACTATGAAATCATGACAGAAAAACTACACTTGCATATGATGAGTCAGACTTTCTGGTGAAAGCAGATGATTAGTTACAAGTTTCAGTTTTCCAAATATCTGATCAAAGTTTCAACTCGACCTGTGCTTTTCCTGCGTCTTTTTCTCTCTTCTCTGTGATAAAACAAAGTTAGCAGATCTGCATCACAGGAAGACACTGGCCACTGCCGCTTGCTGTTTGCTTTGTACTAATGGCCATTACTGACTGTTCTGACTGTTCAAGAAAAAGAAAGTCTCTGATAAAGAAATATTCCTGCATGAATCTGCATATTTCTTGCATGTGGTCACAGCGAATGATCTCTTCAGGGGTGGATAATTTATTCGTCTTTACATCCCAAGTAAATGAAATAGGAAATAACACAAACCTAAGACAAGACAAGACAAGACAAACCTAAACACCATTAGTTTAGACCTCATTACCCAAAGAAGCCCTCCTCCTCGCACCAGATGATGAAACCCAGCTGAAAGGCATGAGCGGAGCAGTGAAGTTAGTGTGTAAGTACATGTGTGTGTGGGTCCTATTACTGACAGGTTTGGTCTTCACAATAGACAGCATGCTGTAAAAGCTGTACACAAAGCGAACAGCCCCAGCCAATGGAAAGACATTTAAGGCTTCACAAAGCCGCTTTAGCCTTTATTAAAGTGCTTCCAATCACGCCCTCATTAGGGATGACTGATTGCCTCTTATCTATTGTCTCCATGATAATAACTCTAAAATTTTCAAGGACCCTAAATTGCACTTAGATTTACTACTTAATTTATCCAGCCGTTCACTATGAACGATACAGAATCATCACTTGAATTTTTTTCCCCTTCTTGCACTGGAGTCAACAGTGTTTTCCAAGTCTTTCATTTAAATCTTTCTTTTTTTTTTTTTTTTTGTTCAAGCACCACTACGGGTGCTGCTCGCTGATTATAGCCTCTCGGTTTCCATAGTGATTTTGCAATGAATTATGGTCATAAATAGGGCAAAATAAAGAGGAGAGAGTAAGTGAGACACAAGTCCTGCTCTGCCCTCTTCTGCTAAGCACTCACTCCACTTTTCTGTGACTCCATCTACTAAACTCATACTATTTCATTCAGCTAATAACATCGTCTTTGTCATGTCCTTTTTTTATAAGGTGGGGATCTTAATTAAACTGAAATTATGAGGGGAATGAGAAGAGACACTTGTTATCCAATTCAGTTTAAACTTAAAAAAAACTGCTTTCTCACATGAATGGGACCATGTCTGACACCTCACTGTTCAACAACGACAGGGCGTCTCATTGTTTCTGTGACAATGGTTTAATACGATGCCATAAGGGGCCCCTGTTAAAATGATTCTGCTTGGAGCACTGCAGAGTTTGCTGCTACTGGAATATTTGCCAAGTAATTCAGTTTCATTGGCTAAAAACAATAAGCTGATGTTAGTAAGCTAATTGACAGTAAAAATCACCATCTGCGTCTGATACAGTTTATATATGTTTTTCTAGTGATGACATAAGGATTTCCTAGCTGAAGCTACTCATCGGTATTGATTTTGAGTCATATTACTCATAGACTGTAAAAAAAATTCAGGCAAAGTCTGAGAACTTGAGTCACATACTCTATTTCTGCTTCTCTTACCACTAACAATGACTAAAGGGCAGTTGAGCGATAGGTTGATCCCGTTTTGGGTTTGAATGTCATAGACTGTGGGCCCCTCAGGTTTTTTTCGCTCGCAGTCACGCTGCAGCGTGGTGTCAGGTATCCTCATCCATTAAAAAGCCAAGCAAAGTGTTGGATGAGAGGTGAGGATTGAGGTTTTGAAGTTGCTGCTGGTTGCGAGTGGGAAGGTCGGGGTAACTAATGGGGACTGGGGGGCGGGTGGGTGACATATGGTAGCAGGGTGACTTCCTCAGCTGGAAATATTTGACCACCAGCTCTCCCACTGTGAGCTAACCGTGTGTCTGTGTTTGGTCTGAGCGCTCATGCGCTGTGAAAAATGCCCCCATCTGCAATCCACACTTCTATTGTCAGGGCAAATAAAGGTCATATTGGTTCTGTTGCCTTCACGTGAATGGATGCATTTCTGCGGGTTTTTTCCCTTTGTCCCCATTTTGACAGAGCAGGTAGGAGAGCTAAAGTACTCACTTGTTTCCTATTACAACCTCTATAAAAACACAGCACATTGCTAGACCTTCAGCAGCAGCTTTGTGTGAGCATAAAAGCTGAACGATGACAGCACTGAGCGATTCTCATGTCTATTTCTTTCTATTTTTCAGCACAGTGGAGCGAAAGAGACTGCAGGAAAAAGCCCGGGTAATGTCTATTTTCGCTGCCTTCAGCACGCCCAAAGCCTCTGAGAGCACAGAAACAAGGGAGGTCAGCAGTGAAAAGAAATGACAGAACAAGCACGCACCAGACAAAAGGGAGGGAGAGAATGAGGAAACCGTTTGCACACCTGCTGTGCAGAATGAGCTGAGAGTTAGAATAAAATATCTCCTGGCACTGAGTGAGAAGACTGCACATGCCAGGACACAGCTCTGCTCTCCCACCTGGATCTCCATCAGTCTCTGTACTTTGGTCTTCTGCTGCCCCCTAAGGAGTTTTTTTTTTTTTTTTTTTTAATTTGTTATTTATTTATTTATTTATTTTCAGTGTGTGTCATCCTCCTGCGATTATTATGACACACAGTAGTCTGCGGTCCAGATGGACGAGCATCGCTTATGTCTTGTGTGCTTTTGTACATCTGTTACCGCATGTGTGGGTGGAGGAGCATGTGTGCTCGTTCATATCTATGGACGCATGTGTGTTAGCAGTCTTTGTGTGTGTCTGTGTGGGAGCATTTGTTTGTGATGGTTTGAGATCAGGCTTAATGACACCAATGCATGTGTTTCTAATTAATCATTTTAAATTAGATATCCTGTCATTACAGCAGACCTGTCACACTTATTTTATTATGTGCTAACGTAACGCATCAAAATGGGGATAATTGGACATTCTTATTAAATTCAAAGTTTGTGGTAACAAGTAATATGTAATACGTTACATATTACTTATTACTTTGCGATGTTACAACAACACTTATATAAAGATGGGGACTTTTGTCTACAGGGATTTACTGGGACCAAACTGTTACATGATATTATGAACAGGCATTTATTGAAATGACCAGTTCACTGCAAACAAGTTGGTGCAGAATGCGCGGACAGACCTAATTCACCATAAAACATATTACAACCATACTAGATACCAAACAACAGCGTAATGTGGATTCTTCCATTGTTCTAGAAAAGGCAATGAGGGAATAGGGCAAGCTGTGCAAAAGTGGAGTATAGGGAGAGGCTAAAATAAAGTTTGAAATTCTACAACTCCAAAACCAGTGTTCCAAAACCACAGAAACACACTTTTTTTTTTTTTTTCAAGAATTATGTTTCCGTTGCCAAACTAGACTTTATGAGAAATAAGGTACGCAAAACACCCTTCAATGGAAACACCTGCAAGCTGCAGTCGTACTTGGTTGAAAATTGACTTGACTTTTGACTGGAAAGTAAACAGCTGATATGATTTTTGCCGGGGACAGGGTGCATATCCATGAGTTTGCTAATGTACTGGTCACTCTAAATTATGTGAATGTCTCTGTGAAAACGAGCAGTTGTCAAGCCCTATTCTTGCTTTTGTTCCCGGCGCCCACTGAAAGGATTGGAGCTGTATTAAAGAGACATTGTGTCTGCTCAGTTTCATCACAGGACACACTATAAGATAAGTGGAGATAAGTGTTTTGGGGCTTTTTTTTTGTTTTTTGAGTTTTGAAATATGAGTATATTATTCATGTGGTAGAAATGACAAAGTCTTTATCATTCGTGATGTGGAGGAGTCTGAACAAATGATGAGAAAGGCCATCTCTTTGATTCACCTCTTCTGCCCCCCCCCCCGCCCTCCCTCTCCCTCTCTTTGACTTTACCAGTTCAAAGTGAATCCTAAGAAGTCTCCTTCAGCCAAGTCTATCTGGGTTTGTTTGATCTCTCAAACATACACAGACACGCTTAAATATGCCCAAAAAAACCCAACAGGACACTCACAGAAGCACACACATCCACTCATAAAACACACAAATGCTAAATTACAAAGACACACAGTACATTATTCATAGAAACAGTAAGCATTATTCATAGTTTGATATGTTGTTATGTAACACAGCCTAACACACTTGCTTTGCCTTGTCTTATGGCTCCATGTATCAGCCCAACCCTAACCCTGATAAAACCTCCTCCTCGTACCTTCCCGTTGCTTATAAAAGCTTTGCCACAATGCACATAAACTGGCTTAACACCAGGATGCAGTGCATTCAGCGCGCTGTGCATTAATGTGCTGAACACGTGGAATCCAGTCATGATTTTGTACCTTCCTCGGTTATAATCCACGTGTGTGTTTGTGTGTCGGCAGATTCATTAAACAGGAAGTTGGCTTCATAATTAATTTCCTTTCTTAATGTCAGGAAGATGGATGAGGACGATTAGGTGTAACAGAGACAAATGCAACAAAGCAGATAACAGATTTGGCTTTCTTTAGTGAAATTGCCTTCGGCAGATAGATCACTGTGTGTACTCATTTTTGATATTAAGTGCGTCAACAATTAAAAAAAGAAGGGAATTAAAAACATTCCCAGGGTCTGTATGAAATCATGCAAACACAGAACTTGCACAAATTGTGCATGTGTGATGTTGTGATCTGTCACTTGAAGGCTCCTACAAAATGATTGCATAACATGTGAGGAATTTGGCATATGAACAATGTGACACCACGTTGTCACACAGGAAACATCATGTCGCCTGTATACGTCATCTTGCTTAAAACTAAACTGTCTTCACATGCACTCACTGAATGCGATGCTTGCCACGCTGTGGCAAGACTTGCTGATTCTCATCACAATAACCCTGAGAGGTGAAGCACATTATTCCACTGTGTCCAAATAATCATCCTTTCATGAAAAGAAACACTTATATGGGCACAAAAAAATCCCATGCATATTGGAATTGTGTTCAAGACACAAACAGCACGTCTGTGAAAACATTACATTCCTTCATACAAATACAAAACACAAACATACTACCCTTCATTTTTTTATGTCAATTATGTTTCATATTTTCTGTCTCATACAAACAAACCTGTTGAATGACTATGACTGCGACAAACAACTTCAAGAGTGATGATTTTTGTAATGTACAACTGAAATCAAATATCGAGCTGTATGAGCTTTGTTTGATGAAAACGGCGGCATCAACTTTGATAAGGTCTTTGGAACAGAACTTAACAGTATATTAGTGAGGTAAAAAAGCAAAAGGAGCAGCTGAAAGATGCTAAAATGCTGGAAACCAGTCCATTTTAGGGCCAACACACAGAGACAGACAGAGACCAACTACCACTCACACTCACACTCAGACCTACAGACAGTTTGGAGTCAGCAGTTAACCCAAACCGGCATGTCTCCACACAGAAAGCTCCCAGGCCCGGGAATCTAACCGACAACCTTTTTTGCTGTGAGGCAAACGCGCTAACTACGATGTCACTGTGCAGGCATATTTGTTTCATTGTTAATATAGAAAGAGAAACTTACCTTAAAATACTTGATTTCATTTAATCAACACAAGTTATGTTCTCCTGTGTTTCATTCCTTCCCCAAAACGGATAAATAAATAAAAAAAAAAAATTGACAATAAATGTTAAATGAAACAAATGTTCACAGAATGTAGTAATGTAAAATGCTTTATATAACTATCATATATATTAACACATTTTAAAGAATCAATGAGTGTCTGTGGGTCAATAGAATTATATCCATACGGAGCTGAAATAGGTTGCAATGCCAAAATGTAACATTAAAGAGGCTGTAGTTGGTTTGATGGGCCTTAGTTGAGTTGATTTTATGCGTTTTGTGTATTAGCTGATGCCGGGCTATTGACCACATACGTTCAGACTTGCCACCAAGTATTTAACAGAGACAAATTCCACAAATAAAGTAACTCAGGAAACTGAAGCACTGGTATAATTTTGTGATGCAGTAAAGGGGCCTGCTTCCCTGCATGGGAGAGCATGGAGGGTTAAATTTAGTTTAAGTGGGCTAAGAAGTGTCCAACAATGCCACCTGGGGGAGTTTCACCCAGGAAATCGTGATACCCACAAAATGGTCAGAGCCGACGTCGTGCTGCGCACATGTCCAGCCATTATGCGCATGTTCTCACTGCTGACCTCTGGCCAGGGCACAGGCTGACTCTGCTTAGAGGCAGACAGAACATGCAGCGACAGCTGAATTGTCATCATACATACCTGAGTATGATGCGTCTCAAACAAAACCACAACGGCAGAGATGGGTGGCACTCCCCTCAATACAGCTTTTCCGTGCTCTGATGAATGATTTGATGACTGAATTGATTAACCATGAAAGGTTTGAGGAGCTGAGTCTTGTTCCATTTAAAACCTGGATGCAGACACCCCAGGATGTCCAGGGGAGCATTGCGGGATGAAGCCAACAAAGTCACATCATCTGCAAGCTTAAGAAAAAGTATGAGATTGGTGTTAACAGATTTCCCTCCTGCAGCTGCTGGGAGCTTGTACGCTTTATTGGATTGTGACGCTTTTATTAACAGGAAACAAAATGCACAAATTGATTGAATCCTGGTTGAATGCTGAACAGACCAACGAACCAAGATGCTTCCTGTCCCTACAGCCAGAAGACACACACACACACACACACACACACCTCCTCCTACTTCTCCCATAATGCATACGTTCATGCAGAGCAGCCTGTTGTGAAGGCAGAACTGCAGCTACTCACATCTTGCCTTTCTTTTCTTAGTTTTTACAATCCATCTCCCCATGTCATGTGGAGCTGAACTGGCCTCCTTGCTGCTCTCAGCTTACTGCAGGACCAGCACTTTACTGATTTTGTGTTTGTGTGTGCATGTACTGTATATTTGTGTGTCTTGCCTCATATTCAACCCCAGATATCCCGTAATAGTTGGATTGTGTCTTGCATTGTGATTATGTTTATGTGTATTATGTATGTGTTCACTGTGGTCAAGGCTGCACGGATGAAAAGAAAAAAAGCATTTGGCCCAAAATATGTTCTTAGTGAGGGGATGTCAGGCCTGAACAGGGCAAGAGAGACAAACACAGACACACAAAACAGACAAAAGAAGACACTAAACACCCTGACAAGAAAGCAAACTGGCCGACTGCCAAATGTCAAAGTAACAAAGAATTACTGTCATTAGAAGCTGTAAGCTCTGTAAAGTCATTTTTAAAATTGAATTCCTCACAATGATTATTACTTGAAAAACAATTAAATTAACAACGATACAGTATCATCCAAAAAAATCAGTTCGAAAAAATGACAATAAAGTCTAGACCATAAAACGTCCTTAATATGTAAATATATGCAAGTTTTATATCTGTGCCATGACAGAATGAAAAGATTGACAACCCAACCATAGCAACGGTATCCAAGCAGGGCTTTGTTTATGTATGGATTTGATCATATCTGACATTTGGTGATCAGTCTGATATTGATTATGCAAATTTGTGAGAAAAAAAATCGAAATGTATGTGTATGCGTAAATTTACATTTGTGTACACCAACATTTTTGTCTGTTTAATTATGGAAGCTTTTATAATCTGGTATTAATGCTTACATCTACTGCAGGTCCATCTGCATGCGGCTGTGGTGTCAAACGTGTGTGTATGTGTGTGTGTGTGTGTGTGTGTGTGGGGGGGGGGAGCAGTCAGCCAGCTTCCTTTGAGGAGATTCCCAGTGCGGCCACCAGTCAATAATTGGGGCAAGCCCTGTCTGCATGGATGGGGTCATATGCTGCTTCACGTGTCCGAGAAAATGAGACAGGGGAGAGAGGGACAGGGCAAATATGGGTTGATATAATCGAGTCATTATTCCTTCTCTGAGCAAAATTAAAGAAAGGGAGGGCGGGGGGGGGGGCGGTGACGTAAATATTGAATCAAAGAGAGAAACACAACAGGAAAGAGGTTCGATGGGACCCAAAGACAGTGCTGAGAACAAGAAATATAAACAACTGTACTCTGACTCTGGATGCTTACAGTCACCATGGCAACCTAAACCAATATATCCAGTGTGTATGTATATATGCGTGTGTGTGTGTTTACTGTGTAAGTGATGTGACAAAAAAAAAAAAAAAAAGGTAGAGAAGAGTTGCTGGGTATATGTGGCAAAACGAACAAAGCAAGCAATGGAGGAGACTAAATTCACGAAGGAATGAAAATCGTTGCTTCCTCAAGCTCCACTGACAGCCATGGCTGGGTAAAGAGAAGAAGAAGGCGGGAGGAGGGAAAAGGACCAGACATGGGGGAAGGTGGAGAAGAAGAAAGGAGAGTTCATAATCCATCTTCTAGCACCTGACACCAGATCGATATTCGCTGAACCACAGCAAAGCGCCCACATCTCTCTGCAGCGCTCTCTCTTTCCTTGTCCCTCCTTTCCTTGTTCTCTATCTTGATCTCTCACCCTCATTCATCTCCCCCTCTATCTTTGTCTTCTCCCTTGTGTCTATCCCTATGACCCTACTTACATTTTTCTCTCCAGACAGGCAGAAAGGCTGCTATCCAGCATCTTATATAGGCTTTTGAAGGTTGATCCCAGAGCTGGTATTGGCACCGAGGCTGCAGGTAGCCAGTCTTTTGTTGTTGACATTAAAAATATTCAAATCTACCCATTTTAATGTTAAGGACTTTCTCTCTTCCATCAGTGGAAGAGCTTCTGGTCTGCTCTGCAGCTTTTGCTGACTGACTTTTCCACAATGAAAAAAAAAAAAAAAAGCAGTCTGATGTATCAGTCTGAATCCTAAATGCATTTCCATGACCTAATTCCATGCCCCCTCTGTGATTTATGTTCTCTTTCAGCTTAAAAGGGTAAAAAGGTTGGGCAAGTCTTGTCTCTGCTAAAAGCTGCTGAAAAAGACCTTAGCCCTAACCCTAACCCTAGAATGTGAACAAATGTTTTCTACTCATATTGGAGAAAAGACTTTTTCTACCTTGTAGTTATAACTCCTTGGTAGCAGTAACAGCTCGCATCATGTAATAGTCACTGTTGGGCGTGTTTGGGCAATCATAATTGATTGTAGCTGACCAGATACGACTGGCCAGCAAGCTGCATTAGCAAAACATAAAATTTCCATGTCGAGTGTTGAAGAACAACTCTGGAAAAGGCAAGCGTAAAAACCAAATATTCTTCTGTAATGTCTGAACGTCCATAGTACAGTCACCAGCTACTGTGGTGGAGGCAACAACAAATGGTCGCATACCAAATTTCATCTACCGTCAAAAACTGCACAGATGGGCAAAACAGTTAGGCCAGATGGGAGGAATGTCCTGAGAGTCGTTTTGATTTTGTCATCTGACTCACAAGTCTTCTGCATATATCCCTGTACGTTAAAGTGAGTGAATTATTTCAGATAAGGTCCATGTATTTGTAAATGAGAAATACACCCAGCTGTTCACTGTCACCGTTAGCCAATACGGCTGCCAGGGGGTGTCATATCTGTTCTGTAAGGAGCCATTGATGACAAAAAATAGATAGCGTCAGAACGTTTGGTGCCAATGACTGATCCATACTTCATCCCGGCACGTTTGCATGCCCTTATAAATGAGGGCCAGGGCCATAACACATATGTGTATATATTTATAGAAAGAGAGAGAGACAGAGACAGACACAGAGAGAGAGAGAGAGAGAAATAAGGCAGAGCGCATACAACGAGGCGGGAGGCTGCAGATGCACCATCAAATTAAATTCATGTTTTAGCACCCACCAAATGACATGGGGAATTCGTTTTTTTTTTTTTTTTTGCCTTTATAATTATTATTATTATTATTTTTTATTTTTTTTTTCGGACATTTCCTTCATCCCACACTGATGCAGTCCTCCGCTTCCTCTCACTCACATCTTATGGCTCACTGGTGTAATGGACTGGCAAGAATTGATTATGAAACACAGCAGCAACAGATCATTTGATTACTAGAGGCCAAGCCCCCCTCCCAAGAAAACATGATTATTTTAAACATGCCAGAAACCTGCTAACCTAATGAAAGATAATCAGTTCATAATCAGTATCTTAGAAATTGCATTTAAGCTGGCAAATTCAATTTTAATGCCATCTACCAAACTGAGGTCAATGCGACAGTGACCAATGTCATCTTCTACCTCCAGAGGAAGAGTAATGTTAACAATCTATGGATTTGTGAGTTCACACTGTTATCTGAATGATCAGGTCACAAAATCTAATACAAAGTTCAACATTTAAATATCTGTTCAAAACTACTTCTCTACAAATCAAAACACATTAACCCACGTGTGTGTGTGTATATATGTATATTTTGATAAAACTGCACTTAAATACGTACTCAAGATACCATTAACGTAAACGTTCACACCGAAATGCATCACATAAACTTACTTTTAATATTTGTATCTCTAAACAGCAGCAGTTTGGTGGACTTCTGCCACAATCTATGCACGAACCTCAGTATCTCTAAATGCACTGTCCACATGTGTGCACATGCACCATACAGATGAAGAAGGACGGATGTATAATAGCACCGGCAGCAGTTTTCTGTCCTACCAGGGAAGAGATATCAGTCTGATCTCTCCCTCGGAAAGTCTCCACACTGTTGTTTTCTTCTTTTTCGAACGACCGTGTCTTATCTCCAGAGAGTAGAAAAGAAAGCATGAGAGATAGAAAATCCATTCCTGGTTTCTTCTTGAGAAAAAAGAAACTAATTCTTAAATGTTCAAATTACAGTCGAATCATTTTGATGTGTTGTGCCCTGAGTGTAAATCTACAGTGTGCTGAGGGAACATAAAAGGAGAAAAGTGTGCTTTCAGATGAAGGCTGGAGATGTTTACAATGGAAAAGATAATGCTATATTGATCAGAGGAATTTAATGTTTCTATATGAACACTTAAATGAACTAATTTCATGATTGTTATTCTCACTGTGTCAAAATGCTCCTAATGCCACAATTATTGTCCTGCCTCTTAGCAAAGCATATAGTGAACAGTTTTTTTTTTTTTTTTTGTTTTTTTTCTCAAAGGCTTAACAGGACAGATGACATATGAGCCAGGTTGAGAGGATGTTGAGAAGAGATGAGGGATGGTGTGAGAGGAGAAGAGCGAGACAGGAGCGAAGGAGGGGAGATGTGTTCATTGACAGGATGGGGTCAAGGATCAGTGTTACAATGTAACCAAACCCGCCGTGTGATGTCTGAGGAATGTTGAGAAAAGGATTTTCTTTCTGTCTTTCGGGCAAAAAAAGAAAAGGAATGGATGGATGGCATTGATGCATCGGCTGTTCATACCCATTAGCATCAAATAAGTGGATAGTAAACTTCCAGTTCATACTATACTGTAATTTCAATAAACTTTAAAAGTAAAAATAGAAAAACACACAGAGGCCATGAAAGATCCCAGGTGGGTCCCATACACCATTCTGAACCTGTAGATTTAAGGAAAACTAGAATTGGATTAGTTTCAGGATCCATCCCAGGATGCAACCAAAAACAGATACTATGAAAAAAGGTCAAGATTATATTAGGACAGCTGCCTTGATTTGATGATAAAGCTGTAGAGAGACAGGAAATACGGGGAATGGGGGAGCGACATGAGCTAAATGATCTGGCTGGATGGGAGGCAAACCAGGGACTTGCTGCTTGGGGCTCAGTATGCCCATATGGTATGTGACCTAACTTCTCAGCCATCGGGACATCCCCAATTCACAACAATTTGAACCATCTATTTATGACCAAAAAGTGCTTTGTACCACACTGACCTTTGACCTTTGGCCAACAAACTCTAATTTTCCTTGATTCAAAGTGAACGTTTGCTCCAAATTAAAAGAAACAAAAGCGTCACTGGCATAATGCCTTCCTGAGAATGGGGCTATGTGAGAACATTATGCCTCCAGTGTCGACTGTCACTGTCACAGTGGCATGAAAATCAACTTGCAACAAATCTGCAGCAACGTGTGATCTAATTCGTACGCAACCCATGTAGCCTAACAGAAAATGACATTGCTTAAACTGATTCAATTCATTTGCTGTGCCTCCACTGCTTCACTTAAGAAACAAGCTAATGCTCCTGTGAATGTGAAAGAGTCAGAAAACAGCCTTTGCGTTATCCACATCCTGTCTATCTCTGGTGGTGAAACAAAAATGCTGTCAGACGTTCCTGCTCAGATTGATTGTTGTCATCATCAGCAGGGATCAGCAGTTTTCTCCATTTCTGTTATCAAAAAGAACAACAGCTCACAAAGGAAATGTCTCAGGAATGGCCCTCTCTTCACGACAAGGCATGGCAAGTTGTCACTTGTCACTGAGTTTGAGCAAATCAATACAGCCGGACATTTGTTTTTTGCTGATCTTATTTCCAATCAATGTCATCACACCTGCGTAGCAGAATAAACGTGGCCCATATTTAGGCCACATTTTGTCTTTTTTGGAGTGCCATATACGGCTGGTTTTACAACATGTATCTGGCCCATATGAGGCATGTTGTCAAGATGCTACATCAACATTTGGACCAGCTCTGGGACAAAGTAAATCTTTGTAATAACAGCAAAAAAAAAAAAAAAATCTGCGCAGGTGTGGAAATAAAAATGGGCCAGATTTAGGCTGAGGTCTATATTTATTCTATGAATGTACATCTGCTCTGGAGTCCTACATAATTGGAGTGGCACTTGTTCCCTCTTGTTTTCATGTCAAGTATTGTCACATCATTCATTGGTCTCACATTTCCCTTAAACATGAGTCATGAAAAACACAAACACAAGCACACACTCTCACACAAATATGTACACTTGTGCCTCCTGCTTGTATTATGGTTCCATTTTGTGAATAATGCATGAGTTGTCTGCTAATGTGTTTCTGACAGATGCTCTCTCCTGTCATTCATCCAGCACTGTGATGCCTACCCTCCCCCGCCTTACACACCACTACCCAACACACATACACACACGTCGGATATGGCCAGAGGTCACACAAGGGCACAGCAGAGACAGTATGGTTGGACCTGCACAAAGGAAATGTTCCATTTACTGCAAACATTATCATGCCTGTTTCACAGCACAATGAGTCACATTCATGCTTCATTATAGTCAGCTCAAGACAGGAGTAAAGGCTTTATTAAGTGAAGGCTGTTCACACAAAGCAGAGCAGAGAATGAGAGAGAGAGAGAGAGAGAGAGAGAGAGAGAGACACGCTGCCACATTACCAACCAGCCACCCCTTTTAAGTCAGCATCAGTGGAACTTATCAGAGCTCTGGAAATCAAGATGAGAGGCTGGAGCGACAGGCTTTTGGAAATAAGAAATCTGCTGGAAGCGAGCGCAGCTGTGTAATTTCCTCTCCTGACTCTCAGAGTGTCTGCCTATCGCCGCCATTGATCTGGCATGTGTGGGGGATCTCTCTCTCTCTCTCTGTCTCTGGTCTGTCTGGGATGAGAAAGCAAAGCAGGAGAGTGGTGGGAAGACAAGCAGGAGGAGGAAGCAGAGGAGGGAGGAGAGGGCGTGGAGGACGGGATGAAAGGAACTGGTAGCGAAACAAAGATAAACACTAGACATGAAAAGAAAGGGACGCACGAATGGTAGGAGAGACGGGGGAACCCTGAGCGCAAGGTGAAAAGAGGTGAGCGCTTCCTCTGCTGCACAGTGGGTGGAAAACTCTCCAGTTCTTATTTCAGACTTGAGTCTCGGTCCTTTCCCTCCAACCTTGATGACTTACCCTGTGGCAAGCACATAATGAATGTTTCCCTGCTCTCTGTGGAGCCCAATACATTACAGGGCAATTTATTCCCAGTGAGCGCAAGGTCACACGAGTCACGCCGCAAACACGTGTAAAAACCGCCAGATGAACCGAGGTGTCGGTGTCCCATTAGGTGTGCACTCATCCAGTGTACTCCCACCCACCACACACTACGGCATGAGAACATTAGCTTGAACAAGTGTAGCCGACAAAAATAAAAGGATTATTCAGACACAGACTTGCTGCTGCCACTGTATTCTCCTCCCGCCATTCCCATATCCTGACAGATCAGCTGTATTGCGTGTCCTCTCATTGTGCCCGTCAAGCTTAGCAGATGGGAAATTTCAATGACGTCACGATAATATATTGACGCAGTCGGCGGATGGTGTGGAACAGGCGGGGATAAAGCAGAGACAACAACAGTCGGACAGATTCCACTTTGTCTAGTTTTTGAGGTCAGGAGAGAGCACTGCAGCAGAAGGACCAAAGAACAAAGGGATCCTGGCCTAAGCAAACAACTGGGAGATGTGAGTGGACCTAAAAAAGCAGCTAAAATTCTTAGAGGAAATATCCCAGACCAGTCTCAGACCAGATATTGTTCTCTGGTTCAGAGGTACCAAACAGGTGATGCTCATGGAGCTAACAGTATCCTGGAAGAGAGGAGGGAGGAAGCACATGAGCGCAAGCTAAAGCAATATCAAGCTTGATCCTCACGAGCCAACAAAATGAATGGAAGTCGAGTCTAGTCTGGAACCTACCTTAAGAAGTCAGCTGCAGGAGTTTTGGATTAGAGGGGTTGTAAGAAAGCAGCTGATAGGCAACATCATCAAGCAGGCTGAAACAGCGTCCCAGTGGATCTGAATACAGCGGGAGAGCCGACCAGCTGACGGGACGGCTTAGAGTTGGGTGGTGGTCAGTTGGGGGCAGATCCAGGACACTGGAGCTCCTGCCAAGCCCCCCACCCCGAGGTGGTGTGGGCTTAAATCCACAAAACACCAGCGAAGGGGGGGGGTGCCCACCTGAAGAACTGTTGTTTCCACCCAACTATCATGCCCAATGGAGTCATAGGGCCGAGTCTTCAGGTTCAGGAAAGGGTGCCTGTAAAAGTGGGCCATCGTATTTTGCATATTAGGGAGACCAGCAAAGGAAATTACGGTGATTTGCACAGCTAGGATCGATGTCCTCTGAAGTAATTAGAGAAAAAGTGTTTTATATTCACGCTGTGAATCAGGCAAGCTCGCTCAAAATACTTCCTCAGTGACATAAGTTAAACACGCTCATGTCTGCACAGTGCTGAGTTGCTGCCACATGTTGATTTTGTAGGTTTTAGGCACGTCAGTTAACATATTTGAGCAGTAAGTTCAATATAACTGATTTAATGTGGCTTATTTTTCCCCACGAGGTGAAGATAATATGCCTTTTTTCTTCCATGTCATATGTGGAAATAGGTCATTTTTAACAAAACCTTATCTCTTAGATTGATCTTGTTTTCCATCCAGTCCAGCAAAACGAGAGCTCGTGATACCGCAACTGACACACAACACAACACAAACACAAGAAGAAATTGGTGTATTAGAAATGAGGCGACAATGAGCCTAACAGGATATCAAAAGGATTTAACCTTGATCTTAATCAGCCAATCCCATCTATTTTCCTCAGCTCCTCTGGCCTCCACTGAAGGCCAGGCCTTCAGTATTCTCTCTATCCCATCACCAACACCCGTGTCTAGTCCCCGGGGCTCTCCCTCACCTCCTTTTCAAACATGATGACGTCATTGCTCTCTTGTTCTTACACCAACAGTAAAAGTTCATCCATTCACGCAGAACGAAATCTCTCCTAATCGAAACTATTTCCCTGATAACAGCTGCTGGAAAGTCACAACAGTGAATCAAAACAGCAACATTGTGGATGGTCAAACCCGAACAATGAGCTTAAACGCGCCGAAAAAGGTTTTCTGGGTCACTCACTGTACATTCCAGCTTTGACTTTGGACACTAGGAAATGATCTCTTGTTAATATGAAGTTCTTATTTGTGCAGCTTTTAAGTGTAAAGCAAAAGTAAATCTCATAAAGTGACGCCTGCTGTTCTACTTTCTGTGTTGTGCTGCGCTTCACTCCAATCAGTGATGTCACAGCAGGAGTTTTTCCTCCAACAGCTGATAGAAAGAACACACAGCGACATCTTTTACATTGAGTTTGATTTATGCGTGTCCTGTCTGTTGTTGCTTTCTGGTTAAATGCAGGTTAATCAAGTAAAGCCTAATCATGTCGCATGTGATTTTCAGCCAGCCGAAGGAAGCTGTATGGATGCCAGGCTGATGTTGGCATGGCAATCAATCACATGGGCGTGAAAAATCACTGCGATATGTTATTATTAGAACAAAATAGCCAATTTTTTACTTCATTATGCACACACACACACACTTGTAGGTAGCCTCAAAGCTTCAAAGCTGCTTCTTGGCCTGGCTGTACGTGGTGTTGTGTTTGCATAGCAGAAATGAGATCATTCATGAAGCCCCTGGGGTCACAGTTCCTCGAGAGGAGGGTGAGATGAAAACGTGGATGAGAAGGGTTGCAGTGTCCTGAGACTGCGGTGGAGAGTTTTTAATGTTACTGATGAGGGCGGAGGGAGAGCAAGCACGTGTTCAGAGAGCAAAGAGTGAAAGCAGATATGGAAAAGAAAAAAAAAAAAAAGATGTGGCATGCAAGAGAGGGGCGGTGGGGGAACGAGGGTGATGCCCTGTTGCATTTTCATCAGGTCAGTATTTTGAGTTGCCATGGGAATGGACGCACCATGTCGACACGGTTCACAATGTGAGGACACCGTGTCACCTCATCACTCTGTCTCGCCCTTTCCTGCTCTTTCTCTTTCCCTGTAGCTTTCCTGTCTCTTTATTCCCATTCCTTTACCCCTCCTTCCCCCTCTGTCCACTACGAACCCTTCTGGCCTACAACACCCAGAGACAATGCAGTTTTTCTGATAATGGCATGCATGTTTATTAAACCTTGGATTCTGAATGCTGCCCTTCACTTAATGAGATGCACACAACTCATGTTGGATGTGTTTTTGTTCTCTCGATCATCCCACACACTTGGTTTTCAGGTCAGACTTGCATGGCATTAGTTAAGAAGTCTAATCATTGCACCATCTATTGAAATCCTCCTCCAAAAAAAAAAAAAGTATTTGTCCTAACTCCTTCTCCGGCCTTGAGAAAAATGGAGGCAAATATACTGTGCATGTAACGTGACTGCCCCCTGATGGTTACATCTTTTGAAGGTTTTAATGATTTCTGTTCTCGTTTTATACATTTTGAAATGCGCTCAGTATGGGTGTTAGTCATTGCAGTCCTATTTACTTCACTGGGAATTCTTAGCTGTTCAAATATAAGAAATGAAGTGCAACGTAAACTCAGTGCTTGACTAACTTTTTCATCGTTGTTACACTTTCACTCTCCCCACATCTACAGGGTTTCATCTCCATACTCATTTGGCAGTGGAATCGGTTTCGCCAGACTTCCCTGGGGGCGCTGAGCAGTGGAACTTTCTGATTAAAGGCCTCCTCGGTCTCCTGCTTTGAAGTCACTAATGCTATTCAGCAGACCTGTATGACACTGAATAGAAATTAGAATGAAGGTGAGATTTGAGATTGAATGGGAGAAGAAAAGGAATATCTCTCACTCTCTGCGTGGATCGGACATTTTGAGTTTTGTTTTCAGTTTTCATGTGCAAACATGCTGAAGAGCTCATGCACATGAGAAATTAAAGAAAGAAATAAAGATGAAGAAGAAATAAAGAAATAAAGATCTCATCTAGTGGGAGAAAGGGGGCATCTGAGGGGCTTGGAGCAGATATGGAAATTTCTGCCATTGTTGTGTTTACAAGACAAGAAGACACCTCAGTAGCTGTAATGCAAATTTTGGCTTAGCAGGAACAAAACGTACAAATAGCTCCTTTAAGAAGAACAACCAAATTATAATTTTTCATCCCCAGGTCAAGTTTGACTCTTTGTTTCTTTTTAAATCAATTCTCCACACCTCCTTTTGACTGTTTCTTCTTCATCGGGAAAGGAGAGGAGAGGAAGTACGTGTGACTCTGTCAGCTTGAAGATGATTAAAGGAAGCACGAGTGACAAACTAAACAGAAATGAAATGTCATCTAACACACTGAAGCTGACACATGGATGCACACATTGTGATTGATGGGACAGACACAGGAAGCACTGACAAGTTAAAAGAAATAGGACAGCATGAATATTAAAAGAGCATTAAAACGTTAAAGCTCCCTGGTTGTTTGCAGTATTGCTAAAGAAACGTGCTCAAAGACAATAACGGAAGACATTTTTATATATTGCTAAGCTGTTTGCTGAATACCATGAGAGCTGAGCTGAGGGATTACGTCTCACAGGTCTTAAAAAATGGACTTACAATTTATAAGTGAAATGAGATTGGTTACATGCAGATGAGGTTGCATGGAAACCAAAATATTTAATGTCTTGTACTTAAGTATATTTGCTCAGGTACAATTAAAAAAAGCTCTAAAATAATTTTGCCACTTTACCCTGAAACATGATACTTTGTTTGAGCTGTTTACAGCAACAATTGCTGAATGAGCTGATGCAGACATTAATAAAAGAGCACTTACAAAATAAGATGCAGAGAGTCAATGTAAAAAGGTTAATAATTTCCTCTGTGTCTTTTTGTCTGGCAGCTGGTGGCGGACGCTGAGTGACAAGAACTTTGGCCATCTTTGTGTTCAGGAGAGAGGTGTTATTGGGCTACAGCTTCTGGGCAGATTGGTGGCTACACTGAGTCACACTATTGGGAAGTGATGAGATACGTTGTGGCTGACAGGTTAGCATGCTAACATGAAAAACTGTGATACAAATAATAGTTAACTGAATTATTGTACACCAGTAGACACAGCTGATGCTAAACGTGCAACATTCCTTCGAGACCGCTGCATAAACATTTGTTTGTTCCAACAGTGGCTATGTAGCACTGGGGAAAAAAAAACAAAACTGCTGCAACATCACAACTGTTGCTTTGCCGAAGTAGTTAATCCAACAGTAAAGCAACGAGTTCATAAAACTTTACACCACTGAGGCAGTTCTGCACTGTGAGCACTTTAAACACATGCTGCTGCTGATGCTTTCACTTCAATTAAAACTTTACCATTGGCAGTGCATATTTTTGTTTTAGCATGGGGTCTGAGTCCTTCCTCAATCACTGTGGCATGCAGGCATCAGCATTGCCCTCTGCAGTCTGTGACAGCAAACGACTCCAGAAAGCAGAAACGTTTCACTCTGACCGGCAGGTGGCAGCAGACACCAACATCTGAGATCATCAAAGTGTCACCCAGGGACTGATTTCCTCTGCTGTTTATGCAAGTAATTACAGAGTCATTAAACCTCAAGCATCCTGCTCAGCTGTGGAGGCAGACTGTTGTCTGCAGATCATTGTGTGTGTGTGTGTGTGTGTGTGTGCACATATGTGTGCGTCCATGTTTGCACATGGAAGTGCTTATGGTGAGAATGAGGGTAGGAGAGAGAATATGGGAGGCTACCTGCAAATAATGGCAATGATTAGGGGGTGAATGTTTACACACTGAAACACACACATACTCACATACTCAAATACACAGACACACTTACACACACGCACGCATGCATACACACAGAAGACATGCCCACATGCAATAGCCGGAGGTAATTTGGCAGCACTAAATGAGATTATCAGTAGCGAGGTGATTAATGAGCATCCCTACTGCAGAGCCTTATAATCAACAGTCACTGCTCTGCTGTGATACACTCTAGCTGGAGCTGTGTGCAGGTACATGATACCTAGCACCTGCTGCTAACATCCGCTTCTCCACACATCACCCCACCAGGACACACCAACAGTCGACTGAAATCTGACACCAGTCACTGGGGGGGCAGGAAAACTTTGAATTGCACTATTAGGCAACAAATGAAAATGCTCACACGCAACAATCATTGCTTTAATTGGGTTCATATGGGAATTAGGTAAGTGAGTATTATGCTTTTATATATATTACATAAATAAATGTAGAACAGCACTAACACAACTACCGACAGATGATACTTTTATTCAATGTCTCAAAAATCTATCAATATCCATTTTTAAAAGATCGTTATCACGAAGGCACTTTAATAAAAACCCATAAATATATGACATCTTACTCGAGTAGTGATACTGCTAAACTACATTTCAGTGTGACCTCAGCAGCAAAGGGGAAAAGCAAGTGGGAAAAAAATCTGCTGTAAATTACAAGATCTATTGGAAATGCGGTCTTCTTAATCAATAAACCGATGCACAGCTCCATTAATGTAAAGTGCCCCTTGCACATTCCCTGCTGATTCTACGTGTAGCATTGTGGCAAGGATTCATTCGGACAGATCATTAGAAGAGGACTTTGTCGACGTGTGAATGTGTGTCAAGGTCTGCAAAAAAGCAATAAATGAAGATAAAAATAACTAAAAGAAACAGTTCATTGAAATCTCTGACAAAGTGTGAATCGTCATCTGTTTTGTTAAAGGGAAGACAAATGCCACAGCAGGGGAATGGCCACAAATCAATAAATGTGGCATATCATCCAGCAGCAGCAGATCTGCAGCTTTATGGGAAATGTGGTCTTTATTTATTAACATTTAACAAAATGGCACTTATGGAGATCATTAATTATAGATGACAGCAATTGTATTCATAGTCATGCTCTTATTTTATCAATCATCCCAGGGTATCAAAATCGATTTTAAATATCATACACTGATATTATAATTTGGCATTGATAACACATATGGATAATTTAAAAAAAGATTAAAACAAAGCCTGAAGCAGAGGTTTGCATATTAACATAATATGACTTGAACAGCCATCAACAGCTTTCTATTTTATCTTCACCTCTTCCTGAGCGGTGGACAGAGCTGTTTCACCATCTCTGTGTGCAGACACCTAGATCAGATAATGCTCTCTAAGTCTCTATAGTGAGCTGTTTGAAGCAGCTCCAGTGAACTGCAGCCCTCCCCCTGTCTTCGCCTCTTGTTCTGCTAGAACTGTGCAGTGTGTGCGTGGTGATGAGGTCAGGGTGACTGGGTCCCCTCCATCTCCATATAGGCTGTAGGCTACAGCTGCTCCAATGAGATTGGTACCTCAAACACACAGTCTGTGCTTTAGATGTCCCTGTATGTATGTGTGAGTGAGTGAGTGTGTGTGTGTGTGTGTGTGTGATAAGGGCCAGAGGATAGAGACATCTTTATGGTGTCGAAGTGGGGGGATTATCCCATCATCACTGTATTAAATACAAAGAGGAGGACGGTAGAGAAGTTAACCGGGTGCTGCAGTGTCCACCCTAACTTCAACCTTTCACCTCCTCTACAGCAGACCTGGATCCTCGTTCCGTTTCTAATCCTCTCTCCATAAAAGCTCAAACTGCTGCGCTACGTCCTGGCCTTTGTATCTATTGCTGCCACTTTCTACCTTGTGTTTCATGCCTTCTTAAATATCTCATGTTATTCCATATTTTCCCGACAGTGACCGAATCCCATGGAAAGACCAAACCAACAATGACAGACTTAGACCTTATCCACAACCAATTAAAAATGCTCAACGTGTACTTTTAGTTTATTTTGAAACAACCCACAATAACCAACCCTGTGAGAGAATTACCTACTAAAACACTGATTACATATTAATCCATGATTGCAAATAGTCCTCAAAAGACACACTATTTGCTCCAGTTTCAGGAATGTTGGTCAGAAACTGCTGTCCAGGTTTTCAGGCAATTAGAATATTTTTTAACAAGTGTATATTTCAACGATATATTATGTCTTTAATATGATCCAGTCACTTTGGGACGGACTGCTGCTGACAAGCTGGGGAAGTAAAATAAATGGGAAGGAGAGCAAGAGAAATTGAAATAAAGCTGACCGTGGTAATTTGATTCTGATTTAGACTGGCTTGTCCTATTATAACCAGTCGATAAAATAAATGTGTGATTTATTAACAATTATTACAGCGCTTATGGACATTTTATAGACCATTCACAAAGTAATTTTTATTAGGATGCATGTGCCTTTATGTCGTTTATATGCAGTTGCACAAAGAAATATATACACAGTAATTAGTAATGAGCTTTCGGCAAACACTCACTCACAGTGAATCATGGTGGGATTACTCCATGAAGAGACGCTGTCAGAGAAGGATGATCACAGATGCATTTTATTAGATTTTAATGAAGTCAGATGCTTTTATTGATGTTTTCCTTTTTTTATTTCACCAGAGCAACAGCACATATGTGAAATGGTAAATGTTATATAATGAAAAAAATGACTAAACTGAGAATATGTTTTTTTTTTTAAAGGTTAAACTGGCAATATATTCATAAATACAGAAGCCAAAAAATAGCTGACAGTGTTGCTGCAGTTTCCAAGCTACGCTGTCCTGAAGCAAAGCCGCAAACTGATCCACAGAGGGCTGAGTGGGTGTGTGTGTGTGTGTGCGTGAGTGTATCTGTGTGAGTATTCCCCCATTTATCATCCCAGCTATCAGCACATGACTAATATTTACCCTGACCTCATCACTATTCATCTGTTGATGGCTCAGTGTCGCTGGGTTTGATTGTTTATCATCCTAAATAAACATGTGGTGTTGAACAAAAGAATGCATTCAGTGGGCACATGAAACGCACTCGTGTTGCTTTCTGAATCTCTAACATGTGGGAGAGTCGAGACGCCTGGAGATGGCTGCTGTCCACGCAGGAAATCTGCTGATGCCGCTATCTCCTTAAATCTGTTCAGTGTGCGTCCTTAAATCACAGTGACAATCGAATGACACAGCACATCCATGTTATTGTCACTGTTGAAATATGTGCAGCTGCTTGTTGTTTATGACTGAGCTTTGACTCTTTGACCCCACTGAGAAAATACTAAAATACAGTTTGTACAGTTCATACATCTATTCATGTGCCATATACAAAGTGGTATTTTAGTGGCTTTGCTCTTTCCACCACCAGCTCTGCCCTTCGCTCACACTGCCATTTAAAGCAGTTGAATAATTGAGGAGTAACATTTGCGTCAGCCGTCCTGCGGTGTGTGTGTGTGTGTGTGTGTGTGTGTGTTTGTGTTTGTGTTTGTGTTTGTGTGTGTATAAGTGTGTGAGAGAGAGAGAGGCTTCTTAGATGCACTGGTGCTCGAATGAAGAGCCATTACGAGCTATGACGTTATCATATCACATACAGTAGCAATTCCACTTTTATGTGCACAGATGAGTCAATACTCTGGAAATAGCACAATGCTCCTGAAAAAAAGCCTGACCTAAACTGCCATTTCGCTATCAATACTCTCCAAATCCCCTAGACTTGGTGTCTATAGCAGACATAAATCTCAAAGAACAGCTCACAATTTTAAAACTATATTGAAAAAAAAAAAAAAAAAAAAAAAGCTGGATACTGCACATATTTCTGTAAATATATGACATCCTTGCAAATGTTTGGGACTATTTAGATACACATGGAATGCATTTACAGCAGTTCATGAATATTTATGGGTGTTTTTTTTTTTTTTTTTCAAGCTCCATGAGACTTTGGATACATACACCATAATTTGAAAAGTATCAATTCATTGTTAGTTTTGATCTAATTTAACAGAAAGAAAAACAGATTACTACAGTACGGGCTTTATCCTCTGTGCCACAGATACCAGTTTCACTGACTTGGAAGTGTCTGTTTTCCTCATCTCTGTTCAGTCATTCAGAAATGATTCATTTCCTTGTAGGATTATTTTGAATGTAAACAACTGTGATGAGTTAAAACTGTTTTTAATTTTCCTAAATCCCAGTTTGATAACTGCTGTAAACTGAGCACTTTAATCGAATCCACAATCCGCTCCGTTCAGTCAGTCAATGTGCAGCGCCATTTTGTCCTCCTCTTGGAATAGTTCATAACCCTCACCTCTGAACCTCAGTGTCTCAGAGGTAACTGAGGCCAAGCCAAGGATTAATCCCCAAAATGGCTGCCATACCGAGCTGTTTATCCTCTGACGTTTTATTAAGAGAGGCTCGCTACACTGAATGAATACTGTTTCACTGAGAAACACAGGCAGACCCAATTAATCAAAGCCTTGTGTCTGTATGTGTGTGTCTGTGTGTGTGCATGCTTCAGATTTCAGGCCGCACACCTCACGAGTGTGTTTTCACACCGTGCAGTGTTTTTTTAACCTCTCCGAGACTCCTCTAGGCCTCACCAGGAAAGGAATCACAACAGACTTAGGTTACACATGTCCTACAGGGTGTGTTTCTGTAT